>NW_026652289.1:4655993-4879436 GCF_009828535.3 Hylobates moloch
CCAGTCTTGCCATGAAATGTGCTCATAGAAAGCTCAGATACTATCATATCTAACTTTGTTTTTTGAAGTCTGGCAAATGTGTTTTAACATCATTAGTTTCCTTTGGAATCCTACATGCTATTTTAAAACACTCTGAGCAGCATCTGTGGTACCAAACATTCAGGAAGTTCTACTTTATAACAACACATCTCCTCCCGCACCCCAGGCTGCTTCTGGTGGGGGCTGCCCCCTCCCCTCCAGCTGGCTCTCCTGTACCCCTAGGGCTAAAACTCATGCCTTTGCCCAGGCCCAGCTCTGGCCACACACGTTCGCGGAGTGCCCCTCTTTACAGAAAAGCACCCAAGTGCCCTGGAAACCAAGGCTCTCCGTGAGCTGGCCCCACCCCAAATCCACCCCCAGTCCCATCTGATGAATCTGGTGTCTGTCCCCAAGCAAAGCATGTTGAATGAATGCTTATCAATCAGTCATCAAAACCAGGATGGGGTCAGCTGTGCCTGGGGAGGTCTCGAAGGCCTGGGTCCCACCATTAACCCATGTGCTTCCCCTCTCTGCCTCTTCCCTCTTCTAGAATGAGAGGCTGTGACGTTTCCTTGGCTCATAGGTAGTGGCAGAGGTGAGGTCATCCTTGGAGCTCCCCAGGAGAGGCTGGAGAAGGCGCTATTATCACCTTATTAGGTGCTTTCCCTTGGGGGAGGCAGCCCAGGCAGGAGCCCCACCTCCCTGCGGCACATAGGGCATGGTGGAGGGGGCAGCTAGCAGTGCACCTCCCCTTCAGATACAGCCCCGGACGGGAAGGGTGCTTCTCCCACAGAGGCCCCGCTGGGTCCTTTGGGGAAGGCTTCCTGTTGCCAGTCTATTCCCTTTTCTCCATTGCTGCTTCCCCACGTCAGGTTGGCTTGGGAGCAAGGTGGTCCATGGGTGCCCCAACTGGACGCTATGGAGCGTGAGGAGGAAAGCAAAGCCTTGGGGTGTGTAGATCTCCAGCCCTCAGCTGCAGGGCAGCCTGGCCCTGGGCCTCACTGAGTGTCAGTTTCCCTGAGGGTAAGATGGAGTCTTGATGCCTTTCTGGTGGGGTTGGGACTGCCATGTGCATGGGGAGTGTCACGTGTGTGTGAGGAGGAGTGTCACATGCATGGGGAGTGCCATGTGTGTGAGGGGTGCCGTGTATGAGGAGGAGTGCCGTGTTTGAGGAGTGCCATGTGTGTGAGGGGTGCCATGTGTGAGGAATGCCGTGTGTGAAGCCAGCCCTCGTGCCAGGCTCAGGTGGTGCTCAGTCTCCAGGCAGCTTTGTGCCCTGGATGGAAGGGCAGTGATGACCTGATGCCACCCAAGTCTCCTGGGCAGCCCTCCCCAGTGGACACAGAGGATCCCAGTGCCACCCTTCTCCCATCTTCTGCAGAGGTTGAGTTACTCCAGCTGGAGCTGTGACCACCAGCCAGCAAGGCCCAGGCCAACCACTGGGACCACTGGGCCTCACAGTCAGCCCTCCTGCCCGAGAAGTGAGCCAGGCTAGTAACTGCCCCACAAGATGCCAGTGCTGTTTGTAAACACACGACCCGGCTCACGAGGCCCCTTCCTTGACTGTCGGAGGGGCTGTGCTGTGAGGACACGGGACCCCGATCCCAGAGGGAGCTGGGGTCCACTCATGGGTGGGGCAGGCCTGCTGCCAGGACACCCAGGACCCCATGGCAACCTGTAAACCTCCCCCCTGTAAGCCACCCACCCACTGCGTGCCAAATTCCAACAGGGACCTGAAGCAGGTGCTGCTAGGCCGCCCACATACCAGCCTGGAAGGGGCCACACGACCTGGTGGTTCCCTGTGCTCCGGAACTAAGGAAGAGCAGGGAGGGAGCCTCCCCAGAAGGCCGACAAGGACCCTGGGGGCTGTCACTCAGAAGACAGGGACAACATGGGGCAAGGGCTCCCGCCAGCAACATCGATCAGCTCAGCAAGAGCGCCCCATCCAAGCAGCCGCTGCTTATGTGCAAAATCACAAAGGCTGTCTGAGGACTCTGTCCAAGCGGCCACTGCTCAGGTGCAGTCACAGAAGCCATCTGCCGACCGAAAGAGCATCGAGGCCGGCAGCTTTTGCACTGTTTGCCTGCTTTTAGCAGAACAGCTCTGCCTTCTTTAGAGGAAGCTGCGAAGATGCTGATAGACCAAAGGAGGCCCCACGTGATCCGCTGGGCTCCCCCAGCCCTGTCTGAGCCTGCAGGGGCTCCTGGAAGCCACAGTGTGAAGCCCCCTCTCTGTCCCAGCGTGTCTGCTCATGGGCAGATGGGGGCCCGTGGGTGAGGCAAGTTGCCTGTCACATTCCATGCTGGCCCCAGATGAGTCAGTTTAATCCTGTAAGCCTGGGTCCGGGCACTGCCCCTTTCTGAACATAACATTGGGTTGAAAGCCAGCCCCACGGTTCATTGACACATTGTTCAGGACTGCTTTCCCACGACAACAGCAGAGGCGTGTGACAGAGTGCAGCATGGTCCACAAAGCTGAAAACGTTCAGGATCTGCCCCATTCACAGAGCCATTTGGCTCTCCCCTGCCAAAAACAATCAATGGGGCTCAGGGGTGGGTCCAGAAAGGTGAAGGAGCAGATTGCGCTGGGAGGGGCTGACAGCACCCGGTCGGGTTAGATATGGGTCGTCTGAGCCGAAGCTGAACCTGGCGTTGGAAATCTCCCATCTGAGTGGCTTTTACTACACAGCCTCAGTGCACTGGGCCTCCACGACCGGACCCAGGGGCTTCCTTCTGAGGAGGTATCTTCATATCTTGAACTTAGTGGAGGGATCACAAGACCCTTTTGCTGGAAAGGAGTTCAAGAGCCAGAAACCCTTCCGGCCTCTTGTCACCTGCTCTGATTTAGCACCTGCTGTTTCTGCGATATTTTATAGACTGACCTGACCTCCAGAAAATTCAAGGAGTTTGCCAGTGGGGGACTGTCAAGCTGCTGGAGAGGTGGCCGTCACGATTTAAGTCCGTACTCACACACTGAGCGCTCTGCATGTGTATGTGCTGGACGTGTAAACAACTCTGCCTTTTCTTTCCTTTTTTTTTTTTTTTTTTTTTGAGACAGATTCTTCCTCTGTCGCCCAGGCTGGAGTGCAGTGGCATGATCTCGGCTCACTGCAACCTCCACCTCCCAGGTTCAAGCGATTCCCCTGCCTCAGCCTCCAGAGTAGCTGGGACAACAGGCGCACGCCACCACACCCAGCTAATTTGTTGTATTTTAATAGAGACAGGGTTTCACCATGTTGGCCAGGATGGTCTCGATTTTCCTGACCTCCTGATCCACCCACCTCAGCCTCCCAAAGTCCTGGGATTACAGGCGTGAGCCAGCAAGCACCGCCCCCCCCTCCGGCCCCCTGCCACCCCGCATACTCTGCCTTTTCTCTTGCTAATCTGTCTTTTGTCAGTTTAATTCACAGGCCCTCATTTGCTAAACCTATAAGGGTAGAAGGAAAGGTGTTTCTTCCTCAATAACAGAAAAGAAAGCTGGATAAGAAATTTACTGCCATGAAGGCTCTCACTGTAGCACAGGATTTGACACCTTAGAAGGACCCTGGGAAAGTTCAATGTACCATTAGGATGGCCCTAAAAAGCTTGGAAAAGCCAACAGTCCACATTAAGTCACCCTGCATGGCAGACACTGGCTCAGGGAAGGGGCTGTGCTAGAATGCATCTACTGGGGAATGTTGGAAAACCTACCAGCTGGGTTCCTCAGGAGGGCCCAGGGGACACTCCATGGGGTGGGCGGACACCAACACTACCAAGAATCGGAGTGGAGGCTGTTCTCTCTAGAATGCGGATGATGATAGGAGACGCTGTTACAGAACTAACTCCCTGGCAGCAGTGGGGGTGATGGGCTGCTGGACTGGCAGAGACTATTCAACCCTTAACCATCAGAAGCAAGGTCAGTGCGATCCCTGTACTGCACAGCAAGGTCAGAAAGGCAGCCTGAGACTCCTGGCCTGCAGGAATCAGGAGAGCTGGATGGCAGAACGTAGTGCTCCCAGAAGAAAGATGGTCAAGTGTGATGGGGGGTTTCCACGCCAGCTCGGCCAGGCTGGAGTCCCCGGTTATTCACTCAAACCCTTGTCTCGATGCTGCTGTGAAGGTGTTTTGTGGATGTGACGAAAGTCCATTGTCAGTTTACCTTAAGTAAGGGAGATTGTCCTAGGGAATCTGGGTGGGCCTCATTTGATCTGTTGAGAGGCTTGAAGAATAGAGATGAGACTTTCCTAAAGAAAAAGCTCCCCTGGGGATGCCAGCTTTGGCCTGTGCCCCAGAGTTCCAGCCTCTGCCTCCTGACTTGCCTAGGTGGCCTCCACCATCGCACACTCTGATTCCTTGCAATAAATCTCTTGACATGTATCTCCTACAGATTCTGTTTCACTGGTGGAACAATGACTGATACAACAGTTAATACTAAGAATATTATTTAGGCCAGGTACAATGGCTCACACCTGTAACCCCAGCATTTTGGGAGGTGGAAGGATCAGTTGAGCCCAGGAGTTCAAGACCAGTCTGGGCGCTGGGCGCTGTGACTCATGCCTGTAATCCCAGCACTTTGGGAGGCCGAGGCGGGTGGATCACGAGGTCAGGAGTTCAAGACCAGCCTGACCAACGTGGTGAAACCCCATCTCTACTAAAAATACAAAAAATTAGCCGGGCGCGATGGCGGGCCACGTGTAGTCCCAGCTACTTGGGAGGCTGAGGCAGGAGAATCGCTTGAACCCGGGAGGCGGAGCTTGCAGTGAGCCGAGATCGCGCCACTGCACTCCAGCCTGGGCGACAGAGCAAGACTCCGTCTCAAGAAAAAAAAAAAAAAAAAGACCAGTCTGGGCAACATAGCAAGACCTTGTCTCTATTTATAAAATGATAACATTTTTAAAAAGAGTATTATTTAATATTTAAAATCAAAAGGTTTTAAGAATGAGTGGCCATCATTCTTAATATCTTTTGACTGGTAGAAAGTCACAGTCCTTTCTTTGTCAGTTTCCAGACCTGAGCAGGAACCCATGGAATGGAGAAACCAAGTCCTCACAATGATATGCCACAATCCCACCGTGAGAAGAGCTGCAGCAATTCCCCAGGCCTTTCCTGGAAGGCCCTGCAGCCATTTTTTCAGGTAGTCCACTGGAAAACGAGCATGTCCAGATCTTTTGGGGGCTGTTGGATTTAGAGTCTGAATTAATTCTGACATCTAGAGATTCAAAGTGCCTTCATGGCTCCTTGCTAGGGTAAGGGTGTATGAGGTGAAGTAATACATGAAGTTTTCCAGTTCTCGGCTCATCACACACAGTAGGTGCACTGGGTCCTCTGACCCATCTAGTGGTTGTAACTCAGGTCCTGGAAGGTAAAGTGTGTGTGTGTTTTTTTTTTTTTTTTCCCGTGTGTGTGGCATATACTCAAAATGGAATGTTATTCAGCCTTAAAAAGGAAGTTCTGACATTTGTTACAATATGAATGAACCTTGAGAACATTACGCTACGTGAAATAAGGCAGTAACAGAAAAGCAAATAATGTATGATTTCACTTACCTGAGGTACCTAGGGTATCGAATTCATAGAGACAGAAAGTAGAATGGTGATGTTCGGGGCAGAGGGGAGGAGGAAATGGGGAGTGTTATTTAATGATATACAATTTCAGCTTTACAAGATAAAGAGGAATTCTGGAGGTAGATGGGGTGACTGTTATATGACATTATGAATGTATTTAGTATTGCTAAACATTACATTTAACAATGTTAAGATGGTCAGTTTTGTGGTAGTATTGTTACCACAGTAAGAAACTGGGAAGAAATGGTGTAATTGGAGGTGAGAAAAGATGAAGTAAATTGCGCGAGGGAAAAGCTGATCAACTTACACGGAGGAGAATTCAGCTACTGTGCAAAACTGATGAAAGAAGAAATGAGAGTTAAGTGTATTATTTATCATTTCAGAATGAGTCAATGAATAATTGGAATCATGCCATCATCAAATATTAAGGAGAATATGAGAGAGATTTGGCAGTGTGAATGAGCTACATTTCATATTTATTTATTTATTTATTTTTTGAGGCGGAGTCTCGCTCTGTCGCCCAGGCTGGAGTGCAGTGGCATGATCTCGGCTCACTGCAAGCTCCGTCTCCCGGGTTGACACCATTCTCCTGCCTCTGCCTCCCCAGTAGCTGGGACTACAGGCGCCCGCCACCATGCCTGGTTAATTTTTTGTGTTTTTAGTAGAGATGGGGTTTTACCATGTTAGCCAAGATGGTCTTGATCTCCTGACCTCTCGATCCTCCCGCCTCGGCCTCCCAAAGTGCTGGGATTACAGGCGTGAGCCATCGCGCCCGGCCTACATTTCATTTTTTATATGAGACAGTGAATAGCATTGTTTGCAATGTATAAACTTAATTTAACACAGGGATGGTGGTTGTCATCGTATTCCCATCTGATATGGTTTGGCTCTGTGTCCCTGCCCAAATCTCATCTTGAATTGTATCCCCTTAATTCCCATGTGTTGTGGGAAGGACCTGGTGGGAGATAATTGAATCATGGGGGAGGTTTCCCCCATACTGTTCTCATGGTAGTGAATAAGTCTCACGAGATCTGACAGTTTGATGAGGGGAAACCCCTTTCACTTGGCTTCATTCTCTCTCTTGCCGCAGCCATGTAAGAAGTGCCTTTTGCTTTCTGCCATGATTGTGAGGCCTCCCAAGCCATGTGGAACTGTAAGTCCATTAAACCTCTTTCTTTGGAAATTGCCCAGTTTCGGGTATGTCTTTATCAGCAGCGTGGAAACGGACTAATACACTGCCCAATTCACCAGTCCAGCCTTTGCCGAAGCTGGGTGGGTCATGTCCACGACAGTAGACCCTTCCAATTGTAGCTGTTGGGCTGGGTGTGGGGTCCATGCTAGAGATCACTCTAGCCTCTGGTATGACGTTTGTAACCATCTGGCTTCAATACCCACCAGAGAGAAGGATCAGAAGCAGTTTTTATTTACATGAGATAGACAACAATACACATGCACCATCTCTCCCCAGGACTCTGTTAATTCTGCTCTGTTGCAATATAGCTGGTGGTGACCCAGACCACCCAGACATTCTGCAGAACATCACCGTGGCCCATTATATGAACCCCATGCTGATAGACCTAAGGAGCAAGAAGGGACAAGTCCTGTATTCTGGATTCCTTGGCAAGACACGTGCATTCCAGAGGGGAGTAGATAAACTCTATATTGCTTCAGGGGCCAGCTGCATTGGTGAATTTTTTAGAGTGGTCTGGGACCTGCCAGAACATTCCCTCCAAAGTAAAGTACAAGCTATTGCACCTTGCACCTCCTACCATTAAGAAGGAAGCACAGTACTTGGCAGCCTTTTTGGATTTTGAAGGCAGCATGTGCTGCACCTTGGAATACCGCTCTGACCCACCCATCAGGCGAAGTGGAAGGCTGCTAGCTTTGAGCAGAGCTCAAAGAAAGGAAATGTGTGGCAGGTTGAGGCTCTGGCACAAGCAACCGTGTTGCCAGGACCATAGGACTTGGCAGGTTCCTCGTCCCTAGAAGTGGTTGAGGAAGAGGAAGATGTCAGGGGGGGCCTCCAGCACGACCAGCGGGGGTGTTGCAGGGCCGACAGCTAGAGACCTGGAGCAAGGCCAGCACACGTGCAGCAGAGAATTGCGCTCCATTCACAGGGCGCCTTCCCTGGGCAGCCTACTGGGCCTTGGGAGAAACAGAGCATCTACCCATAGGACATATTCGCGCAATGGAATATCTGCACAATGGAACATTAGCCATAACAAGGCAGGAAGCTCTGACACATGCCACAACACACATGAACCTTGAAGATATCATGCTGGATGAAAGAAGCCAGACACAAAAGGCCACATACTGAACGATTCTATATGCCCAGAATGGGCTAATTCATAGAGACAGAAAGGAGCTTGGTGGTGCCAGGGGCTGGGGGAAGGAATGGTGGGGCTGAGGAGGTGATGCCTAGAGGGAGCAGGGCATCTTTCTGAAGTGATGAACGTGTTCTAGAATTGACTGTGGTATGTACCCAAAGAAATAGAAACCTTTCTGGCCGGGCACCGTGACTCATGCCTGTAATCCCAGCACTTTGGGAGGCCAAGGTGGGTGGATCACCTGAGGTCAGGAGTTCAAGACCAGCCTGACCAACGTGGTGAAACCCCGTCTCTACTAAAAATACAAAGAATTAGCTGGGCTTGGTGGCGGACGCCTGTCATCCCAGCTACCCAGGAGGCTGAGGCAGGATAATCGCTTGAACCCGGGAGGCGGAGGTTGCAGTGAGCCGAGATCATGCCTTGGTGGCTGCTCGTGGGCGGCTGCAGGCCTTGGGAATGGACGAGAATAGAATAGAGGAAGAGCGTGTTTGTGTTTTGCCCGCACCATGGTGATGTGTGTTGTTTAACTAAACAACCAAACCAAAGAAAGGTGCTGCCCTACAAACAACCTCTCTCCCAGGCTCCCTATATGACCTTCTGGCCCTTGGCGGAGGCACAGATGCGTGGAACAGAGCCAGCAGACACCACCTCTCTGGAAGTGAAGATGGAGCCAGGCTGGGTGCAGGATTAAGACAGTCAATGCAGCTTATATGCAAGCTATTCCTGCTTGGCTTCCATGTGGTAACCAGGATTTAGAGAGCAGGTGAAGACAGAGGAGAGGAGATTACAGAGGTCCAAAATGTCCCTCAATGTGCAAACCTGGTCCCAAAGAACTTTCACATGCCCTTTGCCACCTGCAGGCTACTTCACTCACCTTGAGCCTTCTACCCTCCCGGTAGCCCTGTGAGTGGGGAGGAATAGTCCCTTAGCTCATTCCATCAACCTGGAGTCCAGGGCAGGCTGTCTCTTGCTCAGGGTCAGTGGACAGTGAATGGGGGCTGGAACCCAGATTTTCAGACTCCACATCAAATATCTTTTATCCTCTAAGTGCTAGATGGTGCAATTAGTAAGCATCTTCTAAGTTCTATCACCAACAGCCTTAAAATGCTTATGCCGGCTGAGTGTGGTGGTTCACACTTGTAATCCCAGCACTTTGGGAGGCCGAGGTGGGCAGATCACTTGAAGACAGGAGTTTGAGACCAGCCTGGCCAATATGATGAAACCCCGTCTCTACTAAAAACACAAAAAAATTAGCTGGGCGTGGTGGCGGGCGCCTGTAATCCCAGCAACAATTGGTGGTTTTCAATTGTTTACAATGTTTTATTTTATGTTTTATTTTATTTTGAAATCATCTTACTTCAACAATTCCTGAATGTGGTCCTTTAATTTGGGACTTTTTTTCTTTTTTTTTTTGATGAAGTCTTGCTCTGTTGCCCAGGCTGGAGTGCAGTGGTGTGATCATGGTTCACTGCAGCCTCGGCCTCCTGGGCTCAATGCAATCCTCCCACGCCAGCGTTCCAAGAAGCTGGGACTGCAGACAGATGCCACCATGCCTGGCTATTTTTATTTTTATTTTTATTTTTTTTGGTAGAGACAGGGTCTCACTTTGTTGCCCAGGCTTGTGTTGAACTTCTAGGCTCAAATAATCCTCCTGCCTTGGCCTCCTAAAGTGTTGGGGTTACAGGCGTAAGCCACCACACCTGGCCTAACTTGGGACTTTTGAAAAAACCAAGACATTTTTGGAAAGAAGTCAGCATTTTGGCTGAATTAGATAAAAGATGACATAATAATGGCAAGTCCCATACATGACTCATTCTGGTGCCTCAATGCAGGTTTCATCTTGTGGAGTTATGTTGAGCTCCCACTCAAAGCTGGGAGACACTTTTGGTCCCAGGAGGGACAGGGACGCCTGGGTGCGGCGGCTGCGTCCGGACATGGGACATGGGTCTGCACTTCGCTTCCCTCTGCCTCCCCTGGGGACCAGCTGGTCACTGGCCATCTTGAGCCGTGAACACTTCTCCGCTCTTCCTGCCACCCTGCTGCTGTGCCTTATCTGCAGCGTCGCACACCCACGGAGACATCACCCTCCCTTGGAATGCATTTGCTTTGCGTTTCCGGCCCATTGGTCTTGCAGTCCATACAACTTTAGTGTTGTAAATGTGGAGCCAGACAAAGCTGTCAGAATGTACGAGGTCCAGAGGGAGGCCACTCTAACTCCACCCGCGCTGTGGCCCTCTCTGGTGGGCTTGTGGCCTCCGTCCTGTGGTCCCAGCCATGGGTACAGCTCCAGCTGGAAGAAGTCAGGAAAGGAAAAGAGGACAGCTGCCTGCTCCTGAAGGAGCTGTGTGGACACTGCCTGTTCCCTGTACATTCACATCTGGCGCCACACCTGAGTCTCAGGAGTGGGAGGGCAGGCTCCCTCCAGGTGGAACTGGGGCATGAGGAAAATACAGAGGGCCTGGGGTCCTGGTCACCAGTTGCCATTTTGACCCTAAAAAGGGCTCAACACGGCCGCAGGTGTATCAGGGAGAGAGAGACCTGTATCCAAGTTAAAAGTACCCACTTACTAGCAACTTCAGGACGGGACGGGAACCCCCATCTGCCTGGGAAGGCAGCATTTTTTTTCTTAGCTGGCAAGAGTCTTTTAACATGAGGAAGGCTTAGAACTAAACATCAGAATGATGGAGTAGGTCTAACCACAAATATCAGCATAGGGAGAATTAAGTCTAGAATAAAAATACTGGGCATGTTTGGTATTTAAAGTGTTTGAAATATTAAGAGAAATTGGCATATTAGAGGAACAACACATTTAATTAGCCTTGTGATTTGGGTTTAAATCATGTCACTGAGCAATTGTTTTTAGCCTGTGATTCTGGGTGGAAAATATAAGAGCATTTTACTGAGCTTTTGCATAATGTTGGGACAGTCCAGGGCATGGATATTCACCGGTTCAAACTCTACTTGTTGGATTTAGTGGAGTGACTTTAGTACTGGAGATGTTATTGCTTCCTGGAACTATTTGCAATAATTTTAGAAGACAATAATGAATTTGCAATGCAGTTTAACATGTTTAAGGGAACCTCATTTATTAGGTTTGTAAATATGATTGATACCATTAGGGCGTTTAGTAGTTCAAATCCATTTGTTCAAACATTAATCTTGTTTTTTTGAGACAGGGTCTCACTCTGTTGTCCAGGCTGGAATGTAGTAGCGTGATCACGGCTCACCACTGCCTTGACCTCCTGGGTTCAAGCAATCCTCCCACCTCAGCCTCCCAAATAGCTGGGACCTTAGGATGTACCGCCACGCCTGGCTAATTTCGTTTATTTTTTTTAGAGGTGGCTGCTCTTAAACACCTGGACTCATGTCATCTTCCTGCCTCGGGCTCTTAAAGTGCTGGAATTAAAGGTGTGAACCACCACACCTGGCCAAACATTAACTGAATTGAGTCTCCTTGAAAATAATATTAAAATTGTCTGGCTTGACAAATAAAATGAGTTGATTTGTAAGGTGAACGTCAAAACCCAAAGAAAACTAGATATTGAAATATGAAACTTATTACATTCAATATCGGTTCTGTCTATATTTTATGGTGTAACTCTATCTCATCATTTGGCAACACATTTTTATACTTGTCATTAACCCTTTGGGCCATGGTGAGCTAAAAAATAAAAGGAAAGTGCATGCAAAATATAAAATTAAGTTATTGGATTTCCGTTTCTCCGGAAAGTTGATTATGATGTCTATTTACGCAAAATGTTTGTGAAGGTTTATCATTTGCAGTAAATGCAGCGACATCACCAAGCACATGAAAAGCAGAAGAACCAGCAGCATCAGCCTCAAAAGCCGGTAACTCTTTTCAGACAGTCAAAGACAGTGACTGACACCTGCAGCCGTGTCACTCTGAGACTTTTCATGTAGATGAAATGTCAGCGCTCATTAATTTCCTTCTTTGTCAACTTCGAGGTTTCTTATGAATTTAATCGATGACGTGATAGCTGTTATTGTGTTACCTCCATGAGCAGAATTTCACAGACCATTAAGTGATGTGGATATACTATGGGTATTATCAGATGCTTCCAACAGAAAAGCCCATTCAGTTAATCGGAATACCTTAATTTTTATTAAATCATTAAATAAAAATAAAGCTTTTGAGGCCAGGCGCAGTGGCTCATGCCTGTAATCCCAGCACTTTGGCAGGCCAAGGTGGGAAGATCACCTGGGGTCAGGAGTTCGAGACCAGCCTGACCAACATGGAGAAACCTTATCTCTACAAAAAATTAGCCTGGCATGGTGGCGCATTCTTGTTATCTCAGCTACTTGGGAGACTGAGGCAGGAGAATCGCTTGAACCTAGGAGGCGGAGGTTGCAGTGAGCAGAGATCACGCCATTTTACTCCAGCCTGGGCAACAAGAATGAAACTCCATCAAAAAAAAAAAAAAAAAAAAAAGGTAAAGCTTTTGAACATTCATTCTGTTGAAGATGTATCATTTGCTCCTTTTAAAAATGCAAGATGTAACCTGCAGTTAACTATTCAATATTGCTGGTGTCATTCTTATGGTGATAATACAAATACAAATGTTGGTGTCATACAGCATCATGTAAAAATGTGCTATTATCAAAGTTAAAAAATATAGAGCAGGCCAGGTGCGGTGGCTCATGCCTATAATCCCAGCACTTTGGGAAGCCAAAGCAGGCAGATCACCTGAGGTCAGGAGTTCGAGACCAGCCTGGCCAACATGGCAAAACCCCGTCTCTAGTAAAAATTCAAAAATAGCCAGGCATGGTGGCAGACGCCTATAATCCCAGCCACTCGGGAGGCTGAGGCACAACAATCACTTGAATTCAGGAGGCAGAAGTTGCAGTGAGCTGAGATCACCCACTACACTCCAGCCTGGGCAACAGAGCGAGACTCGGTCTCAAAAAAAAAAAAAAAAAAACAAAAAGCATGGAACAGAAATCAAGTTGGAACTGTTTTTAGTGAACGAATAATTTATACGTGAGTCTTAAACTTTAATATGCCTCTAATTGAAGAGAAAGTTGCTGATATTAAAACTTACAAATGTTTTACATGTACTAAAATGCAACATTGCCACAACAATGCTAATAGAGGTGGCCAGAAGTCCTTAATCAGGGCAATATATGCTTTCTTCCTTTTTGCTCCATCATTAGTCAGATTTTAGAAGTGCATAGCCTCAGAGAAAGTAGTTTATAAATCCGTCTAAATGACTTACAACAGATTTGTGTGTGTTTGTGTGTGCGCAATCGGGTCTTCTAGACTTACCTTGCATTTAGTTCCAAATCAGCGGGAAATCTTTAATCAAACTATTCAACAAATACGTAACTAAAAACTACTTTTGAAACTTTTAGCAAATTATTACAATTATTAAAAGCAAGATTGCAAACAGAAAGACTATTTAAATTTGTCACCACAAAAGGAAGAGAGGAACTGAATAAAATGCATGATGCCTACCCCGTGTAGGAGAGTGACTTTGGAATTCTAAAATTTATTCCTGGAGTGTCTCAATGTATGGAACAAATTTTGTAGAGCTCTTATTTTAACTGGATATATGTATAGTATGTGTCAGAATGCAGTAAAATAGAAAAGGCCTATGCCTTTTAACACATAAATTTGACAAAATATTGAAAAGAATCATGCATGAAAAAAGCCTATTTGACTCATTTTGCCCTATAAAGACGCTTATGAAAGAAAGATCCTTTGGATTGAAGTCAGAACACAGGATCTGTGACAGTATCTGGGTGAAATATTGACCTTTTCATGAGAAAAAATGGAAACTGTCTTGTCCTGAGCAGAGTCAGCTCATCCACAGATGCTCACTCATCTGACGACCTCAGGGTCTACGGAGAAGATTCCACTTAGCTGGTCAGCAAATTCAAATTCATTAGCCACAAAAATATCTTCTTAAAGAAGTTTCCAGGCAATTTTATAAAAGATTAAAAGAAGATAGCTCTGAAAATAATGCATTCTTCTGAAAAAATGCCACTAATAGTGATAGAATCAAATAAGGCTAAAAAAATTGATTAAAGAATATGAATAGGTATCAAGAATAATTATTCAGGCTGGGTACAGTGGCACCTGCCTGTAATCGCAGCACTTCAGGAGGCCAAGGTGGGAGAATCACTTGAGTCCAAGAGTTCAAGGTCAGCTTGGGCAACATGGCAGAATCCCTGTCTCTACAAAAAAATACCACAATTAGCCAGGCATGCTGGTACGTGCCTGTAGTCCCAGCTACTGGAGAGGCTGAGATAGGAGAATTGTTTGAGCTCAAAAGACAGAGGTTACAGTGAGCCGAGACCATACCACTGCACTCCAGCCTGGGGACTCTGTCTCAAAAAAAAAAAAAAGAATAATTATTCAGCTTGTAATTGTTTTTTAATATTCAGATAATCAATACAACAAAGAAGGTATTAGTTTTTTGCTTCAATGTAAACATGTTATTCTTCCTTTCTGAGAAAGCATTTCTTGAGGGTTTCTTGAAAATTAAACATACAACTACCGCGTGACCTCATTGCTCTAGTCCTAGATATTTGTCAAAGAGAAATGAAAATTTAAATTTAAATTTAATTTTTTTCTCTGCAATTACAATGTCTGCTTTATTAGAAATAAAAATTACATGTTACCACAGTATTCTGCCCTTGTCCGAATATGCAAACATATTTCAGTGCAAATTTATTTTTCCCCAGCTTTATTGAGTTACAATTTATAGCCAATAAAACCCACCTATTTTAATTTAGCAATTGGTAGCTGCAGTGTAACCATCACCACAATCAAGAAATAGAACATTCTTATCACTCTAAAAAGTTTTCTTTTGACCTTCCCCTGAGCCCTGCCCCCAGTTACTACTAATCTGGAAAGCATTTTTAAGGCTTTAAACAAGGTAATTGAGGTATAATTGCCATATAATAAACTATACATACTCAAAGTGTACAATTTGACGTGTGTCAACACATGGGCACGTCCTGAAACCACCCCAGCAACAAGACAGAAAGCATATGCCTCCTTCCATGCGTGGATATACCACAATTTGTTTATCCATCTTGCCTGTTGATGAACATTTGGGTTGTTTCTAGTTTTGGCTATTACAAATAAAGCTGCTGTGAACATTTATGCAGAAGTCTTCACTTGGGCACACGCTTTCATTTCTCTTGAATAAATACCTCTGAGTAGAACGATGGGGTCATGTGGTACTGTGTATTTCATTGCCAAGAAACTGTCAGTTTTCCAAAGTGCCTATACCGTTTTACATTCCTAACCACAGGGTATGAGAGCTCCAGTTTCTGTGGCAGCTCTCATTGCAGTTATTCTAAGCTGTTTGTAGTAATAGCCATTGTAGTATATATATATATATTTGACAGTGTCTCGCTCTGTTGCCCAGCTGGAGTACAGTGGCACAGTCACTGCCTACTGCCGCCTTGACCTCCTAGGCTCAAGCGATACTCCCATCTTAGCATCCTGAGGAGCCAGGACCACAGCCTAGCACCACCACACCTGGCTATTTTTTTTTTTTTTTTGTAGAAATGGGGTTTCATTCTGTTGCCCAGGCTGGTCTTGAACTCCTGGGCTCAAGTGATCCTCCTGCCTCAGCCTTCTGAGTAGCTAGGACCGCAGGCTAGTTATATCATACCTAGCTAATTTTGTTTATTTATTTATTTATTTATTTATTTATTTATTTTTTTATGTATTTATTTTTGTAGAAACAGGAGTTCACTCTGTTCCCCAGGCTGGTCTTGAACTTCTGAACTCAAGTGATTCTCCCACCTTAGCCTCCCAAAGTGCTGGAATTACAGGCATGAGCCACTTTCCCTGGACAAACATTAATTGAATTAAGTCTCCCTGAAAGTGCTATTAAAAACCCAAGGAAAACTAGACATTAGAAATGTGAAACAATACCTTTGGTGTTAATCAAAAGTGAAGGAACTAAGAACGGTCTTTTTTGTTACACGGGCTGCTCTTGAGGACACCAAGAATCTCACACTAACTGTTTTCTGCTTTCCTACCTTAGCCCACAGGAAAGGTCGCCCATCCTAAACACACCCTCTCCACAGCCTCCCAGCCAGCCCTGCTGCCCCGACAGTCTCACCTCTCCTCTGATGAAACTGCATGGAGATTGGATAACTGCCCTGTGGTTTTAAGTGGAAAATATGGCTTCCCAGTTGAACTTAAGACCGTTCTATGAGATAATAGACTCTTTTTCTCTGAATCTGGGTAATTCAGTCCTGTCTATCCCCACGTGAAAGTCTGTCCAGTTGGAGAAATATTTAGTAGCCCCTGTGCTCCGCAGCCTGGTGAATTCCAGGGGCTGTGAGATTTTGAGGGGTCTAAGCCCCCAGAGCTCAGAGCAGGGGCCATGCCTGTGACAATTCCTTAACACACTTGTGCCACTCTCAGAGAAATCCATTGTTGGAAAGTCCATTTAGTGGTCAAGATGATGAGATTAGTAAAACTCGGAAAATTTTACTGCTGAATGACTAATGCATGTTTTCTACCAAGCTGTTTTCCTCGTATCGTGTTCAATTTTAACAACTGGGAAACTGTCTGCATTTGTATCAGAAGAAAGGAGAGAGACAAACAGGATTTCTTTCCATGAACGTGCACGCTGCCTTCCTTTCCGTTCTGTGACTCACGGATGTGCCGGCCAGCCTTCTGATGGAGGCCCCGAAATGGGGACATTGTGTTCCTGGCGATAGGATCTGAGCACTCCGGGGGCCACGACGTGATGCGGATCAATGGGGTCATTGTTCTTTGGGGGGTTTCCAGTGAGGCATGGGTTTTCTCAGAACCCTGTGACTAAGCTGTGATAAGCTGCTGGCTCCCTGGGGAACCTGACAGGGTCTGCCCCTTTTGACCTTTGTGGATTTCTCGGGCTCTTCCTGGCCCTCTCCTATGGTACCCATGGATGATTTCTTTCCTTTCTGCCTTTTTTTTACCTTTGCTGAAAAGACAGATTCAGTGAAAGCCTGTGTCTTGTTCTATTACCCAAAATGTTAGCATCCACCACACTCAGGGCACTCCCCGTGAGAAGCACCCCCCTAACATGGGCCTGTCCCTGTCCCAGGGAACGTGCAGCCCTAGCTCTAACAATCTGCAGCATGAAGGGGGTTGGAATCTCTCCTCTGTAGTCGGTCTTTAGACACTCTTTGGAAATAATAAATATTATGCAAAGAAAAGTGGATAAAAATTGCATTTTAGGCAGGGTGTTGGAAGTGCCTCCCCCAGCCCAGGCACTTCCCTGCCAGGTCATTCCTTTTGGGCTAGTAATTGCTTTCCCCTTGAGGCAAATCCTCCTTGGACGAGCCATCCTGAGAGGGACTGAGGTCATTGGAAAGCTGCTGGTTGGACTCAGCACCTGTGGGCCTTGGTGTCAGAGAGACCAGAGTTTGAGTGCGACCCAGCACATTCCGGCCATGCAACCTCTGCCAGGTTTAGATGATCCCACATGGATTTCTCTTCTATAGTTAGTGACAGCAACAACCAACATACAGGAGTTAGTTCTCAACTGTGTTTGAAACGCTGGTCACCTTCTCCTTATCTCAGGTCAGACACTGTCTTGTTAACAAGCCCTCAGGAACCGGTGGTGGCATGCCAGAGACCGCTAGTTATCTCAGGGGCACGGCCTCTCACTTTGACTATTTTCCATTGATGGGACATTTGACATCTCTGCCAGGGTTCATATTAACTTGAAGAAAATGGACAGTGATGCAACCGACTCTATCTGCTGGCAATACAGTTGAATTTGTCTTGTCGAGATGCTAATAGCTTCCTGAACAATAGATCATCACCCAATAGGGACTGTTTTATTGCACCGTAGGGCCCTGTGATCTGGCAACATCCTTCCAGCATGCCTTCTGTCAGGGACTGTAGCCTTTCATTCTTTTTCTACTTTTTGAACCAGCTCTGCCACCATGCTGGCTTCCGTACTGAGTTCCATAAACCATTAACAGACGCTCCTGTTACATAAGAGTCATACTTTTAACTTGTAAAAAATTCAACCTCAGCAAGGGCATCATTCTACCCCCACACTTTTCCATCTCTGCTGCCTCCCTCACCTCTTCTTTTCTCCACCCTCACATCCTAGAAAATCCATCCAGTTGACCGGGAGCAGCAGCTCACACCTGTAATCCTAGCAGTTTGGGAGGCTGAGGTGGGTGGATCACCTGAAGTCAGGAGTTTGAGACCAGCCTGGCCAACATGGTAAAACCCCATCTATACTAAAAATACACAAAATTAGCCAGCTATGGTGGTGGGCACCTGTAATCCCAGCTACTTGGGAGGCTGAGGCAGGAGAATCGCTTGAACCCAGGAGGCAGAGGTTGCAGTGAGCCAAGATCACACCATTGCACTCCAGCTTGGGGGACAAGAGCAAAACTCCATCTCAAAAAAAAAAAAACAAGAAAAGAAAAGAAAAGAAAATCCATCTAGTCTCAAGACTTTAGGTACCTATATGCTGACTACAAAATTGACCCATCTCTAGGATGGAGAGCTCCCCACCTCCATGGCTGTATGGCTCCCCCAGACCTCTCGACTTGCGTAGCTGTTCGTGTCTTAAGAGCATCCACATTGAACTCATCCCAGCTGAGCTCCTGGCTGCCTCCCGCACTCGCAGCAATCTTTCTCCTTAGCTCTGCAGTGGAAATGCCACTCTTCTGGTTGGTCCAGCTGAGGCCTGAGAGGAACCAGGGGGTAACAAACACCCCGGAACTTCACAGCTGGAAGCAACACTCAGTTCACGTGCTCCGTCTCTCTACCGCACTGCCTCTAGCCTGTTAGTGTTCTTGGTTTCCTGAACATCGCAAGGCATGGTCCTGCCTCAGCACCCTTGGCCCCCCTCACAGTCTATATCAAATGTGTTGGGAATTCCTAGTGGCTCCACTTCAACCGTCCCCACCTAGGCACCTCTCTCTCTCTCCCCTCTACACCACCCTGGGCCACGTCACCATCAGGCCCTCACCTGTGTCCTGGCCACAACCCCCACCTGGTCTTGAGTGCCCTGCCCCATTCACAGGGATTCTCTGAGCACGCCTCTGCTCTAAGCCATTTCTCCAGTGGCTTCCAAGTTCACGCAAAGCAAGAGCCAAAGTCCTTTCAACAGCCTACAGAGCCCCATATTCACTGTTCTCAACAGTAGAGAGCTGGAGAGCTGGCAGCGTGAGGAACCCCAAAATCCCTGCCAGCGTGGTTCGGAGGCAGCAGGCCTGGGGTGAGCCTGATAACTGGCATTTCTACCGAGTCTCCAGGCAAGGCTCTGCTGCTGGGTCTTGCCCTCCGTGATCTGTGCTCCCGGCCCCCGGGAACCACACGTGGAGGCGAAAGCAACTCCAGCTTGGATGCCAACCCACCATGTTGACTTCGAATTGACCCCACTTCCGGAAGACCTCTATGATGTCTAAGTTATCTGCTGTTTGTTGTGAAGAGCACCCACTTAAATCTCACCCTTAGGTCAAAACAACCTTGATCATAACTCCTGTCCTTAGGCAAATTCACAAAGCATTCTTGCAGATGTGAAATTTCCCTACAATTGTCCTACACCTTCCTTCTGGTACTATGTAAGTCTGAGGAGTAAAGGGGATCCACCATCTAGTCTTGCTGGTGACAGAGATATAGACATGGCTTCTGTTCGCAAGTTCCTGTTAAATGTTTCTTTCTGGATTACCGTGGTGGCTCACACCTGTAGTCCCAGCTCCTAGGGAGGGGGAGGCTAGAGGATTGCTTGAGCCCAGGAGTTTAACTCATCAGTGAGCTATGATTGAGCCACTGCACTCCAGCCTGGGTGTCTCTAAAAAAAAAATGAATAAATAAATGTTTCTTTCTAAGAAACTGGATTTTTCAGCCTCTTTCTTCAGCCTCTCAGCTTCCTCAGACTTTGGAGGTAGGTTTGCATAGACCTGCCCACTGCAGAACACACACCTCGTACATTCATGCCGTTACACAGGTCCTCTCTCTCTAAATGTGGTGGACCCTGGGACTCACTTTAATTAATTAAATGTGGCAGAAGTGGTGCTGCACCACTTATGGGCCTAAGCCTTAAGAAGACTTGGCAGCCTCCACTTTTGCACTCTTGGGAGCTCTGAACCACCACATAAGAAGGCCAGCTATCCTGCCAAAAGTTTCTTGGACAGAACACACAGAAAGGCCACAGAAGGGAGAGAGGCCCTGGGACCACATGGAGAGACATAGAGAAATCCAGTCATCCCAGCACCCCCATTCTGGCCAGTCCAGCTGACATCCCAGCTAACAGCAGCCACATGGAGGGCCACCAGCAAGACCAGCAGAAGAGCCACCCAGACGAGCCCAGTCCAGATTGCAGACTCATGAAGAAATAAAATGGGTTGTTTTCAGCGGTGCAGTATGGGGGTAGTTTGTCATTTCTGCTTCTTTTCTGACCTCAGATCACGTGCCTTTTGCTGTTGTCAAACACCACAAGCACAGTCCTGCTTTAGGACTTTTGCACTTGCTGGTCTCCCAGCCTAACCTTCTTTTCTCCCAGCTACCTGCTTGTGGTGTTCTCACACCTCTTTAGGCCTCTGCTCAAATATCACCTGAATACCCAATTTAAAATTCTGACCCTCTCAATCTCTCTCCCCAGCTTCATCTTTTCCAAAGGACTTACTACCATCAGAGGCTTCCCAGATTTACCTGCTTATTTCTTTGTGTCTGTCTCCCCCTCGAGAATGTGAATTCCTTGAGGTGTGGCCTTTCTCAGGGTCTAGAGTATGCATGGCACATTATAGGCACTCAGCAAAAAATATATTAGGAAGGAAGGAAAGAAAGAGGGGAGAGGGAGGGAAGAAAAGAGGGAAGTAAGGAGAAACAAAAGAGGGAGAGAAGGCTGGGCACAGGTGGGATTACACCTGTAATCCCAGCACTTTTGGAGGCGCAGGTGAGTGGATCACTTGAGGTCAGGAGTTTGAGAGCAGCCTGGCCAACATGGTGAAACCCCATCTCTACTAAAAATACAAAAATTAGCCTGGTGTGGTGCACCTGCCTGTAATCCCAGCTACTCAGGAGGCTGAGACAAGAGAATCTCATGAACCCAGGAGGTGGAGGTTGCAGTGAGCTGAGATCATGCCACTGAACTCCAGCCTGGGCGATAGAGCAAGAGTCCATTTTAGAAAAATATAAAAAATAAGAAAAGAGGGAGAGTGGGAGGAAGAGAGAAGGGAAAGAAGAGAGAAGGAAAGACACGAAGGCAGAGCAGAAAGAGGAAGGGAAGAAGGAAGGAAGGCCAGCCCACTTTGCAAGTAGGTTGTTATAGAAAACACCTGGCAGGCTGCCCAGCACATCATAGAAGACCCATAAAGCAAAGCGTCCCACTCCACAGATCCCCTCGGTGAGGATCGAGGTGGATAGCAAGGGAACTGAGGCCAGGGAGGCAGATGAAAGGGGAGAGGGCCCAGAGCAGGGGGCTGGAGCTGAAGATGGGCTCGAAACACTCTGAATTTTTTCTGTTTGGGACTGGCTTGGCTCCAAACCCTGGCTCTTGTCCTGAGTGGAGGAAGAAGCCAGCCTGGCTGTCTCCCCTGCCCTTGCAAATCCAAGGCTTCTCCTGCATCCCCTGGGTTCAGGATTGAGAACAAGAAGAGGAACCTCCACAGGGCCACCCAACGGTAGCAAGAGCCCTTCTGTTGTGCCTGGATCTCAGCCACATAGGAAAGGCTGTGGCACTATCAGCTTCAGGGTATTTGGGAACATCCCACCCTCAACCACACACTGAGCTTCTGGAGCCACAGTTCTCAAACACTGTGTACAAAGAACATTGGGAATTTGTTAACATGTAGGTTCCTGGGCCTGGCCTAGATCCTAATTTGAAAGGGCCGGGCGCAGACATACGCATGCTTTTAACAAGCTCCTCTGTGATTCCAGATTCTGATGCAGATAGTGCCTGGGCCACTCTGGGCGGTCCTGCTCCCTGGGAACTTGTTACCTTCCCCAGGACTTTGATGTGTGTCAAAGATGACAAAGAGTCCTCAGAACCCACTGTGGGCAGAGGAGGGACCAGCAGAGCTGGCAGTCCTCTCTGCTTACTCTGTCTTTGCTGGACCTCCCTGTCATGAAACTGCCCCCACCTTTGATTCTTTCTCCAGGACACATATTTACCTGTCTGCACATGATCTCCCTAGCAGAGAGCATTCAGGAGTCATGAGGTCAGAAGAACAGGGAGGGGAGCATTGGAGTCATCCCCCTGCCCCTTCACCCCAACTCCTGCGAGGAGCAACATGGAGTGTGAGTCAGGGCAATGAGAATGAAGAAAGGCCCCACAGGGCTGTGTAGGGCAGGAATAAGGGGCTCCCTGTAAGAAGTCAGGGCATTGTCCCATATTTGTCCTACCAGGGGAGTCCTGTCTTCTGCATCTTGACTAGACATTAGAGGCAGGCCTAAATTCTTTATCTGGGTATGTTCAGAAGAAACATAGGCCTGGCAGAGTCAGCACTGGATGGCGAGTGGAAGGATGAATGGATGAGTGGGTAGATAGATACATGAATGAATGGATTAATGAATAGATGGATGGGTGGATGAATGGATGGATGGAGTGGGTGGATGAATGGATGGATGATGGATGGGTGGATGAGAAGATGAATGGATGGTGCATGGAGTGGGTAGATGAATGGGTGGATGGATGGATGACAAATGGAGTGGCTGGCTGGTGGATGAGTGATGGACAGGTGGATGGATAGAAGGATGATGGATGAATAGATAGATGAAAAGATGGATGTTAGAGTCGGTGGAAGGATAGATGGATGAGTGGGTAGATGAATGAATGGATAAATGGATAGATGGCTGGTGGATTGATCAGTGGATGATAAATGGAGAGGGTGGATGTATGAATGGATATATAGAGGGATGATGGATAGACAAAAAGATGGATGATGGAGTGGGTAGATGGATAGACGGATGGATGATAAATGGATGGATGATAAATGGATGAATGAATGGGTGGATGAATGGATGGATGGATGGATGGATGGATGAATGGATGGACAACCTTCACCTCTCTGGTTTGAGGTTTGGATTCCATGCTCTCCGGGGTTCCTGCCAGTCCTGGTTGTGTGAGGGTCCATCACTGTGGAATCAGACTGTTGGCTGTGGGGGCTGGGGGTGGTTCTTACGCTGGCAGGGAAAGTGTGAGAGCAACTTGGGGGTGAGACAGGATGAGAAAGAATTGTTGGAGGAGGGAGAGGGAGAGGAGGGCAATAGCAAGGTAGTGGGGGGGAGGAGAAAGGTGAAAGAGAGAAAGTGGGTAAAGTAAACTGAGTCTGATAGCTTTGAAGGTTTCCCCAATTGCAGACCCAATTACTTCTAATAACACCTTGGCGCCTTCTCCGAGAAGCTCAAAGCCTTTTATTGATGCTGTGAAACTGCTTGACGTTCCAGCAGGGAAGACAGAGATGTGCCATTAATAACACCATTTATTGACCAAGGTCACAGGGCACTGGGAGCAGGCCCTAGAGGGGCATGGGGCTGGGCACACAGGGGAAACATTCCCTCCCCGATCTTCCCTCCTCACCGCCCCGCAGGCCTGGTGCCTTGTATGGTCTGCCCTGCCCGAGTGCTCAGTGAGCCCAACCATGAATTCATAAGCATTAGTAAGTCACCGGTTCTCACGACGCACTGTGAGGTCACAGCTGTAACCGACTCATTTTCAAACCAAGGACGCCCAGACTGGGGCAAGCCAAGTGACTCCTCCTAAGTCACTCAATGTGTCAAAGCTGGAACTGGGAAGGGGTGAATTTCAAGATTTGAAGGCCGAGGTTTACCTTTGGCCACCTGGCTGGTGTGTCCACAAGCCAACATTGCAAAGGAAAGTGATGAAATCAATAGTTGCTGCAGCCCCCAGAGCACTCTCTCTGCCATCACCATGTGGGGCTTCAAGCCACTTTGCTTCAAGCCACTTGGCTTCACAGGGCCTCAGTTTCTTATCTCGCTGCCCCCCTTGCTGGGTGGGCCTCCCTCTTCCCAACCTGCTCTTCCACATCCCTCCCTGCCTTGATTAACTGAGGTCCTCCTTGTTACCGGAGTCACAGGCTGAGGGTTCTGCAGGTTAGGATGGAGGGGGCGGACTGGCATTCCTCAGGCCTGAGTCAAAGAGGTAAATTATCCAATAAAGCAGCATTACCAACCCCCTAAAAAGAATCCTCAACACAGCAGCCAAGAATGCACCTGAAAGGGTGTGATTTCTTGGCTTCCTGGCTCCAGAAGTACCCTTTATACCTTTATGGAGATGAGAAAAATGCAGTGCATTCTTGAGCTGGGCCTCAGGGGAAGTCTTGTGGAGACTGGCAGGGGTGAGGCGGGTAATCACCCTGCCTGGGGCCATGAGTCCTCCACCTGCAGGTTCCCAGGAACCGGTCCCAGGCTGCGGAGCAGGGGAGGGGGCAGTGGGGTTGGGGGTGCACCCAACTCTGAGTGCAGGGCTGCTAAGAGACAGGCTGGGAGAGGGAAGGAGGAGGGGCAGCTCAGTGGCTGCTCCAAGATCATGGCACGGCTTGTGCCCCATGACTGTGGCTGGGCCCATTCAATCTGCTCTGTCTGCTTCCCCAGTAGAGCAGTGGCACCATGGGGGGCAAGACCCTGGTCTCAAAAGCCTCTATAGCTTCAGGGACAAGCACAGCTCCTGGCATGCATGTTAGCAGGTGCATAAGACTTTTCTATGAGAAGGACTGATGATGAATGAATGGGTGGTGGATGGATAGAGGGATGCATGGAGGATGAATAGATGGAGAGATGAATAAACAGATGGACAGATAATGGAGAGTGATGGATGGTGGGTGGATGATGAATGGATGGATGGACAGTTGGGCTACTGATGGATGAATAATGGACCGATGGGTGACAGATGAATGATGGATGGTGAATGGATGATGAAAGGATGGAGGGATGATAAATAGAGGGTGTATGAACAGATGAGTGGATGGATGGATAGATGATGAATGAGTGATGGACGGTGGATCAATGTGAGTGGATGGGTGGATGGACAAATGGATAATGGATTGTACATGGGTGGATGGATGCACAGATAGAAAAATGAACAGAATTCTGGGACACAAGGAAGATATTTGGGATCCTGCCCAAATCCCCATTGTAGCAGGCAAGTCAATGAAACACTGAAAAGAGCCATGCTTACGTATGGGGTGTTTAGAAGGAGGAGGAGCCCCTCTTTCCTCTTCCCCAGCAGCCCACGCAGGACCCAGGCTTGGATGTACAGGCACAGAGCAGGAGAGGAGAGTGACAGAGGGAGAAAGGGGTGCTCAGGAGCGGTGGGGAGTGAGGATGGGGGCCCACAGCCTCCCAGCTTCCCTGGCCTCCACCTCTGCCTTTCCCCCAAGTCAACTGGCAGGCCCCGGCCAGGCTAGCAGTTCTGGGGAGAGTCTAACCTGGGGCGTGACTCTGCTCTGTAGACAGGAGCTGCAGGGGCCCCCAATTACACCTACCCTTTCCCTGCACACCTTTCATCTGGTGCAGAGGGCTGTGATTACCCGCCCCCCCACCCTTCTTACAAGTGACATAAAACTGTGGCATTCAGAGCGGCGACTTTCAAGCTGCCCTTGACTTCATGAGCTGCCAGTGGAGTTCTTGAGCTGGGTCAGAAGGAGGGGCGGTAATTGCGTGTTGCTGCTAGAGGGAGTCCTCTGCTCTGGCATTAGGTCTGAGGGGCATCTGGGGGAGCAAGTGAAGGCTGACAGGTGCAAGAGGAAGTTGGTCACTGCCTTCCAGTTGGGCCTGGCGCCCAGGCCGAGGAGCCTCCAAACCTCTTGGCACAGAGGATCTGCCTGAGCTCACAGTGGAGCCCAGCCCTTGATACCCACACCTGGCCTGAAATAACCCTCCCCTTTGCAGGTGGCAGGGGCTGCACCTGGAAGCGAATGAGCTGAAGCTCCAGGGGCCCAATCTACTCCAACCCAGGGAGCACCCAGAGCTTCTGGGAGCTATAGAGGGTTGTAGGTGAGGAGAGGATGTCAGAATTCAATCTATTTAAAAGAGATTGCAGAAGGGCAGAGGAAGAGACCTGAATCTCCATGGCACTAACACTTTCTGGTGATTTATTTGCATTCTAAATAGGAACTCATATTTGCATCTTGCTTTGATTTAATGACTTTATATTATTTTTCTTAAAGAGAGCAAATTGTCTAAGCTTCAATCCAAAGCACCTGAAAGGGCTCCTGACTGCTGGTGTGTTCACAAGTCAGTGGCAAACAATTGTGAGCTGGAGGTGAGACCCACCCTGGCCTCCACCCAGCCCCATCAACCCCACAGAGCCTGGGTGCCGTGCACTCATCACAGGATGGAGACGTTTGCTCAAGGACTCCAAGCATCAGGGCCGCTGCCCTGCCTGCTGGGTGTCCCCAGACACGTTGCCTCCATGCGGGCTGGCGCTCATCTGCCTCTGCCTCATTCCGCCAGAAAGCCCCTCTGGCACTCTCGACACAGGACAAACCAAAGCCCCCCTGCAGCTGAGAAACGCTATTTTGATGACTCCCCCACC
Organism: Hylobates moloch; assembly: GCF_009828535.3. Classification (NCBI taxonomy): domain Eukaryota; kingdom Metazoa; phylum Chordata; class Mammalia; order Primates; family Hylobatidae; genus Hylobates; species Hylobates moloch. The sequence continues at coordinate 4,682,381 of NW_026652289.1, forward strand.
CTGTGCCTCTTCCCGGGTCATGAGTCAAGCCACTGCTTGAAGGAGCTCCTCCCTCAGGCCAGGCACCGCACCAGCTGCCGTCAGCTGCATAGCTGGGCCTATTTCTCTTGTTCGCTGTGGTTACAGGTGGAATCATGCCCCACCCACGAACCCCAGGGCAGGACACCCGGTGTCCCTTGTCCCTTCCAGAGGGACACCTGTGCCCTCATGCAGCAGCTCTGGTAGACACATTCTTCCGGTAACCCCATCTCCTCTTCCGCAGGGCCAGCTCAGGAACATCCAGTGCCCCCCACTCCTCTCCTGGTATCCCCATAGGCACAGTGGCAAAGCAACCCTTTCCCACCCATCTTCCCATCTGCCCCTGCTCACTGCTGCCGGGGAGGTGCCACCTCCACGCCTACCCACTCTTAGGAAAGGACGTAATCCACCCTCCCTCCAAGAGCTCATGGACTGCCAGGGTCCTAAACATCATCCTGCACTCCTGCCGTGTGGGGGCAAGACCTCTCCAAGTGCCCCCACTGGCTGCTGCCCTCCTCCAGTCCTGCCTGGGGCCCCATGCCAGACCTGCCTCAGCTCTCCTCTGTGGGAGGATGTAGTGGTTGAATTGTGTCCCCTAAAAGGAAATGTTCGAAAAGATACATGCACAATCCCCAGTACCTGTGAATGTGCACTTATGTAGAAATCGGCTCTTTGCGGTTGTAGTGAAATTAAGAAGAAGTCATACTGGGCTGCAGTGGGCCCTAGATCCAATGAGTGTCCTTATTAGAGACAGAAAATGTCACATCGAGACAGAGAGGAGGAGGCCACGTGAAGATGCAGGCAGAGCGTGACATGGCCATGAACCAAGAAGAGCAGGGATTGCTGGAGCCACTGAAGCTGGAGAAAGGCAGGGACCGATTCTCCCAGAGCCTCCCGGTGAAACCAGCGCTGCAGTCACCTTGATGGCCAACTTTCGGCCTCCAGAACTGTGGGAGGACCAATTTCTGTGACTTTAAGTCCCCGGTTTGTGGTGCTTTATCGCATCAGCCTCAGCGAACGCATGCCGAGGCTGGCAACCACGACAGCAGCTGCAGCCCAGCCCAGGCCGGCCCCGCCACCCTCTCCTGCTGGACCCTTCCCTGGGGCAGTCCAGGCCTCCCTTCCAGAGAGAGGGAAGCACAAGGAACAGGGTGAGGGGCGGGGCAAGGTGGGCCCCACGATCGTGTGGAGCCGGCCCAGGGAGGGAGAACCCCCAGACACATTTGGCACCCCAAGGGGAGACAGACCTCGGATTGAACCACACCTTGACATGTGTACTTGGGATTTGTCTTTTCGAGAGAGGGAGGGGTCAAAAAGTAAAATAGAATTCCAGCTTTAGGGCAAATGACTGAGACCATCAATTCATGTGTAGGTATTGACTGAGGTCGATCATTTTGACTCTCAGACCGTGTTGTAAATGATAATCGCCATGAATTCTGCAAATGATTGATGGTGCAACAGTTTAAATCCCTAGGAAGGAGTTGGCTAAGGTTCTGTCAACACAACCTCAAGCCCTCGGTGTTTTTGGCTTCTTCAGGAGAACTGGATGATGGAAAACATTTTTTTTTTCTTTTTAATCATAGCTGCCTGAATTGCTCATCATTGCTTAGACGGCTTGTGAAGGCAAACACATTGCCCCATAAATTCTCAATTGTCCTGTGCAGAGCGTCATGAGTCACCCGGGGTTCTTAAGGATGAATGGATGGTGGAGCGGCTTCTCAGGAAGATTAGCGAGAAGTCACGGCTGCGCTTGCCAGGCCAGGCCTCTGCAGAACTGACTCACGTGGACAAGGAAACAGCATCAGAGTAGGCGGCCTGACAGGGAACTTTGAGAGCAGCGATTCTGCAACCTTCCACGTAGGCGTACCCACATGTGTCGGGGCGTCTCCCCATTTTGTTGTTGCTTTTTCTTATAGGTATGTACAGTAAGTCTTCACTTAACATGCTTGATAGGTTCTTGGAAACTGTGACTTTCGGCAAAATGACATATAATGCAACCAGTTCACCACAGGTTAGTTGATATAGACAAGAGTTTAGTTCTTAAGGCATATTTCTGGTCGCGAAAACATCACCAAATTTTTATTGTTGGTCTTATTTTTATTTATTTATTTATTTTTTTGCTTTTTGCTTTTTGTTTTTTTGAAACAGTATCTCCCTCTGCTGCCCAGGCTGGAGTGCAGTGGCACAATCATGGCTCACTCTATCCTCCACCTTCCAGGCTCAAGTGATCCTCTCACCTCAGCCTCCCCAAGTAGCTGGGACCACAGACACATACCACCACACCCAGCTAATTTTTAAATTTTTGTAGAGATGAGATCTGGTCTCAACTCCTGGTCTCAAGCAATCCTCCTCCCTTGGCCTCCGAAAGTGCTGGGATTATAGGCATAAGCCATCACACCTGGCCCAAATTTTGAAATAAAGATCAAAACACTTCTAATATTAAACATTGAAACAAATATGAGCTTTTCATACATTTACGAAAAATTAATAAAAACTAGGAACACTATTGAAAGCAATCTGCAGATTTGGTACAATCTCTGTTGAAATAGTTCACACGAATAGAAAAAAAACTTAAAATTTGTGTGGAACCACAAAAGACCCCAAATAGCCAAAGAAATCCTGAGCAAAAAGAACAAAGCTGGAGGCATCACACTGCCTGATTTCAAAATACGTTGCAAGGCTATAGTAACCAAAACAGCATGGCACTGGCATGGAAACAAACACATAGACCAATGAAACAAATTATTGACAGAAATTAATCCGTGTATTTATAGTGATCCGATATTTGACAAAGGCACCGAGGACACTCATCAGGGAAAGTGTGGAGTCCTGATAAGATAAGTAAGCAACAATCAGGAAGGGCCCCAGGTGGGGAATGGCCCCAGGTGGGGAATAACAACGAATAATTGTTCTGAGAGATGGCCAATCACAAACAACCTGATGACAGGATGACAATGACCTAGTTCCTGGTGGCCCCAGCAGCATGACCTCCTTTTGTTGGCCCCTCCAGCATGACCCTATAAAACTTCCCTCCAGCCCCTGTCTTTTTGTAGACAGCCCATTGCAACCTTGCAAACTTGCAACATATTCTCATACCTTCTCTAATAAATCTGCCTTTCTTTACCTACTACTCTCTTGGCAAATGCCTTTACCACCTGTGACACCAGCCCTAGCTGGTCACCACCCGTGACAGAAAGGCAGAAATCTGCCTTCTTTACTTTTTTTCATGTGTGTGTTGGTCATTTGTTTGTCTTATTCTTGGAAATATCTGTCAGATCATTTGCCCGTTTTTAAATGGAATTGGTTTTGTTATTGTTGTTTTGCTCTTGAGGTGTTTGAGTTCCTTGTATATTCTGGATACAAATCCTTTGTCAGATGAATACTTTACAAATATTTTCTCCTATTCTGTAGATTGCATTTTCATTTTGTGGATTGTTTCCTTCGCTGTGCAGAAGCTTTTTAGTTTGATATAATCCCATTTGTTTATTTTTGCTTTTGTTGCCTGTGCTTTTGAGGTCTTATTTGTAAAATCTTTTCCCAGACCAATGTCCTAAAGTATTTCCCTGTTTTGTTTTTTCTAGGAGTTTTATAGTTTTGGGTCTCGCCTTTGAGGTCTTTGATCCATTTTCAGGTGGCTTTTGTATGCAGTGAGAAGTGGGGGCCTAGTTTTATTCTGCTGACATCTGCACTCCCAGTGTTTATTGGAGCAATATTCACAACAGTTGAGATATGGAATCTTGGCTTGTGTCCAACAACAGATGAATGGACAAAGAAAAGCGGGGCGTATATACACTATGGAATACTATTCAGCCATATATAAGAATGAGATCCTGTCATTCATGGTAATGCCCTTCCATTGCGGGATCAGATCCACATCCACACTCACTCCAGACAAACGGAACTGGAGAGCATGATGCTGAGTGAAGCAAGCCAGGAACAGAAAGCTAAACCCTGCACGCTCTCACTCACACATAGAAGCTAAAAAATGTGGATCTCATAGACAAAAAGTAGAACAAGGGGCCAGACGTGGTGGCTCATGCCTGTAATCCCAGCACTTTGGGAGGCTGAGGCGAGTGGATCACCTGAGGTCGGGAGTTCGAGACCAGCCTGACCAACATGGAGAAACCCCGTCTCTACTAAAAGTACAAATATTAGCCGGGCGTGGTGGCGCATGCTTGTAATCCCAGCTACTTGGGAAGCTGAGGTAGGAGAATCACTTGAACCCAGGAGGAAGATGTTGTGGTGAGTGGAGATTGAACCATTGCACTCCAGCCTGGGTAGCAAGAGTGAAACTCTGTCTCAAAAAAAAAAAAACCAAAAAAACCAAAAAAGTAGAACAGGGAATGTTGGAGGCTGGAAAGGATAGGGGGAAGAGGGGAAAAGAGAGAGACTTGTTAAAGGACATAAAATTACAGCTAGATAGGGGGAATAAGTCATCATGCTCTACACAACTGTGGGATGACTCTGGTTAATTATAATATATCATATAGTTTCAAATAGCTACAAGGAGGATATGAATGTTACCCACACAAACACATGATAAATGTTTGAGATGAGGGCTGGGCGCATTGCCCTGATCTGGTTACCATCAAATGTTTTCCACACGTTCTTCTATCTGTGTCATATTTAACAATAAAGAAGTTTCCCCATCTTTAGGCTGGGCATGGTGGCTCACGCCTGTAATCCTAGCACTTTGGGAGGCTGCAGCAGACTGATCACTTGAGGTCAGGAGTTTGAGACTAGCTTCGCCAACATAGTGAAACCCCGTATCTACTAAAAATACAAAAATTAGCCGAGTATGGTGGCAGGCGCCTGTAGTCCCAGCTACTCGGGAGGCTGAGGCAGGAGAATCACTGGAACCCGGGAGGCAGAGATTGCAGCCAGCCGAGATTGAGCCATTGCACTCCAGCCTGGATGACAGAGCGAGACTCCATCTCAAAGAAATTTCCCCATGTTTAACAGTCTGAAACCATTGCTTTAGTCCACCCACTCTATTATACATCACATGGATGGAAACATTACTACTTACCCCACAAATACGTACAATTATTATGTGACAATTTAAAACATTTAGAAAAACAAACAAAAACAAGTAAGACAATTATGTACCCAATTATTTCAGTTCAGGGTGGAGTATCTGGAGCTTCTCCCAGCAGCTCCGGGTGGAAGGCGGGAGCCAGCGTGGACAGAACACCCTTCCATCACGGGGTGCACCCACACCCACATTCCCGCAGATGGGGACAATTTAGACCCGTGAATTCACCTAATGTGCACAGTTTGGGCTGCAAGAGGAGAAAGCTAGCGTGGACACTGGGGGAATGTGCAGACTCCACACAGACGGAGGCCCCTGGCTGGGGAGTGGTTTTTTTGTCTCATCAACATTGTAATAAAATGACATTGAATAAAATGACGTTATTTGGGGACGTGCTGCACTGCATACATGGGGACATCCTGTAAACGCAGAGGAGTAAACATAGGTCCCCCTCTCTCTAAGCATGTAGTAGAGTACACACAGGTGTACACTGATCTACTTTATGTATAAAGTAGCCAGTGGACTTAAAGCAACCGTTTTCAGACTTTTAAAGGTGGGGAAACTTCTTTATTGTTAAATATGACACACATAGAAGAACGTGCATAAAACAAACAAACAAACAAAAACACAACTCAATAGCAATCACAAAGCAGACCCCTGTGGCCAGCACTGACCAGTCCTGCCTCCGTATTGCCTTAAGAAAAAGAAACACCTGCTGGAGAAGAAAAAGCAATCCTCTATTTCGGAAAGCATGCTTAGGTGGTAAATTATAAAGGAAAGCAAAAGAGTTATTACAGCAGAAGTTCTCTGGGTAGAAAAGAGAGGAGTGGGGCGGAGGGGACCGGGATTGGGAAGGAACACAGAGCAATGAGGATCTTGTTGGCCCCAGGCTCCCCGTGTGCCCATCCCTGCCCGGTGCTCTGTGCAGCAGGCCTTTGTTCTTCTTCATGGCTGTGTGGCATTCTGCTGTGGGATTCCATTGTGAATACTCTTCTGGACTGCCTCAGTCTGGGGCTATGATGATAGGTTGCCATAAACTCTCTGTGTCTTGCTAGGGAGTGTGTGAAGGCCAATGCGTTCTCCCCTTTCTCCCTTCCTTCTTCTCTCTCCCCTGCCCATCCTCCTTCCCTCTCTTTCTTTCTCCCTCCCTTTCTTCCTGCTTCCTGAGACAGGACTGTGAGGCCCTGTCTGCTCCTGACTGGGGCAGCATGGGGCCCCCACCAAGGCTGCATCCGGGAAAGCAAACCTGTGTCCGATCTCCCGAATGCTTGCAATGGTGCCCCTTGCCCAGTGCTTCCTCCTCCCAGCCCACTGAGGGTGCACACTGGACACAATTTTCAGCCTTGGCTACCAGATCTTTTCCTCCTCAGCAGAAATATGCATGACGCAATTTGTAAGGAGCAGCCTGTGACCTTGGGATCCGTAAAGGGCCCAGGCTTTGCTCAGGTGATTCTTGTCTGGATGACCCCCTCCCCTACTCCTCCAGTTACCCTGTGCATCCAGCTCAACTTCTCATAACCCACCTCCTCCAGGAAGCCTCCTGGGGTTGCCCTAACCCCTGTACACTCTCCTTCTCATGCTCCCGGTGCCTTGGGATCTACACTGCACCCCCTGTCCCCACTCTGTGTGCAGGAGGATGGGTGTGTGAATGCTATCAAGTTGTTTCATTTCTCACCAGGTTAAAAACGTTCGCATCTTCTGATTGGACAGTCCAAGTTCTAGAACTCTATTCACATAAATGCTACCAGAAGTGCTTCAGGATGAATGAACAGGCTGTGTTGAGTATATAAACATGGGCACACACCTTCAATACAGCACCTGGTTATAGTGAGCCGAGATCTCACCATTGCACTCCAGCCTGGGCAATAAGAACAAAACTCTGCCTCAAAACAAACAAGCAAGCAAACAAACAAACAAACAAAGAAAACTGAGACAGTTAAGTGGGAAAAGCAAGTTTCAAGCAACAAGCCTAGCATAGTTCCACGTTTAGAAAAAACCCAGACTCCCACGAGTGTCAGGGTTGTGTGCGTGGGAACAGCTCAGGAAGGGCACATAGTCAGCTGTGTTAGGATTGACTCAGAAAGTACAGTGGGGAACCTTCCATCACTTCCTTTCTACAGTTCGTATTGTTCAAACTTGTTATAATGAGCATGTGCTTACTTTCATAATTAAAAAGTAACAATAAAATGTTGAATGAAGAAATAAAACAATTTGCTAAAAGCTATGGAAATGTACTACACAAAGAGTGAAACCTAACGCGAACTATGAACTGTAGTTAACAATCTATCAATATTGCTTCATCCGTTGTAACCAATGGAGCACACTAATTAATGCAAGATGCTGAGTAGGGGAATGTATGTCAGGGAGAAGGAATATGGGGAGACTCTCTGTGCTAGCTACATAATTTTCCTCTAAACCTGATATGGTTTGGCTGTGTCCCCACCCAAATCTCAACTTGAATTGTATCTCCCAGAATTCCCACTTGTTGTGGGAGGGTCACAGGAGGAGGTAATTGAATCATGGGGGCCAGTCTTTCCCACACTATTCTCATGATAGTGAATAAGTCTCATGAGAGCTGATGGGTTTATTAGAGTTTCTGCCTTTGCTTCTTCCTCTTTTTCTCTTGCCACCGCCATGTAAGAAGTGCCTTTTGCCTCCTGCCATGATTCTGATGCTTCCCCATCCATGGGGAAGAAAAAGAGTCCAGTTAAACCTCTTTTTCTTCCCAGTCTTGGGTATGACTTTATCAATAGCATGAAAATGGACTAATACAAAACCTAAAACAGTTCTAAAAATAAAGATTATTTTTAAAAAGAGAGAAATAAGATAACTAATGGATACTCAGGGTAGAGCAGAAATTAGCAATTTTTTTTTTTTCTGCAAAGGGCCAGATGATACAGTAAATAATTTTGGCTTTGAGGGCCATGAGGCCTCTGTGGAAAAGACTCACATTTGCAGTTGTCTTGTAAAAGCAGCCTTAGGAGTGTAGCTGCGTTCCAATAAAACTTTATTTACAAAAATAGGTGGCAGGGCCAGGGCTGTAGTTTCCCAGCCCCTCGTGCAGAAGCAAGGAAGGGTTTGGGTAGGTTTTTCATCAGATCAAGGAAAAAGCTGAGAAGTCACCCACTCATCTTTGACAAGCTAGGAACCCCAGAAAAGAGTGAGATTCTTTTCCTTGCTATGGTAGCTGGTTTTTATCACATTCATAGCAACATAGATTTTAAAAATGGACTTACTAGCTCAGTTTCACATTGTCTGACCTCAACAGAACTGAGGGTCGTTAATGGTTGAGGATACAGAGAGTGCTGATAATTTAGTTAGACAAGATTCTTCAAAAAATAATTGCCCTGCTCCCTCTGGGCCATTGCACCAGCTCCTCTGCCTTCTGCAAGGATTTCTCCTTCTGCAGATGTGGCCGTATGATTTCCAAGGCCCGGGACTACCATAGCTTTGGTATGTGGGTTCTTGCTCTGGGGAACTTGGAAGCGCTGGTGAAAAGGTCAGCTGGAGAAAACTATTGTTTTCCTTTCATGAGAAAGATGAAAAAGAGAAATTACACAAAATGCTTTTGGTAAATGGTGAAGTTGTGTGGACAGAAAGGAAAAACATTAGGCGTTCTCATTCTCAGTGTTCACTCTGCAAAGACTACGGGGGAGAAGAACAGATGAGACAGTGGCCCCGTTGTTGGTCCTGTCATGAGTCAGGTCCGAAATACGTGATATCTATTCAGTATCTCATGGAATTCTTACAGCAATTCTGTGAATTAGGGATGAATGTACCCATTTTGCAGATGAGAAGCACAAGGCTTAGAGAAATTGAGTACGTTTTCCAGGAAATTATAGCTTTAAAACTGCTAAATATTGGAGCTGATCTGAATCCACAGTCTGCCCAGGAACCACCTCTAGTGAGGGAAGTGTTGTGAATGTGTTTCCTTCCTGTTCAAGTTGGCCTCAAATGCCTGGCTCTGGGTCTGCCTGCATCGGTGTGCGTGTTCCATGAACGGTGACACACGTGTGAGTGTCACCACCTCAGCAGCGGCCGGCTCTGCTGACTCTGCTGACTCAGCCCCCACGAGGGCCACCCTGGGCTGGGCCGCCCATGCCCTGAGCCATGAGGGATTTTCCGCAGTCCTGAGTCAGATCAGAGGCCGGGAAGGGCCGCTCAGAAATCAGCTTCGTGGGTGAGCTCACGCTGGCAGGGGAGGCCGGGGAGGCCAGTGCCGCAGAGGTGAGAGATGGGAGCAGCTTTGTTCACGGTCACCGGTGCCGTTCCATCCCTCCACTGCCGTTTTCTCCTGTTACAGCCACACTCTGAGAGCTTTGGACCAGTCTCCTGCCTGTCCTGGCTGAGCAGGACTGGACGGTAGCTCCCTGCTTCTCACCCAGTGGGTGCTCAGTGCTGTCTGCTGAGTGAGATGACCGTGTCCAAGCCTCGGCTGTCTCTTGCCTCTCCCCCATGGTGTATGCACTGGCTGAACACTAAACGGCTACAGCAGGAGAGACGGGGCTTGTGGTGGAACAACAAGGTGTTTGCTCAGCCATGTGTGTGGCCCCTCAGGCAGCAATGACCTCCATTCACTGGTTCATTCATTCACTCGTCATTTCCTGTTCTCTCTGCCTGGAACTTCCTTTTGGACACCGACATTTCTATGTCCTGCACTTCCTTCGGTTTCTGCTCAAATGACCCCTTAGAGATGCCTGTCCTGTGGCCACCCCAAAGACCACAAAAAACAGAGAACGTCTCAGGATAGGGGTTGGACAGACACCTCTCTGAACCAGGATACCTGCTCCTCAGCCTTCCTGCCTGGAATTGATGCCTCCTGTTCTGCCACCAGGGAGGAATCCACCCTCTCTCCTCCTTCCCTGTGGAGACAATTGGGAAAGCGTGGAGGAAGCAGCTCAAACGGAAACCTTCATCTCTGCTTTAGTCTCCAGTGCCATACCCAGTTGTCTTTCTTCATTGCATCTCCATGTGCTAATTGCGTGTCTCCTCCAGTGAAAGATCTGCCCACAGCAGTGAGGACCTGTAAAGCTCGATCACTGCTGTATGGCCAGTCCCGAGAATAGTGCCTGGCACCCTGTGCACACTGATAGAGAATTTAAAAATTATCGTGCTTTCTTCTCATCTGTATTAGTCCATTTTCATGCTGCTGATAAAGACATACCCAAGACTGGGCAATTTACAAAAGAAAGTAAATTTATTGGACTTACAGTTTTACGTGGCTGGGGAGGCCTCACAATCATGGTGGAAGGTGAAAGGCACGTCTCATATGGCGGCAGACAAGATAAGAGAGGTTGTGCAGGCAAACTCCACTTTTAAAAGCATCGGATCTCATGAGACTCATTTACTATCATGAGAACAGGGCAGGAGAGGCCCACCTCTATGATTCAATCACCCCCGCATCTGGGTTCCTCCCATGACATATGGGAAGTGGGAGTTACAATTCAAGATAAGATTTGGGTGGGGACACAGCCAAACCATATCACGATCTCTATGGAGTAGAAAGTGACAACCTTTCATAATCCTAAACCTCCTCCCAAATTGTTCATTTAACAATTTGCTGTACATTCTTCCACATTTTAAAGCAGATGTTAATTTTTAAAAACAACCATGGATGCTCTTATATTTAGCATTTTGCAACGTGCATAGCAATATATCTCAAACGTCTTTCCACATAAGTACACTACTTAACTTGTTCTTTCAAGTCATATACTATATTCCACTGGTAGATGTGCCATAGCTTATGTGATAAAAACCTTGCTGATAGAAGTTCAGGTTGTTTTCAAATTTGGCTCTTCTAAAGCATACTGTAATAAATAGTACACATGCACACACACACACACACAAATAAATACACAGTACACATGCTTTCATGTCTTTGTGTAATGATGGAAACATTTCAGAAGCTGATCAATGGATCTGAAGAGTTTTAATTTTATTAGACATTGCTAAGCTGCTCTCCCAAAGACTGAAAACAATAAAACAACGAAAAAACTAAAAGAGCTATCACCGTAATATATTTGTACATTCTCCAGTGTTGCTACACATACAAGTAGCAGTAAAATAAAAATACTTTAACAAAAACTTAGGAGTCCACAGGATTTTTTTAAAAAGAGGATCCCTAAATGTAAGCTTGGGAAATGCTGGTTTAAGGAAGACTAAGTTGAATGTTACACATCTCAGGCTTGGTCTGACTTGGAGAGGTGGGAAGTTTGTTGGAGCTGGTGAGAGATCCCAGGAGCTGTGAGAATTCCTGCTTGCAGCTTTGATGGTAGCTCTGAACAACTTAGTTCATTCACAGGATGGAGCCCAAGCGTACTTGGCGGTGAGTGGAGGAATCTAGTCTTCAGATGAGGGGCAGACCAGAGCTAAATTAGGGGCTCCCGGAATTATCCTATTGGACCCCTGAAGTGTAGGCAGGGAAGCCAAGGCACATGGCCAGAGCATGGCATTGGAGTGAGAGATGTCAGAGGGGAGAGGGCTGTGACTCAGGAGTCATTCAGGCCCCACATCTGACCCCGTGGTCCCAAGAGGTCTGCCTGCTGACTGGGAAACCACTGCCCTGCTCAAGTGCTTTCTACCTTAGTCCTGAGGGCTCTGTCCTGGGGATGCTGCTAGAATCACAGGAGTCTCTGTCCTGGAGGGCTGGGAGGGCAGTTGGCAACTGAACAGCCCACTGGCCATCCTGCCTGGCTGGACACGTGGGTTGTCTTTCATTTGTTATGACTAAGAATAGCACATTACCTCTTAAAAACTTTCCAGGCCTAGAAAATCTTCCCCACCCATTGGGGAGCAAGATGCTGGGCTCTTGATTAAATGCTTATCCTGGCACTTGAGCAGATTCGAATCTCCTTTTAAGGAATCTTTGGCCTTTCCCACAGGCAAGCTGCCCACAGCATGGGGAAGAGCGGCCGGTGCTCGCCTGAGGACGTCTCCAGCTCATCTGCTCCTGTATCTCAGAGCTGATGGCTGCTTTTGCATCTGCTTACTGGAACATTTTGCTTCCTTTATAATCAGCAACACAGAATATGGAATTGGCATCATTCTTGGGCTACACAGACTGATTTCTAGTTCCTGCCAAAAATATGTTTGAAACATCACTGAACAGACATTGTCTAAAAGTCTTGCTATCCATTTTTATTTTCCCAGTTTCATGTTGCTTCAAGTTAAAAATCATGAGAAAGCAGCAAACTGATTATTTTAGCTCCCCAAAATAAATTACTTTACTGAGTCATAAGTTAATGCAGTATCCTTGCATTCCATCTAGAGCCAGTATAAGAATGTTCCCCCAGTCTTCTGCCAAACCACAGAGAAAGATGGAGTCTCAAATGAAAGTCTACGCAATATGCTTCTTCTGGATTGGCAACAACACAAAAGTGAGACATATACTCCCTTGGGCAGGCAGTGGGGAAACAAGATACTTTCATATATTGCTGGCAGAGTATAAATTGGAGGCAAAGTGGCAATTTCCAGCAAAACTATGAACGCATATCCACCTTTTGACCAGACACTTATGCTTCTGGGAGTCTGCCCTCCAACTCTGTTTGCACATGTGCAAAATGATATTGTGCATGAGATGATTTCTTGTGGCATTTTAAACAATGGTGAAAGATTGGAAAGAAGCCAAATATTCCCTTTTTTTTTTTTCTTTGAGACAGGGTCTTTCTCTGTTGCCCAGGCTGGAGCTAGAGTGCCATGGCAGCAGTCACAGCTCACTGCAGCCTCGAACTCACTGACTCAAGCAATCTTCTCACCTTAGCCTCCCAAGTAGCTGGGACTACAGCTGCGCACCAACACATCTGGCTAATTAAAAAAAAAATTTTTAATATCTTTTAAGTACAGTGTCTTGCTATGTTGCCCAGTCTGGTCTCAAACTCCTAACCTCAAATAATCTTCTGGCTTCAGCCTTCCAAAGTGCTGGGATTGACAGATGTGAGCCCCTGGCCAGAAGCCAAATATTCTTAATAGAGGAGTAGCTAAACCTTTACAGAACTCCCCCCCTATAAAATACTATTTACCTGTGAAAAAGAATAAGGGGGTTCTCTAGTTAGGATGAGCAGAATCATGGCCCCCAAAATGTGCCTGTTCTAATCTCTGGGACTTGTGAATATGTAACCTTATGTGGCAAAAGGGATTCTGTAAAGGTGATTCAGATCCAGATCTGCCTCACTCTGAAACCCCACTCCCCCACTGTGACCCTGAGCCTGGCTAGAGATGCTGCCTGCTCCCTGTTGGACACGGTGGACCTGCCAGCATCCCCCTCACCCACCCTGCACTGAGTGGGGGGAGGAGGCTGCACAAACCCACTCTGTCCTGCATTCCTGTCACTCCACCATCACCCACACACGCAGGGCCTGAGGGCTGTTGGAATGCACCTGTTCATAGGCACATGCATTTATTTAACGGCTCTGTGCAAAAGTGTAGATGAGAAGAAGGAATTTGTGCCAGGGTGTATCAGCTTCCTGCAAATGACCACAAACTCAGCAGCCTGAACAGCATATTTAATGCATTGCTGGAGGTCGGGAGTCTGTGATGCGTCTCACTGGGCTAAGACCTAGGGCCGGCTCCTCCTGGAGGCTCCAGGGCAGAATCTGTTCCTCGCCTTTCTCAGCTTCCAGGGGCTGCCCTCATTTCTAGGCCCATGGGCCCTGCCTCCCTCTTTAAGCCAATGACGTTGGATCAGGTCCTCACTGCCACACTTCTGGCTGCTCGTTCCCTTTTAAGGACGCTGTGAGGACTCTGGGCCTGCGGGATCACCTGGGATCTCCTCCTTAGGTTAAGGGTGGTGTTCACCAATCCAATTCCACCTGCAATCCCAGCTCGCCTCTGCATGTGATATAACGCACTCGTGGCGAATAGGGCTAGGGTAGAGGCATCTTGGTGGGATGGTGGGGTCTTCACTCTGCCTGCCACACAGGAAACAGGTGGCATTCAGGACATTCCGAGCCCCCACAGTTCCTAGAATAAGACCCAGACTCTACCCAGGGCCAAGATGGCGCTGCGAGGTTACAGGCCCGATGGCCCCTCCGCCCCAACCTGTGTCCCTGGGGGACTGGAAGGAGCCGAGCTCTTCCTCACTCAGATCTCCCCTCTGTTGTCCTCTGCTGGGGCTCTGCTGCTCCTTCTTCAGTTTCAGGCCTCACTCCTCCCACTGCCCCTCTCAGGTGTGCTCCCCGCTGGGGCTTCTTCTCCCGTGGCCTCTGCTCCGTTGCAGTTCCCGTCGCCTGGTTTACTGCCCCCTTTCCTGGATTACGTGCTCCCTCCCAGAGGCATCAACCACACCTGCCTGTCTCTCACCCTGCTGTGCCAAGCACAGATGTCAGCCTGACCAGCACAGAACAGGCCACCAGACCGAAAATCCATGGCAACAATCACACCACGCATTTCAATGGCCCATTCGAAATTTCCCCAGTGTAATCAGGCCATCTTGGCATGCGTCTGGCGGCAGAGGCCGGGGGGGTTTGCAGCTGACACTCTCCACATATCAAGCTGAAGTGCCCGTGTCTCCGCGCAGGCTCTGTCGTCCGCCCGTCACACCGTGGCTTATCTTTTCGTGTGTCTTCTGGGTTGAGTTCATCAATGCAGAGGCCAAGACTGGTCTGGTCTCCATGGAGTATCTAACCCTGTGCCTGGACATAGCAGGGATTCAATAAGGCATGTTTGTGGAATGGATGAATGAGCGGATGAATGAACAGCAGGAGTGAGCTGATTTACAAAGAGTGGAAGAGAGGGGCCAGGGGAGCTTCCTTTCTCTGAACTCATGGAAATGCGTGAAATTGCCCAGAGCATCCACAGCCAGAAGTTGAAACTGCAACCTCTTCCCGTGAGATCTGCATTTCCTGGGGCTTCTGGCCATCCTGGCCTCCCGTTCACGCACGCTGTAGGAGAGGCAGCCAGGCAGAGCCAGCCCGAGTCCGGTTGCCTGGGCTTGTTCCCAGGCCCGAGGAGCCAGCTTCCCACACTGTGCTCCAGGATCCCATCAGCTGCGGCAGCATCAAAGCCAGGTCCAGCCCCTGCAGCTAAAGTTGCTGGAGGCAGACACACATTCCTGGGTGTTTTGGCAGTAAGACTTCCCGGCAGAGGGCAGGGAAGGAATCTGGGAGGTGCCGCCTTTCTTATGAGGACACATTCTGAACCAAACTACACAGAAGCTGTCCCCCAGGCTGAGGCCCAGCCCTGGTTGGATGGCAGGGGCTGTGGGCACTGTCAGGGTCAGAGGGGGGCGCTCTGTGATGGGCTGTGGAGCCACACTGCCCCCCGCCGTTAGTTCTGAGTGACGCTGTTCATTCTTCCCACCCAAATATTCTCCCAAATGTCCCCAACCGTAGAGAGCTCAACCTCCAATCCTTGCTTTGCTCACACTCAGCCCCTTCAGCACTTCAGGAAGGCAGGGATTTGAGCAACTGAACTCAAGGCATTTGGCAGGGGCCAGTTTTGCTAAGAAAAGAAAAGAAAAGAAAAGAAAATGTCTCTTTTATTGTTGCAATGCCCCAAAGGCAGAGAACAGTTCGTGTCACCCTCAGGAATACCCAAGGATACTGAGCATATGTTTAAATGGGATGAGAGGTGGGCGTCGGGAGTTCTACCGCCTGCCCCCTTTATTCCCTGAGAAGGGGCGCTGCCTTGTCTTCAGGATCTGTGTTTCTGGATGTCCACAGCAGACTGCATGACCTCCTTCTTAGGCAGATGTGGCAGGTGTGGCAGGAGGGAGAGAGCTCCCTCCTCTGGAAGCTTCAGTTCTGAGCCCAGGTGTTTGTCTTGCACTCAGGATATGCTGGTTTCCAGCAAACAGGAATCACAGAGAGACCCTTACCTTCCGGTTGATGTGAGTGGTCATGGGCGCATGTGGGTGCATCTTCCCAGCACAGAGAACCAGACCAGTCCATGCATAATATGTGTGTGGCAGAGCCCCCACTGCCATGCATGACATGTATGTGGTGGAGCCCCAGCTGCCATGCATAACACACAGGTGGTAGAGCCGCAGCTGCCGTGTGCAACTGGTGTGATGGAGCCCCAGCTGCTGGGCTGCACCCCACAGTCTTGAGGGACTGGCACTTGTTGCCAAAGCTGGAGAGAAGGTGCCATGCCCAGGGCCTCCATCTTGCCTGTGGCCACTGTACCTTCCGTCTTACACTGAGCCTCCCAATCCCCTTTGCACAGGACCCAGAGTGCCTCTAGATGTGATTGAAAAATTAAGGTGATATAAAACACAGTGCAATAAAACACATCGTCTTATACATTTAAGGCACAAGCGGAATCCTGAGGCGGAAGGAAGCCCATTGAGCACCCTCGAGAGGTCGCTCCTTGGGCTTCAACACCAGCACAGGGGGCTGTTCAGAAGGCGAAGCCCGGACGGAAAGAAAGGGATGAAGCTGCCGTATCTGAGAGAATGGCATCTAAAAGGTGAGTGAGAATTCTGAGTCTTCTCTTTTTAAACAACTCTCTGGATCTGGCGTGGGCTTCAGTGGTTGCCCCTTTTTGCTCGGGAATATGCTCTGTATGGGAGGTGGAGGCCGTCTGCAGTGGTCAGCTGAGCCTTGGCTGCCCACAAGCCCTGCAAGGGCAGATTCCCTGGGAGAGGAGGGAAGACATTGTCTCGTAAGTCATGCTTTTGCAATACTCACTACACAAAGATA
The DNA here is from genome assembly GCF_009828535.3 of Hylobates moloch. NCBI lineage: Eukaryota > Metazoa > Chordata > Mammalia > Primates > Hylobatidae > Hylobates > Hylobates moloch. Next base: position 4,699,067 of record NW_026652289.1, read on the forward strand.
ATTAGACAAATATAAACAAAAGTAAACAGACAGGCCTCAGAGAAGTTTCTGAGATGTCCCAGCAGACATCCATCCTGGCAAAGCTAACAGGGACAGTCCAGCTCTCACAACCTGGAATTATACTTAAGACCTTTCTCCTTGAGGAGACTCACCTACAACGACTTACTTTTGTATAATTTATAATTTTCTGCATGCACCTTAATTCCCTCCTTAACTCATGAACCCCATTCTCATTTTTTCTCATTGCTCCTGGCTTACTGCCCCCACCCAGTTATCTCTCCTTTTTTACATTCTTTTCTTTTTCTTTTTCTTTCGTTCTTTTTTTTTTTTTTTTGAGACGGAGTTTTGCTCTTGTTGCCCAGGCTGGAGTGCAATGGCGCGATCTCGGCTCACCGCAACCTCCGCCTCCCGGGTTCAAGTGATTCTTCAGCCTCAGCCTCCCAAGTAGCTGGGATTACAGGCGCACACCAGCACACTCAGCTAATTTTTTGTATTTTTAGTAGAGACCGGGTTTACTTTGTTGGCCAGACTGATCTCGAACTCCTGACCTCGTGATCCGCCCGCCTCAGCCTCCCAAAGTGCTGGGATTAAAGGCGTGAGCCACCGCGCCCGGCCTCCTCTTTTACTTTCTAATGACCCTTTATATTGCGCAAGACTGTTAACATCCTCCCATGAACAGTTCTCAGCACATTCCTGTAATTTGGACCATGAAACAGGGAATCGATCCTTTTTAGAAATTAGAGGATTTAAATCACCTCAAGTCCTTGTGTTCCTTCTACCATTGACGATTGCCTCTAAGAAAGTAACAATCAAACTCCCCAAGCACCACCCAGACTTTTCAATACACAACTGTGGCGGTTGGTCTGGACCTTCTATCTCCTAGGGGACCGGGGACCTAGGGGACTGGACACGTAGACTTGTGCCACACTGCCCCCTGCCGGCTGAAAGTGCTACGTCTCCCCTTTCTGCTCTCACTGCCCTGCTTCCTAGCAGCTGGCGTTGGCTGGACAGGGATGTGCACCTAAATCTTTAATAGCTCAAGAAAATGTCTTACTCCATAAAAGAAGGTTAGATTGCAATCACAAGAGGCTCTTCAACTTATTCCCAGGTCTTTAGGCCAGTGAGTGCGATTGCACAGGCTATAAGCAGAGCTTGTTCTAGCATATGAAACACCTGACAAATTGCCTCCTATCAGCAGGCGTTTGGGGACCTGTTACTACGCCCTCCATGCTGCACGAGGCCAGACAGGGGCCTCAACAGCCTGAAGACAGTCCTTCTCCTTCAATGGCTCGACAGCCTTCCGCCCACCAAGTGCAGCACACAGATCTGCTTCTACCAGTTGCAGGAGACTGGAAGATTAACGAGATTTGTTCCCCCACGGTGGTCAACCCAAAGCTTTTGTGGGCCGTGAATGCTGTCCTGTCCTGCATGAAACTCTTATCCTGTTAGACCCTGCCCAGTGTACTGCGTCTGATATGGACCACACCTGTTTCACATGCTGTATCTGAGTGGAGACAGAAGAGGAATGGGAATTTTGTTTCTCGCCTGCCCCCTCCCTTCCAGGCCATCTTAACTGGAGACACATTAACTAACTGCCTCTCTTAGAGTGCCCCATTCTAGGCCTGGTACCCAAATGTGAACATCAGGAAGAAGCCTCTTCAGGAATGTGCACCTTAAGTCCTCCAGGCCGGGCATGGTGAAATCTTTCTTCTGTGTGGGGTCCTTGGAGGGTGCCAAGGTGAGTCCTCTCCTTCCTACCTTGTCGAGCCTGTTAGGAAACCTGAACCCAGGCTACAGCATTGCCCGACAAAAACATGTTGGGGCCACAGACAGCAGCCATGGAGGCAGTGCTGCACTTCCTAGGAGCCACCTTTAAAAAGAGTAAAAAGAGGCCAGGTGTGGTGTCTCCCATCTGTAATCCCAGCACTTTGGGAGGCTGAGGCCGGTGGATCATTTGAGGTCAGGAGTTCGAGATCTGCCTGGTCAACATGGTGAAATCCAGTCTTGACTAAAAATACAAAAATTAGCTGGGCATGGTGGTGTGCGCCTGTAATACCAGCTACTTGGGAGGCAGAGGTGGGAAAATCGTTGCACCTGGGAGGTGGAGGTTGTTGCAGTGAGCTGAGATTGCACCACTGCACTCCAGCCTGAGAGACAGAGTGAGACTCGATCTCAAAAAAAAAAAAGTAAAAAGAAACTAGTAAAATTAACTTGAATGATGTATTTTATTTAAACGTATGTATCCAAATACCATAATCTCAACATGTAACAATATGGAGGGGCGGGATAGGACCGGGGGAAAGACTCTAGTTTAGAGCCGAGTGGGAGCCTCTCACATTGGGGCGGTTGCTGCAGCCTCTTTGCTGAATCCTTAAGGGAACTGCAGGGCAGACTATGCTCAAAGGTCGTCACGGCAGGGCAGGCCTCGAGGCGGCCCCACACCTGAGTCTCTGACGTCACCCCATGCAGGCTGGCAATGCTCCCCTGGGGGCTGCCCACTATTCCCTCCTTTTCTCCTGGTCTTCCTTCCTTGACTCTTGAGTGCCACTGCCCATGTAGCCACGCTGTGCCCAAGGGGATGGCCCGCCCTCCCTGCGTCACCCCTACTGGCCCCTTGGCCCCTGTGATAAAGTCCACCATTTCTACCCTTTGGTCCCAGGCTCTGCATATTGTCCCCCTCCATGCCCCCAGCTCTTGGAGCTCCAAGAGCCAAGAGACTCCAGGCTCACCCCAGTTACGGTGCCCCGGCTGCCATGGCGGTGTCAGCGCTGTGGGTATGAACTCACTGGCTCTGGTTCTTTATACAAAACCTATATACACATATTCCTCCTGAAATGTCCTGAAACTTCAAAAGACAGAGAAAAGCTTAATCGACCCTGTAATTCCAACATCCAGAGAAAATCTCTTGTAACAGGCTGGTGTCTTTTCAGTGCTGGCTGCAGGCAGTATGCGCTGTCTTAAAGCATGAGACAAAGTGTACGGGTTTGGGTCCTGCACCCCTCACTTGACAGCACAGAGTGAACACCCGCCCCCCTGACCACCACCCCTTAGTCTCTACTGGGGCTGGGGAGCTCAGGGGCTGCTAGGGGATGGGTGAAGGAAGGGGACACTCCAGGCTCCCCAGGGCAGTGATATTCTACACACACAAATAAGGAGTTTCAGTGCTAAAATATTGTTTTAATGTATATTGTCGTATGTAGTGAAGCCCACACATGAGCCGCAATACATATGAACATATACATTACTTAGTGGTGTATTTTGATGATCTCTGAGTATTGCCCACCCCCAATTCCCTGCATCTCCCTAGAAAGGAAGCTTCCGGGAGGAGGTCACCCCTCCCTCTCACCCCCTCCTGCTCACCCCCTCCCTCTCACCCCCTCCCTCTCACCGATGTGCCCACCCCTCCCTCTCACCCCCTCCCTCTCACCCCCTCCCTCTCACCCCCTCCTGCTCACCCATGTGCCCCCACGCTGCACGCAGTGTTCGAGGTGAGCTCCTGATGACTAGGAAGCCCATGTTCCTGGACTTGGGGCCCAGCAATCAAGGGCCTGTGACCCTGAGGCTTTCCATATAGAGCACCAGCCCCGGGGATCATTTTCGGATCACAAATAGAATAAAAAAGAGACAGAGAAAGTAAGGAGAGAAGAAAACTGGGGAAAGGCAAAATAGAAATGGAAGAGAAATGACTCTTTGAGTTTAAAGGCAGCGGTGATCACAGGGGAGGAAGGAGGAAGGAGGGAAAGAGATTTTGGAGGAAGAACGAACCAAAATGCACATTACACTTACTGAACGTTCTCCCCCAGCCGGCTTGGTTCTAAGCATGTTGCATAGCAGCTCATTTAAGCTTCACAGCTCTCTGAGTGGATGTCATTATTGTCTCTGTTTTCTGTGGGAGGAAAGAGAGGCACAGAGAGGTTAAGTGACTTGCCCGAGGTCACACAGCCAGTGGCGACAGAGCTGGGACTTGTACCCGGGGATTCAACCTCTTGACCCCTAAGTTACAGACTAGAGTGGAGGATGGGACATTTGTTGAGCACTTGACCCTCCCCTTCACCCCTTGTCCCAAGGGGAGGAACAGAAGGGCTGGGCTGAAAGAGCCTGGGGCGGTGTGGGGCCAGCCTGGGGAAACCCCACAACAAGCCACCAAACTGGATGTCTTCTCAGTGTCAAGGTCATGGGGCCAAGCTTTTCTTTTTATTTTAAAGCAAACGTGGACAGTTTATGGAACAGAACGACTGTACTCCACAGCCTTCAGAGATAACACGACGTCTTCGAAGACAGTTTCAACTCCGAGGAGACAACTCATGATGCAACTTGGCTTTCCTCTGTCTCAGGTGGGGCTCTGTTCCAGGAAAGATTTGCGAGGTGCCAGCTAGCTAACTGTCTTCATTTTACAGCTGCAGGAGCTCTGCCTGGTGAGGTTCGGGGACTTTCCCAAATACTGATGTGAGTCATTAGTGGCAGAGCTGGGATAGAAGCCAGATTTTCTTTTTCTCAAATATTCAGCCACTCCAAGCTGTCTCCAGTGGGCTTGTCTGGGGTTAGACCAGTGGGACAAGGTGCCAAGCCCGTGACCCTGCAGCCAGTGCCACAGCCCCTGAGTGCTCACTCAGCCATGCAGGGAAACCACAGAGGTCACATGCTCCCCATGTGTGGCCCAAGGCCCTGCCCTCTGCCCCCTAACCAGCGTGAACATGTACCCTGGAGGGCTGTCTTCTCCCATTTGACAATAGGTTTAACAGGACCAGGTGTAGAGCAGAAGTCAGACTGGGTCTTCACACACGGGATGTTCTCAAATTGGGTGTGTCTAACATGGTGGGGGGTCATCGCAGGCTGGCAGAGCTGGTGATGTTTTTTGTGGCTGTTTTGCTTAACCAGGGTAAGATGTGTAATAACTCACCACTTGTGGCACCCTGCACTGACCAGCAAGACGGACACTGCCATGTGCTGGAGCAGGCTCCCAGGGACACCTGTGGGCCGGGACCTCCCCCTCCAGCTGCTGGATGGTGGGAAGGCCCCCATGGGGACAACTTGGAGGGTCTTGGTGAAGCAGCTATTTTATGAACAGGCCCAGTTGTATTTCAGGGATAAGCAGCCCAGCCCTGCTGTCTCCATCCTCAGCTCAGTCTTGGCCCACTGCAGCCTCCACCTCCCCGGCTCAGGTGACTCTTCCTGGGCTCAACGAGAGGCTGTCGCCATCTGTAAAGTCTTCATGCTTTGCGAACAAGGGAACCACCTCCCGAGTAGCTGGGATTCAGCTGGGACCTCAGCCTCCCGAGTAGCTGGGACAACAGGTGTGCACCACCACACCTGGCTAATTTTTGTATTTTTTTGTAGAGACAGTGATTCACCACATTGCACCAGGCCCAAGCAATCTCCCGCCTTGGCCTCCCAAAGTGCTTGGATGACAGACATGAGCCACAGTGCCCGGCCTCGGCTGAATCTTCTTCAGGGCCTCTCTCCAGGTTGAAGCCAGGGAGTGGGTGGTGGCCTCAGCCTTCTGAAGTTTTAAGCAAGCGGGGGCCCTCCGCAAGCTCCTTAGTGGTTGCTGGCAGGATCCAGCTCTGTGAGCCTGCGGGTCTCGGTTCCTTGCTGGCTGTTAGCCAGAGGCTGTCTGTAGTTCCTCGACATGTGGATCTAACACAGCTTGTGGCTTTACCAAAGTGAGCAAGCTGAGAAGGCCATAGAGAGAGAGAGTCCCGCAAGAAGGAAGTCAGAGGTTTTTGAAACCTAGAGTAGAGACGTTCCATTACTCTTGATGCATTCTGTCCATCAGAAGCAAGTCACCAGGTCCTGCCCCACTCATGAGGAAGGAGTCACACAAGGAAGCACATCTCGAGAGGCGATCACTGAGGGTCATCCCAGAGGCTACCCAGCCAGCCCTGAGTATTCAGGGTGGAGTTAGCTGGACACAGCAGTGATGACTGATGCCCACTGTGCACTGCTTGTTTGCCAGCCCTGTGCTCAAGGCCTTCTGTGAATTACATCTGACTCCAGGACGTGCATCCTGTTGGTCTTCCTGCTCACATCTAGTAGCACAGAGAAGGTAAGGGACTGACGAGGGCAGAGCCTGGTGCTAACCCCCATCCTCTTGATGCCGTAGGCTCAGTCTGATCACTAGCCATGATCTTGGCCTTTCTCAAAGTGCAGTGGTTTGCTCTAAGTGGGCTTGCTGAAGAAGGTGTCATTGAGTGCAATTATGAAGGAAGGAGATGCTCGTGACATAACAACCTGGATGAAGGATGTTCTCACTGTGGAAATGGCAGGTGCCAAGTGTGGTTCCCTGATGCTGGGCTGTGAAGGTGGCGATATGGCCTGAGGCTAACTCCATTTGCACATTCTGGACACTGCTACCCTCTGGAGATATGCTGCTACTCTTGGTATTTGTATTTGTCTGTTTTCTTGCTGCTGATAAAGACATACCCTAGACGGGCAATTTACAAAAGAAAGGTTTATTGGACTTACAGTCCACATGGCTGGGGAGGCCTCACAATCATGGTGGAAGGCAAGGAGGAGCAAGTCACATCTTATGTAGATGGCAGCAGGCAAAGAGAGAGCTTGTGCAGAGAAACTCCCATTTTTAAACCCATCAGATCTCATGAGACCCATTCACTATCACCAGAACCGCACAGGAAAGACCCACCCCCATGAGTCAGTCATCGTTCACCGGGCCCCTCCCACAACATGTGAGAATTATGGGAGCTACAAGATGAGATTTGGGTGGGGACACAGAGCCAAACCGTATCAGTATTCTTGACAACAACCCCATTGCCACCCAGGCAACGTTGACTCTTGGCCTGGGTTTACAGGTGACAAAATGCCAAACAATGACCAAGCCACCTCTCAGAGGCACTCCCATGACCATGTGCCCTGTCTGGGCTCCTCCCTGCACACAGGCATCGCAAACCACAAGCGCAAGACAAACACATTGCACAATGCCAGGAGGAAGTGCACCGTGTTAGCATCGGCGACCACCTGTGTGTCTCAGGTAAATCAGTCCTTTCCCCATCTGGGGATCTGTTCTTCTGTTAGTTACAAGTACAAGGGTCTGCCTGTCTCACACGGATGCAGATGCTTTAGAAGTCAGTTTTCTTTTTGTGTTTCTTGCTCTGGTTCAACAAGTAAGAGCAGAAAGACAGAATTTGCAGCCAGAAAGCCAAGAGGTTGCCATGGCAGCGGCGGTTCTGTCGGTGGGGCTCTCCCCCAGGCTGTGCACTCGGAGAGCCTCAGGTGCAGATCTCAGCTGTGCTGGCTCGCAGCCACCGGATGGGAGAGGGTGTAGGAGTTCCCTACAGCAGCGGTGACAAAGGACCACAAACTGGGTGATTTAAAACAGTAGAAATGGATTCCCTCACAGTTCCAGAGGCCAGACATCCAAAATCAGTTTCACTGGGCTGAAACCAGGGTGTGGGCAGGGCCGGTCCCTCTGGATGCTCTGGGGAAGGTCCTTCCCTACACCTCCCAGCTTGTGGTGGCTGCCAGGGTTCCAGGGCTTGTGGCTGCACTGCCCTCATCTCTGACTCCATGGCCACGCGGCCTCCTCTTCTGCAGTGAAGTCTTCCTCTGCCTTCCTCTTATAGGGGCTCTTGCAGTGCCATTTAGGGCCCACCTGGCTAATCCGGGATAATTTCCCCACCTTAAAATCTTTAACTTAATCGCATCTGCAAAGTCTTTTTTTTTTTTTTTTTTTTTTTGCCATGTAACATCACATTCACAGTTCCAGGTATCCAGATGTGACTATCTTTTGGAAGCCATTATTCAGCCTCTGACAAATGGTAACTGCAGGACAAGGAGATGCCCTTGGCCATCTGTTAGGCTCTGGGGCACCTCTGACCTCTGTCTCTGCACTGTAGGTGCCCACTGACACCCGTGGAGGGCAGGTCTAGACTGGCGAAGGTAAGAAAACATGTTGGGGTTGGAGATGACCTTGGTACCCAGAAGGCACCCCTGGTGAGGGTCATCTCTTCATCTTCTCCTTCCTCCTGTCATACCCCAGAGCTGCATGGGACACCAAGACAACCACCATGCCCACCTCCAACCCAGAAAACACAAACTCCAGGAACGTCCCAGGCTGTCATCCTGGGGCAGAACCAGCATTGTGTGTCATGTTCCTGCAGCCTAGGCATGGCAACAATGGCTCTCTACCCTGACCCTGAGTCGAGGTGTGAGTTTGAATCTTATCCCGGAGTGCATCACGGTCTGGGATCCTGTCCCTGTGGGTTCCTAGTGGGACATGAATGCGGGGCAGCTGGGGCCTGGGAAGGAGGTGCCTTAGCACACAGGACTTGGCCCAGCAGGCCAAGCTAAGACACATGCACACACACAAACGTCCACACACATGCACATGTTACCCAGCAGGCCAGGCTAACACACATGTACACAGGCACACACACGTGTCCACACACATGCACATCCACAGGGTGTCCTGCAGGCCCGGCCCGTTGCCCAGCCTGTTCCCACTCCCTGATGAAGCTGCTCTTTCTCGGAATTGTTCTGCTGGTGTTGAGCCATGGAGGCTTCGTCTGGGGTCTGCAGGGGTCAGTGCCCAGAGATGCAGGGACCCCAGTCCCTGCTTGCTCCACGAGCTTGCTCTGATGAGCGGAGAGAAGTTGTTGAAGGTAGGAGGGCGAGTAACCTCACTGCTGTTGACCGAGTTGGGAGGAAGGAAGCTGGGACACCCCTCCCATACCCCCCCTGCTGGAGTTCCCAGAAGGAGCACCCTGAGGAGTTCACTCTTGACCAGTGAACTTCACTCTCCTCTGTCCCCCCAAGACCCAGGAGACCCAAAAGGCAGGGGTCTGGGTTCCCACCCAAATCTCACCTCTAACTGTAGTAATCCCCACGTGTTGTAGGAGGGACCTGGTGGGAGGTCATTGAATCACGGAGGTGGGTTTTTCCCATGCTGTTCTTGTGATAGTGAATAAGTCTCATGAGATCTGATGGTTTTATAAAGGGCAGTTCCCCTGAACACGCACTCTTGCCTGCCGCCATGTAAGATGTGCCTTTTTGCTCCTCCTTTACCTTCTACCATGATTATGAGGCCTCCCCAGCCATGTTGAACTGTGAATCCATTAAACTTCTTTTCTTTATCAATTACCCAGTCTTGGGTATGTCTTTATTAGAAGTGTGAGAACAGGAGTCTGGGTTCCCACCGCCTAGGCTAAGGGCATGCAGTCACAGAGTGGCTGCCCCCAAATTCCCTCTTTAGCACCCCTGTGTGAATTTCCCGAGGCTGCCGTAACAAATATAACACCACACACTGGGCAGCTGAAAACAACAGGCATTTATTCCTGGTGTGGGGGTCACAAGCTCGAGATGTAAGTGTCAGCACGGTCATGCTCACTCTGAAACCGGAGGGAGGGTCCTTCCTGCTGCTTCCAGCTTCTCAGTGCCCCTTGGCTTGTGGCCACACCACCCTAGCTTCTGCCTCCATCTTCAAACGGCCTCTCCCTGTGTGTTTCTGTCCAGATTTCCTTCTTCCTGTAAGGACAGCAGTCATCCTGAACCAGGGCCTGCCTTAATCCAGTCTCACTGCAGTTTACCTTGAATATATCTGCGAAGATCCTGTTTCCAATAAAGTCATATGCACAGCGCCAGGGGTTGGAACTTGAACACATCTTTTTGGAGACACAACTCAACCCCAACAACTCGGTGGGTGAGACCTGACACCAAAGCACACACGCGGCTGACAGTGCTGGTGCGGAGCCGGCAGCTCTGTCCTTGTCCCTGTGGAAATAAGGTTATTGTGGCCGCAGCTATTAATCAAGAGCTGTTTGTTGATAGCTCCAGAGAGACAGCACGATGGAGATGCCAGGATTTCACCCAGCAGGGAGCCAGAGCCCGCCGGAGAAAAGAAGGCCAGACAAGCTGCTTCAGGGAATCCCATCTATACCCAGTGTTGGGGTCATTGGACCTAAGCAGTCAAAGTCCACACCTGCTAGACATCTTAGAATATCAGGAAAAGGATCAGAAACACCAGCCGGAAATGTCAGGGGAGCAGACGTGAGCCGTGGGGAATCTCGAGGCAAAACTTTTTTCAACAGCTGAGCTTTGCAGTGTTGGTGAGGTAGTACACCCTGTTGCCTGAATTTAAATTCTAGTTTGTTATTTTCATTATTTTTAGAGTTCCTCCTTGCTTTGATACAGCAAATTATTATTATTCTTATTAATTTTATTTATTTATTTATTTATTTATGAGACGGAGTTTCACTCTTGTTGCCCAGGCTGGAGTGCAATGGCACGATCTCAGCTCACCGCAACCTCCGTCTCCTGGATTCAAGTGATTCTCCTGCCTCACCTTCCAAGTAGCTAGGATTACAGGCGCCTGCCACCATGCCTGACTTATTTTGTATTTTTAGTAGAGACAGGGTTTCTCCATGTTGGTCAGGCTAGTCTCGAACTCCCAACCTCAGGTGATCCACCCACCTAGGCCTCCCAAAGTGCTGGGATTACAGGCGTGAGCCACCGCACCCGACCTATTTTTTATTTTACTTTAAGCTCTGGAATACATGTGCTGAATGCGCAGGTTTGTTACATAGGTATATGTGTGCCACGGTGCTTTGCTGCACCTAACGTCCCGTCATCTAGGTTTTAAGCCCGCATGAGTTAGATATTTGTCCTAATGCTCTCCCTCTGCTTTACCCCCACCCCCCGACAGGCCTCAGTGTGTGATGGTCCCCTCCCTGTGTCCATGTGTTCTCATTGTTCAACTCCCACTTAAGAGTGAGAACATGCGGTGTTTGGTTTTCGATATAGCAAATTATTTGATATAGTGAAGCATTGTGCAAATGATCTCCAGGATTCACAGCAGGAGGACAATTGTGTCAGGGCCCAGAGCAGGATACCCCTAAATACAGCAGCTTGGAAGGCTGAGTATTTTAAGCTGGAGGAAACTGGAAAACCACAGAAGTAGGAAGTTCTCTCCGTGACCTCCCTTCCTTCTCTCCTGAAGACTCTCATGTGACAAGTGTCCTGCCCCTCGTCCAGAGCTCTCATGTGACAAGTGTCCTGCCCCGCGTCCAGAGGAAAGCAATGAAGACCCAGAGACCCTGGAGATGAGTCTGAACAAACAGGCCTTGCTAAGTTCCCCGTCGTTCATTAGGATTAAATCATACCTTCTTTTGGTCCAATTACACTTTTACATGACTATCCCTTCTTCATTAAATCTAAGCATAAAAATACAGTTTTCCCTGTGTTTTGGGCTCCCTATACCTGAAGGTTGATGTGTTATGTAAAACTTCAGTTAAATACCTTTGTTATGCTTTTCTCTTGTTAATCCGTCTTTTGTGATGGGGTGTCAGCCATGAACTTGGCAATGGGTGAGGAAGGTATTACTTTCTCTCCCCTATCATTGCCGCCCTTGCAATTCGTTCTGCAAAGAGGTCTATATCACAAACAAATCTCATATATGAAAAAGGAAGATGCCAAGTTGTACCAACAACAGGGCCCCAAATTTATCAAAAGAATAAGCAAGTTTCCTTTCCCTACCCCAGCACTCAGCAGCACACACACTACAGAAAAAGGATTTAAAGAAATCACACCAACATCTCATCCTTGGTTCTCCAGGGAGCGGTAATATGTGTAACTTCTTTTCCTTCACTTTTTATAGAGATTGTGACTTGCAGGGTGGATGAAATGCTTGCGGCTTGTCCTGCAGCACTGAGCAAAGACAACCCTTGCTCTATCTCAAGCCTAGAACCATGAGCTTTGGAGCCCTTGGAAAGCAGCCCGAGCCTCTTTTGTATGAGCAAGCACTCTTTTATTTTTGCTGGTTTACTCTGGGAGGAGGGCGGCCAAATGAACTTTCCCAAGGGCATACCTTCAAGTTCCCAAGCTACTTGAGTCTCAGGGTGAGCAAAGGCTTATCTAGGATTATTTACCCAATAATAGAAATGGCCCTTTGAGAAGTCTTTCTACCATGGTGTCAGCAGTAACCCTTAGTTAAAATGTAAATGATTAACACATTCTATGGAAAAGGACATAGGAAGTCCATTAATGCTATATCATAGGACCTACAGATATAATTTGCTGTTGCTTAATATACTTACAAAGTATAAAGGCTATAAACGTCCAGGGAGACATGCCAACAAACATCACATTTGCATTGCAGTTTTACAGATTAGATAGAAAGTCAATGGCATGGCTTGTATTTCAAAGAGTTTCTTAACATCTGTCGTCCACTTGACCAAGGAATGTTACCGACTTCTGCGGAAAGGTTCTTTCTGAGAACCGAAAAATCTGGTGCCAGCTAGACCCCTTCCCAAAGCCACACTAGAAGTCCCCTCTCAGTCCCATGGTGACTTTGCAGAACTCGTTTTTCTGGAAGGAGGTTGCCACCTCCTCAGTCTTTGTGCTAATGATCAACCAGGTTAAGTATGGCAATGACGGGAACAGAATATTCCAAAGACGTCGTTGCCCTTCTCCAGTTGCTAGGCAACACCTCCTTCACCTGAGATAGACAAAACAGGTCAGGGGAGATACCAAAAAGAAGGCTTCTTATTTCAGGTCAGCCCCACTGCCCCTTAGAAGCAGACAGGACAGGCGAGCCTCCCTGGGGGCCACCTACTCAAGTAGCATCGTTGTCCTCTCGTCTCCAGAGTCCTCGATTCGATGGAATCGACAGTGAAGTCCCTGGGTGTGGCCGGTGTGTGTTACCAAGTGCAATCCCTGGAGAGGAATTCTGCTGCCATCCACTGTCTCTCATGCAGCTGCCACCTCGTGACCGCCGGGGACTTGGTTCAGATGCCGAGTGAGGGTTTATGGGCTCCATCAATGTACTGGATGACAACTTAAAAAAATATCACTCAACCACAGGAGAGGCTCATAATCCCTAGATTCAGCGATTGCAGTTTTTGGATATTTGCAGTCAGTGAAGTGGGATGCTGCAGCCCCTCCCAAGGCCTTTGAGGTCAACGGATAGCATTGTCTGCAAGCATCTTCAGTGCGGGAGCAATGAGGGAGGTGGAAGATACGGTTGGCTTTCGGGGCCACATAGGCCTGGCTTTGCATACTATTTACTGATCGTGCAACCTCGGGCATGTCAGTGTTCACAGACCCTAATTCTTCTTCTTTTGAAAAGTAGGTACAGGCCAGGCATGGTGGCTCACACCTATGATCCCAGCACTTTGGGAGGCCAAGGCAGGTGGATCACCTGAGGTCAGGAGTTCGAGACCAGCCCAGCCAACATGATGAAACCCAGTCTCTACTAAAAATACAAAAATCAGCTGGGTGTGGTAGCCTGTAATCCCAGCTAATTGGGAGGTGAGGCAGGACAATCTCTTGAACTCAGGAGGCAGAGGTTGCATTGAGCCGAAATCATGCCATTGCACTCCAACCTGGGCAACAAGAGCAAGACTCCATCTTAAAAAAAAAAAAGAAAAAAAGAAAAGTATGTACATATTTTCTCCTAGGAACCAGCCCAGCAGAAATGCTTGCACACAAATATATGAACAAGAGTGTTTTTGATGATGTTCTTTGTAATAGCAACAACAGCAAAAGGAAACAAGATGAAGATCATTAATAGAGGAATGATATTATTTTCGCATATCTGTATAGTGAAATAATACATTAGCATTAAAAAGAAAGAGGTAGAACTGTGTGTGCATGTGAGAAGAAGGGCAAGGTATTTTATAACATGGGCAAACTGATGAGGTATAAGCACATTATAAAAATCTATGTGTAGAGAAACATGTGCCTATTACACTATGTAATGTACATAGTGTACAAGATTTATACAAGTGTGAAACTCTAACAGCAGGTAACTGTGAACAGCTGTTCTCTAATACCTAATCTATGTTCCAATGGTTTTGCTTATATAAAATAAGACAGGGGGGCCAGGCGTGGTGGCTCACGTCTGTAATCCCAGCACTTTGGAAGGCTGAGACGGGCAAATCACAAGATCAGGAGATCGAGACCATCCTGGCTAACACGGTGAAGCCCCATCTCTACTAAAAATACAAAAAATTAGCCAGGCGTGGTGGCACGCGCCTGTAATCCCAACTACTTGGGAGGCTGAGGCAGGAGAATCACTTGAACCCGAGAGGTAGAGGTTGCAGTGAGCCGAGATCACGCCACTGCACTCCAGCCTGGGCAACAGAGCAAGACTCCATTTTGGAAAAAAAAAAAAAGACAGGGACAGGTGCGTTGGCTCAGGCCTCTAATTCCAGCACTTTGGGAGGCTGAGCTGGGAAGATCACTTGAGCCTAGGAGTTAGAGACCAGCCTGGGCAACATGGTGAGACCCTGTCTCTACAAAAACTTAAAAAATTAGCCGGGTATGGTGGCACAAACCTGTAATCCAAACTAGGCTGGAGGCTCAGAGGAAGCAAGTGGATGGTGTATCTCCTCAGTTCTTTTTAATTTATAGCAATTCTCTCCCCATCCTTTCCTGACATTTATTTATTGAAGAAATCCTGTTATTTGTCCTAAGGGCCTTCCTGCATTCTGGACCAGCCTGTTTGTGTCTGTAAGGTGTTGTGTAAAGTTTTCCGCTATGGGCGGTGTTTTCTGCAAAATGGGAGATCCACAGATGGGCTGAAATGCAGGTTCAATCCTTTGGAAAAGAAGACGTCCCGGGAGGTGTTGGGTGCCTCCCTCGTGGGGATGTTCAGGTTGCCCCTGACTCAGATGTGCTGGCCTGTCCCCATCAGCTTTTCGACCCTCAGTTTAGCAGCTGATGAGAATCATGGCTTAGAGCTACTATTCCACTGTGCATTGCAAAAAGGCGATTTTCTAACTCTTGTTCTTTCTGCATTTATAGCTGTAATTCTTCTATAAAGAATAACCTTTCTTCCATATCTATTTACTTAGCCTGAATTGGTGCTTTTTTTTTTTTTTTCTGAGACAGAGTCTTGCTCTGTTGCCCAGGCTGGAGTGCAGTAAAGCGATCTTGGCTCACTGCAAGCTCCGCCCCCCGGGTTCACGTCATTCTCCTGCCTCAGCCTCCCAAGTAGCTGCGACTACAGGCGCCCGCCACCACGCCCGGCTAATTTTTTGTATTTTTAGTAGAGACGGGGTTTCATCATGTTATCCAGGATGGTTTCGATCTCTTGACCTCGTGATCCACCCGCCTCGGCCTCCTAAAGTGCTGGGATTACACACCTGAGCCACTGCACCTGGCCCTGAATTGGTATTTTTATAGGAAAGGCCAAGCACATGATTTATTCTGTCTTTTTATAAATTATCTGAAAATTTTTTGTTGCCCTAGTAACCTCTAAAGATTTCCAATTATATACACATGCATATAAAATTATATATCTGCTATTGTAATGGTTAATATTGAATGTCAACTTGATTGGATTGAAGGATGCAAAGTATTGTTTCTGGGTGTGTCTGTGAGAGTGTCACCAAAGGAGATTAGCATTTGAGTCAGTGGGATGGGAGAGGTAGACCCACACTCAATCTGGGTGGGCACCATCTCATCAGCTGCCAGTGCAGCTGGGATAAAAGCAGGCAGAGGAATGTGGAAGGACTTGACTTGCAGGGTCTTCTGCCCTCCATCTTTCTCCCGTGCTGGGTGCTTCCTGCCCTGGAACATCGGACTCCAAGTTCTTTAGCTTTGGGATAGACTCTTGGACCTACACCAGTGGTTTGCCAGGGGCTCTTGGGCCTTCAGCCACACTGAATGCTGCACTGTTGGCTTCTCTACTTTTGAGGCTTTGGGACTCTCTGCAAAATAGAGGGGATTCAGATGGCAGATAGGAGGCAGGACTAGCTTGCAGCTCTCACTCGGACAGACAGAGCAGTGTGTGGAGACGCACATCATAAACTTTTGTTCCAAGAACTACCGCAAGAACGTACCAGGAAAGCTGAGAGAATCCACAGACCCTTTGAAGGAACAGGATCGACGCCGCAAGCTCCATGGGACATGGAAAAGCTGTGAGTCCACTTGCTTTCTCAGTGGGGAGGCTCATGGTCTGGGGCAAGTTCTCAGCCCTGGTCACCAGCAGCGTGGAAATAGACTCATTGCTATTGGGAGTGCACGGAGGGACTGAGACCAGCCTTTAGGACTGTGGGCTGCATGGGAGCAGGGTGAGGCCTGCGACTGCTGGCTTTCCCCCGCTTCCCTGGTGACCTATATGACTCCGCAGAGGCAGCCATAATCCCCCTGGGAATATAACTCCATTGGCCTGGGAACCACACCCCCATCCCCCACAGCAGCCACAGCAAGTCTTGCCCAAGGAGAGGCTGAGCTCAGACATGCCTATCCCTGCCTCTACCTGGTGGTCTTTCTCTATTCATCCTGGAAGATGAAGACAAAGGTCATAATCTCTTGGGAACTCTATGGCCCTGCCCACTGCCTGAGAAACCTGAATACTTAGGGATACCCAGGTGTACTTGGACTAGTTTGTATCCTCCCTACAGGACTGCAGCTGACGCACTCTTGACAGTGCCACCTTCTGGCTGGAGGCCAACTAACACACCAAATCAAAACACAACCAAGGACCCTCACAGAGTCCACTTCATCCCCCTGCTAACTCCATCGGGGCAGGTGTTGGTATCTACAGTTGCAAGACCTGAGGATGGATCACATCACAGGGCTCTTTGCAGACACTCCCCAGTACCAGCCTGGAGCCTGGTAGCTCCGCCGTGTGGCTAGACCTAGAAGAGCAATAACAATCACTGTAGTTTGACTCTCCCCATTCCTAGGGGAAGGGGGAGAACACCTCCTCAAAGGAGCACCCCATGGGACAAAAGAATCTGAACAGCAGCCCTTGAATCCCAGATCTTCCCTCCGATGTAGTCTACCCAAATGAGAAGGAACCAGAAAAATAATTCTAGCAATATTGTAGCAGGACAAGCCACAGACAAAACCCCTCAGACACCGAGTTAAAGAAGAAAGGGCCTTATTTGGTTAGGAGCTTTGGCAAGACTCATGTCTCCAACAACCAAGCTCCCCTAGTGAGCAATTCCTGTCCCTTTTAAGGGCTCACAACTCTAAGGGGGTCTGCGTGAGAGGGTCATGATCGATTGAGCAAGCAGCGGGTACGTGACTGGAGGCTGCATGCACCGGTAATTAGAATGGAACAGAACAGGACAGGGATTTTCACAGTGCTTTTCTATACAATGTCTGTAATCTATAGAAAACATAACCGATTAGGTCAGGGGTCGATCTTTAACTACCAGGCCCAGGGTGTGGCGCTGGGCTGTCTGCTTGTGGATTTCATTGCTGCCTTTTAGTTTTTACTTCTTCTTTGGAGGCAGAAATTGGGCATAAGACAATATGAGGGGTGGTCTCCTCCCTTAATATGACAAAACAAGTTTACTTAACACCTCCAGAAGATCATACCAGCTCACCACCAATGGATTCAAACCAAGAAGATATCTCTGAATTGCCGGAAAAAGAATTCAGAAGTTCGATTATAAGCTAATCAAGGAGGCACCAAGGAAAAGTGAAGTATAACTTAAAGAAATTTAAAACATGATACAGGACATGAGAGGAAAATTCTTCAGTGAAATACATAGTGTAGATAAAAAACAGTCACAACTTCTGGAAATCTAGGACACACTTAGAGAAATACAAAATGCAGTGAGAAGTCTCAGCAATAGAATTGAACAAGCAGAAGAAAGAACCTTAGAGCTTGAAGACAAGGCTTTTGAATTAACCCAATTTGTCAAAGACAAAAAGGAATAAAAAAATTGAGCAAAGCCTCCAAGAAGTTTGGGACTATGTTAAATGCCCAAACCTAAGAATAACTGATGTTCCCAAGGAAGAAGAGAAATCTAAAAGTTTGGAAAACTTATTTGGGGGAATAATAGAGGAAAACTTTCCTGGCCTTGCTAGGGATCTAGACATTCAAATACAAGAAGCTCAAACAACACCTGGAAAATACATCGTAAAAAGTTCGTCACCTAGGCCTATAGTCATCAGGTTATTTAAAGTCAAGATGAAGGGAAGAATCTTAAGAGCTGTGAGGCAAAAGCATCAGATAACTTATAATGGGAAACCTATCAGATTAACAGCAGATTTCTCAGCAGAAAACCTACAAGCTAGAAGCGATTGGGGTCCTATCTGTAGCCTCCTTAAACAAAACAATTATCAGCCAAGAATTTTGTATCCAGCAAAACTAAGCTTCACAAGTGAAGGAAAGATACAGTCTTCTCCAGCAAACAAATGCTGAGAGAATTCGCCACTAAGCCAGCACTACAAAAACTGCTAAAAGGGGCTCTAAATCTTGAAACAAATCCTCAAAGTACACCAAAATAGAACCTCCTTAAAACACAAATCTCACAGGACCTATGTAACACTAACCCAATGGAAAAAAACCAAGGTATTCAGGCAACAAATAGCATGATGAATAGAACAGTACCTCACATCTCAAAACTAACATTGAATGTAAATGCTAGTCTAAATGCTCCACTTAACAGATATGGAATAGCAGAATGGGTAAGAATTCACCAACCAAGTTTCTTCTGTCTTCAGGAGACTCACCTAACACATAAGGACTCACATAAGCTTAAGGTAAAGGGGTGGAAAAAGATATTCCATGCAAATGGACACCCAAAGTGAGCAGGAGTAGCTATTCTTATATCAGACAAAACACACTTTAAGGCAGCAGCAGTTAAAAAAGACAAAGAGGGACATTACATAATGATGAAAGAACTAGTCCAACAGGAAAATATCACAATTCTAAATATATAGGCACCTAAAACTGGCGGTTCCAAATTTATAAAACAATTACTACTAGACCTAAGAAATGAGACAGACAGCAACACAATAATAGCAGGGAACTTCAATACTCCACTGACAGCACTAGACAGGTCATCAGGACAGAAAGTCAACAAAGAAACAATGGACTAAAACTGTACCCTACAACAAATGGATCTATCAGATATTTAGAGAACATTCTACCACTGCAGCATATACATTCTATTCATCAGCATATGGGACATTCTCCAGATAAACCATATGGTAGGCCACAGCAGATAAACCATATGGTAGGTCCTGCCCCGCAGCAGGACCACGAGAGCAGCCAAGGCTGTCCAGGAGAGCAGTGGCCGTGTGTCCTGCTGTTCCATCAGCTGGAATGCAGCAGTGGGGCTGGCCTGAGGCTGAGTGCTGGCAGAGGGAGGCCCACAGACAGAATCGCCAGTAATTTATCTGGGGCCCCGCCGAGCAGGGTCATGGGCGTTGTGCAGCCATCCTCAGGAGCCCCAGGCCCTCTCCACCTGGGCCTGGCACTCTTTCCCAAGTACAAGCTGGCACCTGAGGTGAGCCAACAGACCCAAGTGAAGGACTAATTCACCTGGAATGTCAATATTTGGGTTCAGGGTGACTGAGTTCATACAAATACCAGTTATACTTAGTGTGCATTCTTTAAAACAGGAAGCAAAATAAAACACTTCTCTGATCAAAATAGTGTTCTATGTATGTGGAAGTCCTCCCCACAACCCCAATGGTACAAGGTCATGTTATCAGAGTCAGAAAAAGTTTTCCAGTGGGATATCTCTTCCTCCTCGTTCCAACTCCATCTAATGGCCATCGTGCCACCCTGAGCTGGGAGTAGAGAAGTTTAGACCCGGAAGACAGCCTAATGTTTAGTGAAAACAAAAGAACATCAAACAAACAAACAACAGCTGGGGTCCAGAGAAGCCGAGATTCTGCCTCCATGGTGCCCAACTCATCAGCAAACCCCACAGAACTCCATGATCATGTCACATTCATGATCAGGAATGTGAGCGTAGGCTCTAGGGGCAAGCGAAAACTCCCAACAGACTCTGGTCGGGAGGCCCCATTAGTGGTGGCCTTGTGCATCCTTATCAGCAATAACAATACCAGTGACAGCCAAAAAATCCTCCTGACTTTAACCCAGGTCTATTTCTATTGAATTCCAAAGCCTCCAGTATAAACTTTTGTACAATCTCCAAGCATTCACCTGCGGATAACACAAACCCTGACTAGCCTGTGATCATGTGATAAGGAGTCACATGGCCTCACAGGGTTGGGGCAGTGGCCCACCCATGCCATCAGGGGACAATTGCTCTTTTCCTCTCTCTGTTTTGCCATCCTTGATGTTGGCCTTCATTCCTCACGTCATTGCTTCACAATCGCAAAATGGCTGCTGCAGCTCCAGGCATTGCTTCTGTGCTTCAAGGAGGAAGAAAGAATGGGAGAAGGAAGGTGGTACCTGTCTCAGGGAAGTAAAAGTTTTCGCAGAAGCCCCAGCAGATCTCTGTGTATGTCTTATTTTTTGGAAGTATCATGTGGCCACTACTAACTTGAAGGGAGTCTGAAAAGGTGAGAATTTTTAGCTGGGCATGTCACCTGCCTGGACACAATTGGGGTTCTATTAGTTAGGACATGAGGAAATGGGTATTGCATTGGCAACTAATAATGTCCACCCCAGTGGGTGAGTGAGGACACTGGCATCTCTCTGCAGGGGTGAGATGTGAGTAAAAGTGCCCAGCATGGCGAAGGAGCTGGCATATGCATCCAGCTGTGCTTGCTTTGTGTCTTGCAAAAATGATAGTCTTATCACCAAGCTCTCCCACTTTGCAGGGAGTGTTAATAAAACCTTGACCTCAAAGAATTGAGAATATCAAGTGAGGACATCTTTGCACAGTGAGGTGGTCCCCCTGGTGTGGGAGGAGGGTCTGCAGTCAGTCCGCTCAGTGTGCCGAGCCTGCGCGGTCCTCCCAGAGGCCCTTGCCCGTGTGCTCCAGGCCCCACCTCTCTTCCCCGCTGCCATGCCTGGCGCCTTCAGTTCAGACTCGCTGGCTGTCTAACCCTAGTCCATGGGAAAACCCAAAAATCCTCAGGAGGTGTGGGTGGAGAGAGAGAGATGGAGAGAGACAGAGAGGGAGAGAGAAAGACACACAGACAGAGAGAAAGAGAGAGAGGGAGGGAGCTTGCTTGCTTCCTTCTGGTGGCTGAGTGCTAACCCAGTCCCCCTGGCCTCGGGCCTTCACCACCCTGTTTTGTGGCTGCCCACCCTGTCTCATCCAGCCCCTGCTCTGAGGTCCCTTATAGACTCTTGGGCATCGTTTCCTGATGATTTCAAACGGCTCCCGTGAAATTCCAGGACATGAACCATCTGCATCCTTTCCCTGTGACTCCCTGGCTCCTGGTGGTCATTTGCCCCCTCACTGTGTCTTGGGGAACAGCCGCCGTGTGTGTGGGGTGTAGGGAGGCTCCACTTGAGAACAGAAAGCCTGGGTGACTCTTCTTAGAGCGTGATGTGCTGTCATATAAAATAAATCTAAAGAACAACACAATGATCACTTTTTAGAAGGGCCCTGGGTCCGGGGCGGCAGGCGGGGTGTGGAGGAAGCAGCCGCACTTTCCTGGTTCCGGGGCAGACGTCACCCAGCCTGCACATCCCTCCTGATTCATTTGGGAGGCCAGTACTTTTGGGCCTGTCTGCTCCATCCTTTCTGCACGTCGCAGGTGGCAACCATGAGCTCTGTGTCTCATCTGCACCTGGGTGAGTCACTGGGCAGGGAGAATTATTCAGAAAGGAAGGGGATTAGGTCATTCATTGTCAGCCACAAAAGGGAGGGAGGAGAACAGTTAGAAACTAAGTCCTTTTGGCTCTTGGAAAAAACCTTCTGTGATCCTGAAATTCAAGCTCTCACTCTACAAATAAACTGAGGCCTGGCTTTGGCAGGGCTGGCCTCCCTGCCTCTCCTCTGACCTGGTGGGAGGGTCTGCCCTCCCTGCGCATCTCATGTCCTCAGCCCTGGCCCAGCATCTCCCGGAGGCCACGTCTGCTCCTCCAGTGCTCTCCTGGGCAGCGCCAGAAGAAGGCCAGGCACTCCTCAGACCATGCATTTCCACAATGGGGCTCCATATCGCCCCCCAAACCTGTGCCTCTTCCATGTTCTCACAGTAAATTAAGGCACCGTGCATCCCCTTGCTGAAGCTGAGGATCTCGGTGACAGCCTCGACCCCTTTCTGTCCCTCACATCCACAGCCAAGCACCCCTCCAATCAGAAGGCTTCTTCCTGTGGACTCTCACGTCCGTCCCTCTCTGCATCCCTCCTGTCCTGCCAAATCCAAGCTTGTCACCTCTTTCAATGATGCCCTTTCAATCACTTTCCCCTCGCCGGTCTTGACTTTTTTTTTATCTGTCTCTCTGCTGCAGTCGCTGAGGTCTTTACACAGTACCCTCCAGCTTACTCATTCTGCGGCACCCAAGGCTTTTAGGATGTCAAAATTCCAAATTGGGACCTTCCTACTCCTTTCCTAACGCTCATCTTCACAAGGTTTGGTATTCAGAAAACACTGGCAGATGACTAAAAGTAAATAGGAAGAAAGGAAGAAGCTCTGTATGTCTTTATACATTCTCATAAAACAGAACAAGCTATTCCATAGCACACAGAAAAACTACTTAAAATCCAACTTCTCTTTCTCCCTCTCAGTACCTGGCTCGAAGACTCCCCCAAATCCCCCCTGTCCCTCCCCCAGCTGCTGGCTGTGCTGGCCTTCCTCTAAATCTCTTCATGGAGGCACCATATCATGGACCCCAAAAGTTAAACAAAGGGCAAGTCGTCAGCCAAAGTCCTCAGGAAAGAGACTTGTTGATTGATTCCTGTCTTCTTGTAGAAGTCTGAGATCTCCACCTGCACTGCGCTTCTTTGACTAGATTGGGCTTTGCTTTAGCACTAGTTCTAAAGACCCTTGAATCGAATGGCAATCCCACATTTTTATATTTTCCCTTTCAGGGCCCCACACCTTATAGATGGTAAAATGAAATGCTATTGAATACAGGAATCTCTCCTAGCTTTGTCTGACCGCACAATCACAGCTGCTGAAGCTATTCTCCTGATATCATAGAAATAGACCGCCTCCTAATATGGCTGTTCACCACTTCAGAAGAGCATTTACTCCGGCAGCCAAGCCCTTTTATTGTACCCCACCCCAGATCTCAGTTCCAACCTTTGACCCCCTTTAGCTTTGCACACCATGGATTCGTGCTGCCAATGGCTGGTGAAGAAAAGCTGGGTTCATGCAGCAGGCATGGGTTTTCTGTAAGCAGAGAGGAGGGAGATTAGGGAGAGGCATGGCCTGTGACCGTCTCTTACCATCAGATACATCCACTTCAAGCCCTCTCTTCCCCACTCCCCACATCTGGAAAAGACTAACTGTGCCTTGCTAAAAGCCAAAGACCTCCTCATGATCCTACACAACCCACATCTAACAGCAGAGCTGTGCATGGGTGTGTTCATATTACAAACCTTCTCTTAAAACTCTGAGCTGTGTCCCGTCTGAATAGACACAACTGTTTATCCATCTAAGTGTTTTTCTTGTTAGGAATGAACCCCATTTCTTGTTTGAGGATGTTCAGGTTATGGGCAAGAATGTTGAATGAATGGCAAGGAAAAAAAAAACTGCTGTGGTGTGAGTCCTAATTAACACTTTGGACTTTGAGTTTATTAAAGTGGGTGGTTATAGACTGTAAACTGAGGTGTAAATATTTAAAGTATGGAACATTTTAAAACTGAGGCTTGGAGAAATACATTAATGGAAAAAGAACACATAACTCATCTTTATTCATCAGAGTTTTAAGTGATTTCCACCTCTAGTTATTTGGACTGACTAGGTAATTTGGATCAATAATCCAAATGAAAACAACTCTAAAGCTGAATAAAATGTCTTTTAAAAGTGTCTAAAGGTATTGGAGCTGTAGCAAGGTGGTAACACTGTCTGGATGAAGATCTAGGAAAAGAAAGAAATCTAGAGAAGTGCAGCTGGCATCGGGTGCTGCCTGTGTCTGGGGGTTTCTGCTTTTTCAGGAAGAGGAGGCTGGGAAGCCGAGCAACACTTTTGTCTGCCTCATGAGGCAGGAAGTCAAGTGCAGGAGTCCAAGTTCTGCCAAGATTAAGGCCTTCATAAAACCCTGAAACTGAGTTGGGAGCCCAACTCTTTTGAGTGAGGAGTAAGGAGAAGCAAAAGGTAAACCTGTTCTCGCATATACTTGTCTCAGCTTCAAGACACCTGAGTGGCCCTAAAAAATATCACCACTGAAATTGTATTAAGGTAATCCCAGATTGATGGTATCTCCAGGCACCTGGCTGAAATAAAAGAAAATAATCTCTGGAGAAAGCAACATCCTATCAGGTCTCAAATTGTTTCTAAGCAATCTCTTAAATACTTGTTTGGCATTTTATCAAAGATTGCCAGAAGCACAGGAGACATGACAACCTAACTCAGAACTAGCAGAAAGAACTGGCACACAAGCACCCTAAATAAAATAATTACCAGACACAGTCTCTAAAATAATTGTGTTTATGGTGTTCAGGGATACGAAAAACAAGATTTAAAATATCAATAGAATACCAAACATATTAATCTGTGGAAATTAGAGCAGCTTTGGGGGAAAAAAAGAAATTCTAGAACTAAAAAATACAATAACAAATTAAAAATGCAGCATGTTTTACAACAGAATGGAAACAGCTGAAGAGACAATTATTAAACTGGAAGATAGACCACAAGAAAATAGCCAGATTTAAGCAAGCAGAGACTAAAGATGAGAAAGACAAGAGAGAATATTAGACTTGAAATACATGGTGAAAGGACCAGAGTTTCAGGATAAGAGAAGAAAGAAGATGGACAGAAGCAATATTTGAGGAGATAGCAACTGAGAAAATAACTTATTTCTTCTCTTTATTTTATGGGAAGTTTAGAGTTTTTTCTGAGCTTAATTCTTAGGAAGATGAAGCACTTTTAAAGTGCTCATTAGTCACTATCAAATAAGTAGAGAGTAAAAGCCTTTGTTTTTACTTAACTTAAAGTAAAGAGAACTTAAAGTAGTTCTAAACAGAGTTATTTTAAAATAGACTAATCAGTTAATATTGGAAATAGGGTTATCTTAGCCAATATTCTATTAATATCCATTTTGGTACTTTGGGAAAATAGTGGAATGGTTTCTTAACCACTTGAAAATAGGCAAACTACGATTGTTCCCTGAGAGTTAAACCTTACAATACAGAAGTAGCTGATCAGGGCAAAGATGTGCAAACCTTTCTTAATGACACAGAGTAGTGCCCAGGAAAACTTAACTTGACAACGACCTGAATGATGTCATGTTTTAATCAGTTAGGTGTGTAAATGAAGGGCCAATTTTATCAGCCAAGCAAGCAGAGTAAAAGGAGGGTCACAGAGACAAAGATTGGCTGGACCTATAGAAGCTTAGTCTAGGGGCAAGGGCGATAAATATTCCCATACCCTAAACAAGACTCTTCCATCAAAAGATTCCATAAATCTCATTTATCCAACGGACTCCCTTGTTGTGAGCCCAGATCTACCATTGCAATTCTCTGATTATGGTTTGGATTCCTAGACTCTCTATGAAGAAAAATGGTCTTTGGTGATTGTGTAGTTCACTATAAATTGTAAGTTAGTGTTATGGTTTATACATCAGTCTCTGTTACATTGATTAATGTGAGTCTACTACTACAGATGCATTCATTGAAAATCCAGGGGTCTGAATCCATAGGACAGGGAGCCGAAATATAGAACAGGTTATATTTGTCGAGGTAATGCCATTCTATGATTCTCTTAGGTTTGTTTTTCATTCTTTAAGTTAAAGTCCTGGCACTGTCATTGTCTATTTATATATATTTTTAAAGTTAAAGCAATATAATCATATATTTAAGAACTGTATCTACTATTAAAAGATATCATAAAACAGCTTATCCTTCTCTCACTCCCACTCAATTCCTCAAAGATAATTAATCACTCCTCATTTCTTGTAGAATTTACCATCATAACTTTGAAGTCCTGCATACATTCTATTTATTTTTTATTGAATATGTTGATGAAAAAAATTAGAAACATGATGAGTCTCTACTCTCTTGGAAGTTTTCCTGTCTTTATTTATGATCGATTATTAAAATAGTTCAACTATTGGATTAACATTTTTCTATGTGCTTTCTTATTTTTGATCACTTTTCTTTTATATCATGCTGTTTTGGTTTTAAGAATGTACAAATTTATGATAATGTTTTGACAATTTTCTCTATTCCCAGAATAATTTCTTTGTCCTTTACATGTTAAAATTATATTTATTTGTTTTGGTTTCACTGGTATATTATAGCCTTTCCCAGCTTTATATTTGTGGTGGACAGACTCTTCAAATGGCCTCAGTAACCCGCCCCCTTCCTGGAGTTCACGACCTTGTTCAATTCCTTCCTCATGAGTGTGGGAAAGATCTGTGACATGCATCTAATCAACTGACTACCACAAAGGTGGCCAGATGTCTGTGATTACAATAATGTAAAATTTAACATGAGTCTTGTTGGACTCTCCCTCTCTCTCTGCTTTGCTGGTTTTGAGGAGGCAAGTGGTCATGTTGGATAACCCACGTGGCAGGAACTAAGGGCACCTGTAGGAGCTGAGGAGGCCTCTGGCCAACAGGAAATTGAAGCCTTCAGTCCAATAACTGCAAAGGACTGAATCTTGCCAACAAGATGAATGAGCCTGGAAGTGGATCTTTTCTCTGGTTAAAGCTCGATGCAAACTTAGCCAGCCAGACACCTGGATAAGAGCTTGACTGAGACCCAAGCGAAGGACTCAGTGAAAAATGCCTGTGCTCTATTTATTATTTAAGCATTAAAACGCTGATAAGAAACTGTGTTTCTTTTTTTTTTAACTGTAATTTTAGGTTCAGAGGTACATGTGCAGGTTTTTTATATAGGTAAACTCATGGCACAGGGTTTATTGTACAGATTATTTAGTCACCCAGGTACAAAAGCCTAGTACTCAATAGCTATTCTTTCTAATCCTCTACCTTCTCCCACCCTCCACCCTCAGGTAGGTCCCAATGTCTGTTATTCCCCTCTCTGTGTCCCCATGTTCTCATCATTTATCTCCCACTTATAAGTGAGAATGTGCAGTGTTTGGTTTTCTGTTCCTGCATTAATTTGTTAAGGATAATGGCCTCCATCCATGTTCCTGCAAAGGATACAATCTTGTTCTTCTTTATGGCTGCATAGTATTGCCTGGTGTATATGTACTACAGTTTCTTTATCCACTCTATCACTGATGGACATTTAGGTTGATTCCATGTCTTTGCTATTGTGAATAGTGTTGCAATGGACATACATGTGCATGTATGTTTATGGTAGAATGATTTATATTCTTTTGAGTATATACCCAGTAATGGGATTGCTGGGTCAAATGGACAGAAACTTTGTTACTGAAATTTAAAAAGAGTAGCCACACAAAATATTGGCAAGGGTGTGGATCCACTGCAGCTCTCAGGCATTGCTTATGGTACAGCCACTCTGGAAGACAGTTTCACAGTTCCTTAAAAAGTCAAACATTACAACAAAATGAGATATTATTACAAACGTATTCAAATACCCAAAATTTGAAACGCCAACACCACCAAACACTGGTGAGGAGTCTCATCAATTGCTGGTGGGATGCAAAATGCTACAACCAATTTGGAAAAAAAAATTGGCAATTTCTTGTAAAACTAAACATACTCTTACCATACAATCCAACAATCATGGTATTTACCTTGGTATTTACCCAAATGAGATAAAAATTTATGATCAGCTGGGCGTGGTGGCTCACACCTGTAATCCCAGCACTTTGGGAGGCTGAGGTGGGTGGATCACTTGAGGTCAGGAATTCAAGGCCAGCCTGACCAATATGGTGTCACCCCTTCTAAAAATACAAAAATTAGCTGTGTGTGGTGGTGGGCGCCTGTAATCCCTGCTACTCTGGAGGCAGGAGAATCACTGGAACCCAGGAAGTGAAGGTTGCAGTGAGCCAAGATCATGCCATTGCACTCCAGCCTGGGCAACAAGAGCGAAACTCTGTCTCAAAAATAAAAACAAAATTATGATCACACAAAACCCTGCATGCAGACATTTATAGCAGCTTTATTCCTAATTGCTAAAAGTTGAAAGCAACTAGGATGCCCTTCAGTGGTAAATGAATAAATAAACTGTGGTACATCCATACAATGAAATATTATTCACCACTAAAAAGAAATGAGCTATCAAGCCATAAAAAGACATGGAAAAAACTTAAATGCATATTACTCAGTGAAAGAAGGCAGTCTGAAAGGCTGTATACTGTATGATTCCAACTACATGACATTCTGGGAAAGGCAAAACTACAGAGACAGTAAAAATCTCAGTGGTTGCCAAGAGTTAGTGGGGAGGGAGGGATGAATCAGTGAAGCACAGAGGAGTTTTAGGGCAGTGAAATAATTCTGTATAATGGTATCAGGATGGATATGTCATGATCCATTTGTCAAAACTCATAAAATACAAATAGCAAGTGTGAACCTTAAACTACAGACTTCGGACGATTGTGACGTATAAATGTAGGCCATAGATGGTAACAATGTGTGCTCTGCCACAGAACACTGATAGTGGGGAGGCTGTGCATGTCGGGGAGGAGAGGGGGAGGGACCGTATAGGAAATCTGTGTACTTTCTGCTCAATTTTGCTGTCAACCTAAATCTGTTCCAAAAAATAAAGTCTATTAAAAAAAAGTAGGCCGGGCGCGGTGGCTCACGCTTGTAATCCCAGCACTTTGGGAGGCCGAGGCGGGCGGATCACGAGGTCAGGAGATCGAGACCACAGTGAAACCCCGTCTCTACTAAAAATACAAAAAATTAGCCGGGCGTGGTGGCGGGCGCCTGTAGTCCCAGCTACTCGGAGAGGCTGAGGCAGGAGAATGGCGTGAACCCGGGAGGCGGAGCTTGCAGTGAGCAGAGATCGCGCCACTGCACTCCAGCCTGGGAGACAGAGCGAGACTCCGTCTCAAAAAAAAAAAAAAAAAAAAAAAAAGTTAAGCACACATCCTATATGATCCAGCAACCTCACTCCTGAAATTTATTTCATAAAACTAAAAACTTCTGTTCACACAAAAGCCTGAAATGAAAGTTTATTATAGCAGCTCTATTCACAATTGCTAAAAACTGGAACCAACCCAAATGTCCTCCAACAGGTGATAGATGAACAATCTGTGGTCCATCCATACTGTGAAATACTACTCAGCAATAAAAAGGAACGAACTATTGGTGCACTCAACAACTAGGTTTAATATCAGAGGATTAGTGAAAGAAGCCTGTCAAATGCTAAATGCTGCCCAATTCCCTTTATTTTTTTACTTTTATTTTTATTTTTGAGATGGAGTGTTGCTCTGTCACCAGGGCTGGAGTGCAGTGGCACAATCTTGGATCACCGCAACCTCTGCCTCCCGGGTTCAAGCGATTCTCCTGCCTCAGCCTCCCGAGTAGCTGGGATTACTGGCACACACCTTTAAATAAAATTCTCTGCCTTCTGATCAGTGGTGAAAAAAATTTAAAAAGAAATTCTCAAAAAGACAAAAAGATAGTGATGGAGAACAAATCAGTGGCTGCCAGAGTTTGGGGATAGGGAAAGATGTGACTATCAGGGGGTAGAATGAGGGAGTTTTGGAGTGATAGGAATGTTCTATATCCTGAATGGAGTGGCAGTTACATGAATCTATATAGCTGTTAATATTCACCCCCCCAAATTCAATGTTGCTGTATGATAACTTTAAAATGAAAACATACTTCATATCTAGAGACTGTACCATATAAAAATAAACATACACCAACCATATGATCCAGCCATGCCACTCCCGGGTATCTATCCAAGAGAAATGAAAGCACGTGTCTGTGCAAAGTCTTTTTTTCTCTCTTTTTTTTTGGACACGGAATTTTGCTCTTGTCACCCAGGCTAGAGTGCAATGGTGCAATCTCAGCTCACTGCAACCTCCGCTTCCCGGGTTCAAGTGATTCTCCTGTGTCAGCCTCCTGAATAGCTGGGATTACAGGCATGTGCCACCACACCCAGCTAATTTTTGTATTTTTAGTAGAGACGGGGTTTCATCATATTGGCCAGGCTGGTCTCGAACTCCTGACCTCGTGGTCTACCCACCTCAGCCTCCCAAAGTGCTGGGATTACAGATGTGAACCACTGGGCCCGGCCTCATGCAAACTCTTGTAGGCAAACTACAATGTTCTTAAACAAGTGAATAAAAAAATGTGGTCTCTCCATTCAGTGAAATCTACTCAGAAATGAAAAAAAAAATGAATCCCTGATGCAGGAGATGACATGGGCAATTCTCAAAGTCATTATGGTGAGTGAAAAGAGCCAGGCAGAAAGAGAGCACCTACTGTCTGGTTTCATTTGTGCAAGATGATAGGGAATGCAAACTCACCTGCAGTGACAGGAAGCGGATGAGGGATGAGAAGGTGTGAGCAGGCAGGGGGGCATTGCAAAGGGGCACAAGGAACTTCTGGAGGGGGGTGGATATGCTCATTATCTTGACTATAGCAAGAGTTTTACACATGAATACACTGATATATATTTCATATAACATATATGTGTGTATTTGTAAAAATGCTGTCTTGCCCCAGTTTTGAGGCCCTGGCTGGAGGCCAGTCAGTTCCCCTTCACAAGCAGCTGATTACACTCTCACACTCAGGGGCTGCTATATACCTGCCCTAATCACCCCAGAGCCAGGTACCAGACAACTAGGGAGAGCCCCTGTGCCTTAGGGTCTGCAGAACTGTTCAAATTAGCCAAACCACAAGGAATACCCAAAACCTAGTGTGAAACTAAATAAGTAGGAGGCCACTGCCTGAAGCTGTTTCCGTACTTACAGTTCTTGCATAATGTATTGCAACCTAACTTACTATGTAAACAAATTGAAACCTGACTTAGGAGTATAACAGCTGAGGCTCAGCCAATCATAGGCAGCCAATTCCTGACACCATGCCCACATAAGGCAAATGCCTAGCTGTAGCCAATCAGGTGATTTCCCTACTTCGCTTCCATGTTCAGCCTATAAAAGCTCAGCCTGTAGAATCTTGCTGCTCACACTGCTGGGCAGAGTTCCCTGAACCCCTTCTGGATCTGAATGCTGCCCAATTCATGAACTGTTCTTTGCTCACATAACTCTGCTAAGTTTAATTTGCCTGAAGGTTTTCTTTTAACACCATCTACCCCCACCTTGCTGGTAATACAGAAACTGCCCCCACAGCTCCAGCTTGCTGTTACCCTGTCCCCAGGCAACCCTCTATGTGGCCCTGCCTAACGGCTTTCTCTCATCTGGAAGTAGCAAAGATTGCTGCTTTCATCTATCTGAGTGTCACTGGGTTGCATCCTGCCATCAAAAGGACCTTTATATCAAAACATGCTTATGTCAAAACTTACAAAACTGTGTGCTTCTAATGTGCACAGTTTATTGTAAGCTGATAATATCTCAATAGAGACATTTTAAAAATCCTATGAGGTAAAATCAACAGAGTGAAAAGGTAACCTATGCAATGGGAGAAAATATTTGCAAATCACATATGCAATAAGTGGTTAGTATACAGAATATATAAAGAATTGCTACAACTCAGCAACAACAAAAAACCCCAAATAACCTGATTTTAAAATGAGCAAAGGACTTGAATAGACATTTCTTCAAAGAATATACACAAATGGCCAAGAAGCATATAAAAAGATACTTAATATTGCTTATCAAGTGAAATGCAAATCAAAACCATAATGAGATATTACCTCACACCCATTGGGATGGCTACTACCAAAACAATGATAATAGAAAATAATGAATGTTGGTGAGGATGTGGAGAAATTAGAACCCTTGTGCACTCTTGGGAATGTAAAATTGTCCAACTACTGTGAAAAAGAGTATGGAGTTTCCTTCAAAACTTAAAAATAGAGTTACCATATGATCCAGCAATCCTACTTCTGGGACCCAGAAGAATTGAAATTAGGGTCTTGAAGATATCTGCACATCTGTGTTCATCACATCATTACTCACAATAGTAAGATGTGGAAGCAACCCAGGTGTTTATGGACTGATAAATAAATAGACAAAATGTGACATACACATGCAAGAGAATGTTAATCAGTCTTAATAAAGGAAGGAAATCCTGTCCCATGTGACAGCACAGACAAACCTTGAGTGCATGATGCTAACTGAAATAACCCAGTCACAGGAGGACAAATACTATTATGATTCTACTTCCATGAGGAGTCAAAAGTAGCCAAACCCACAGAAACACAAAGTAGAATATGGTGGGTGTCAGCGCTGGGAAGAGGGGGAATGAGGAGTCCATGTATAATGTAGAGTTTCAGTTTTGCAAAATGAAAAAATTCTAGAGAGCACAACGATGTGAATAGAGTTAACACTATCAAACTGTGGGTCTAAAAATGATTAAGATAGTACATTTTATGTTGTGTGTTTATTACCACAATTTTTAAAAACCATGAGGTGAACAGTGTGGTTATTTTATTTTTTTGTTGTTGAGACGGAGTTTCGCTCTTGTTGCCCAGGCTGGAGTGCAATGGCGTGATCTCGGCTCACGGCAACCTCCGCCTCCCAGGTTCAAGTGATTCTCCTGCCTCAGCCTCCCGAGTAGCTGGGACTACAGGCATGCGCCACCACACCTGGCTAATTTTGTGTTTTTAGTAGAGATGGGGTTTCTCCATGTTGGTCAGGCTGGTCTCAAACTCCCAACCTCAGGTGATCCACCTGCCTCGGCCTCCCAAAGTGCTGGGATTACAGTCATGAGCCACCGCGCCTGGCCTGTTGTGGTTATTTTTATCTTCACTTTGCCGATATGAAAACTGAGGCTTGGGAATACTAAGTTACTCTTCCAAGGCCATTTTTTCACATATTGACCATTTGTGTATCTTATGCGGAATATCAGCCTGTGGCCCATAGTTTCATTCGGTCATTTGTGTTTCTAAATTTTATGTTATTTCATTTTATTTTCAAGTTGCACCAGTATCTTACATATTCTGGATACAATTCTTTTGTCAGCTGTAGGTATTGCACATATTTTCTCCCCAGTCTCTCTGTTGCCTGTTAATTTTCTCATTACCTTTCTTCTTCTTGCTTTTTTTTTCTTTTTTTGAGACGGAGTTTCACTCTTGTTGCCCAGGCTGGAGTGCAGTGGCACAGTCTTGGCTCACTGCAGCCTCTGCATCCCAGGTTCAAGCAATTCTCCTGCCTCAGCCTCCCAAGTAGCTGGGATTACAGGTGCCTGCTACCATACTCGGCTAATTTTTTTGTATTTTTGGTAGAGATGGGGTTTCGCCATATTGGCCAGGCTGGTCTTGAACTCCTGACCTCGGGTGATCTGCCCGCCTCAGCCTCCCAAAGTGCTGGGATTACAGGCATGAGCCACCGCACCTGGCTGCTTTCTTGTTTTGTTTTAGAGGCAGGATTTCTCTCTCTGTTGCCCAGGCTAGAGTACAGTGGCATGATCACAGCTCAACGCAGCCTCAAACCCCTGAGCTCAAGGGATCCTCCTGACTCAGTCTCCCAAGTAACTGAGACTACAGGCGTGCCCGGCTAATTAAAAAATTTTTTTATAGAGACAGGATCTTGCCATCTTGCCCAGGCTGGTCTCAAACTCCTGGTTTCAAGCAATCTTCCTGCCTTGGCCTCCCAAAGTGCTGGGGTTACAGACATGAACCACCACACCCAGACTAATTTTCTTAATAATTTTTATTTGATAAAGTCTGGTGCTTTCTGTGTGCTGCCTAAAAAATCTTTGCCCGCCCAAATGTAGGAGTTTATAGTTTTCATTATTACATGTAAGTCAATAATTCACTTGAATTAAATTTTGTATCTGGTATAAGGGAGGGGAGGCTCATTTTTTTGGATATGGATATCTGTTTGTTTCAGCTTCATATGAGTGGCAGGGGGGTGCACCTGAGGGGCAGGTGGCCATCAAGAGTGACTGGAAATGTCCCTGCAGTCTGGAAGCCTCGGATGCTTCCTGGGCAAAGGCTGAGCTTTTTCCTCTCCCACTCCCAGCAGCTCTGTGGTTTCCTCTTGTTTAGCTGCGTCCCCCATTTCCCTGGGCCCCTCTGCTCATTCCCCCTTGCATCCTAGGGGGCCTGAGGGTGGGGTCTGGAAAGGAGGTGGTGACAAGCCCAAGGCTCCAGCCTGGAAGGACCCATCCCGTGGACTTTGCCAACACTGGGAAGCAGCAGCTGCGGAGTTTGCGTCTCTGCTCATTCTCTAACTCTATCTGACTGGGAGCAAGTTGGCTGCGTGCTTGGCTCAGTCCATAAAATGAAAACAGTGCTCCCTGTCTGCTTTATAGGAACATTGTGAAACAAAGCTAGAATTTTAAAGCATTGTAAAATAGTCTGACACTCTAAGCTACAATTCAAATGCGTCTAATATAATATCAGCTTGCATCTCATCTGGAGACACCCAGAAAATACCAGCCACACCAAACTGCTTCCACTTTTCCCAAACGTCTCTGGTCCCTCCTGTCCTTTCCCAGGTTTTTGCTCTGCTCCGTACCTGGACAATCTGCGCGGCACCCTGTCCAGCCCTCGTCTGGAGGAGGTGCCAGCCTCCTGTCACTTCTCTTCCTCCGAGACAGCCCACCCTCTGCTCTTCTTCTTGTTTTTTATGTTCCTCCTGTTCCAGGCCTTTCTGGCTGTCATGAGCATTTACAACTGGCTTGTGGTCCCAGGGTGTTCAAAACCAAAGAGTTCATATCCCAAATCCGGACCAATTGAGCAAAGATTAGGTCCAAGAACAAATGTGGATGTGTGCTCTTAAAGCTTTGCTTGAGGCAATTTACAGTCACTCAGGAGGATGTGGGTGGGTGGCAGCGTCTATGCGAAGCCTCACAGCCTGCTGGGCAAGGCAAAGGTGCCGGGAGGCAGAATCTGTGGTGGGGACGATGGCGAGGGCTGGAAGGACTGGACCCACCCACTGAGCTGCGAAGAAGTTGTGGGCACAGTACATGTGCAGCAGGTGTTGGGAGAGGGCTCACACAACATCCTGCTGCCCAGTGTCTGGCACATAAACAATTGCTGAAGACACGAGTGGCCCATGCCTTTGGTACTCCGTCATGAGGAAGCGGGACCTGGGGGCAAGGCTGACGGAAGCGGACTGGCCTTGGGTGACAAAGTGCAGGTGTGTTCTTCTCCCTCCAGGAAGAGACCTCAGAGAAGGGCAGATCCCAGGCACTCACGAAGCCCCTCCAGGTCCCCAGGAGGACCTCTCATACACGCTTACATCCGTGCGTCAGGACCTCGGCCGCGTGCCGCCATCCGCCCCAGCAGAGACGTTGATCCTGAAGCCAGGCTCTCTCCCTTCTAGGAGCCCCACTCTTTATGGCTCTGCTCTTCCAGATTGCTGCTCTGGGGCTTGCAAACGGGGCAGGGCTGACAGAGAAAAGTTTGGACCCTGGACACAGATTGTCTGCAGGGCCCTTCCACTTCCTCCTGGCACTTTAAACCCTCAGTCACTAGAGACCCTTCTTTCTATGTGAAAGTCTTAGCTGTCAGGACACGAGTGAGCTGACACCGTCACTCAAGCATGAAAGACTGACAAGGATTGTAGTAACTCATGAGACAGCCCCAGTGAACATGGAAACTAGTCTCTAAAAGTGGCACCCAAGCCATGACTGGCAAGGCTTACAATCCTTACAAGGATAGATGGAATCTATCCATCCATCCATCCATCCATCCATCCATCCATCCATCCATCCATTCTGTTTTGCTGGAGAAGCAAAGGAAACTCCCTCCCCTTTCCTGGCCATCAGCTGCTGCCTTCCTGTGACAGGACACAGACCATGCTTTCCCTCTGAGTGGGATGGGGTCCCCATTGCCCTATCCTCTGCAAGGCTTCCTGGTGGTGGGGGGACCTGATTGCTGTTCTCCAACTCCCCCAACCAATCCTACCCAGGTGACTGAGGAGGAAACAAGAAGTCAGCTCTTGGGCTCCTCATCTCCAGGAGCCACCTTGAAAGACTCTGTGGCCCCTTTGCCCTCTGGATTACAAATTAGGGTTCGAGGTGCCCCTAGGGAAGCCAAGTCTGGGACAATTGTCTGGATAACTCAGTTGAAGACATATCTGATTTAAGGAAATATTGAAAAATATTTAGCTTGATGGTAAACCTATCCTTTGTCAGCTGTTGGCCTTTGGACAATACATTTAATCTCCATAAGCCTCAATTTCCTCATCCCATAAAATGAGCTGGTGGTGGCGCCTCCTCTGCAGGCTAATTATGTAAACTCACTGTGATAAACTTGCAAAGCACTGAGGATGGCAAGGCCTTCACTTGGCACAGCCCGCACCTGGCTCACCTGGGCCGGAGCGGGTGGACAGAGCAGGCACTGAGACAGGCTCCTAGAGGTACCAGGCAGACATCAGCTCATCCCCCAGAGCAACTGTAGGGATGTGCGGTGCTATAAAAGCATGAACTCTGGGATGCGAGCTCATCAGAGAGGTCAGGGAAAACCTCATCAAGGAAGGAGAGCTTTGAGGCCAGAGTTGAGGGGGATTCAGCAGGATTAACCAGGCAAAGAGGGGGAAAGAGCATCCAGGTAAAAGGAACAGGTGTGCCAGGTTCCCCAGGCAGGAGGCACTGCGACGGGGGAGCTGGGTGAGCCCAGGCATGTGCTCAAGGCAGAGGGTTTATCCCATTCCAAACCACTGTTGGATTTTAACAAGAAGGAGACTTGTTCAGATGTCAACGTTCATCCATTTTCCCCCCATCATGCTGTCTTCCCTCTTTAAATCTAAAAATCAATCTGAAATTGAGATTTTCCTGTTAGATTTTTTTTTTTTTGAGATGGTGTTTTGCTCTTGTTGGCCAGGCTGCAGTGCAATGGTGCAATCTTGGCTCACTGCAACCTCCGCTTCCCAGGTTCAAGCAATTCTCCTGCTACAGCCTCCCAAGTAGCTGGGATTACAAGTATGTGCCACCATGCACAGCTAATTTTCTATTTTGTATTTTTTTTTTTTTTTGGTAGAGCTGGGTTTCTCCATAATGGTCAGGCTGGTCTCGAACTCCTGACCTCAGGTGATCCACCCATCTCAGCCTCCCAGAGTGCTGCTTTTTTTTTTTTTTTGAGATGGAGTCTGAGACTCTGTAGCCCAAGCTGAAGTGCAGTGGCACTATCTCGGCTCCCGGGCTCAAGTGATTCTTGTGCCTCAGCCTCCGGAGGAGCTGGGACTACAGGCAAGCACTATCACACCCAGCTATTTTTTTTTCTTGTATTTTAGTAGAGACGGTGTTTCACCATGTTGCCTAGGGTGGTCTCAAACTCTTGAGCTCAGGCAATCCTCCCATGTCAGCCTTGCGAAGTGCTGGGATTACAGGCGTGAGCCACAGTGCCCAGCCTAGATTATCATCAATTTTATCACACTGCAACATTAGTAAATAACTTCTAAAGTTCAAGCAGACAAAGTGATTCCTTTCCAGAACATACACAATTTAAACAACACTGAATCTTGGTCATTTGCGTCATTTGTGGGCCATCCCCACGCCCAGCAGTGAATTCTGCGAGCTAATTTTAAACACAACCTTTGGTAACCATAACTGAAAAGATGCAGTGACAATTGCTTGGAGGACTATAGTAGATATCATGTGATAAATTTCAGTTTGACTTTTTTGCAGGGGGACTCACACAGTCTTGTAAAAAGAAAGCTAGCAGTGTCATGACTGACATTCGAACTAGATTGTCAGGGGTCTTTACTGCAAAGTTTTGGGGACAGGAAGAGAATACGATTTCCTGTAATGGAAGAAATGAACACTTGGTGAAGATTCCACATGGGAACGTGTTCTGTGTTGATTGAGGGCAACTCTGGGGCGCTAGGAAATCCAGGTAGCTTGTAAGGTGATCCATCATGTGAGATGAGGAGGGCGAGAGAACAGAGGGGCAGCCTGCAGGAAGTGTACGCAGCGCTGAATAGCCTCCAGATGTCGGTTGAGAAGAAAGCTGTAAAAAAAAAAACGAAAAACAAACAAAAAAAGATTTATCAACAAGGAAACAACCAGGCATATGGGAGCCACGTTTTGCTCTAGTTTTCAGGAACAAGTGACTCACAAGCCTCGCAGTCACCACCAGAAACTGAACCGTCTGCTAAATGCAGCGGGAATGCAGGAAGGTGTTACATGTGGGGCGAGTGCGATGCTAGGCATTTCCTGCACTGTTGGAACAATTATTGTTATTATTATTTTGAGAGAGGGTCTCACTCTGTCGCCCAGGCTGGAGTGCAGTGGTGGGATCAAGGCTCACTGCAGCCTCGACCTCCCCTGGCTCAGGCGATTCTCCCACCTCAGCCTCCTGAGCAGCTGGGACTACCGGTGCACCACCAGGCCCAGCTAATTTTTTAATATATTTTTGTAGAGATGGGGTTTCACCATATTGCCCAGACTGGTCTTGAACTTCTGGGCTCAAGTGATCTTTCTGCCGCGACCTCCCAAAGTGCTGGGAATACAGGCATGGGCCACCATGCCCGGCCTGAAACGGTTAACGGTGTTCAGGAAGAAACCGAGACTCAGAGAGATGAAGGCAATGGGGTCACCTGTGGGTAACGACCAGACCCCTAGTTCAAACCCAATCTGGTCCATCTGACTGCAAACTCCACGTGCCTTTCTCTCTGCCTTGTTGCCTTTGAAAGGGTAACCGTGAACCATTCCCAGGTACACCCAAGTGCACGTTTTTACATGTTTTCTTTATTACTTTTATTTTATGTTATTTTATTTTTTTGAGACAGAGTCTCACTCTGTTGCTCAGGCTGGGGTGCAGTGGTACCATCTCAGCTCACCAAAACCTCCACCTCCCGCATTCAAGCGATTCTCCTGCCTCAGCCTCCCAAGTAGCTGGGATTACAGGCACCTGGCACAATGCCCGGCTAATTTTTGTAATTTTAGTAGAGATTAGGTTTCACGACATTGGCCAGGCTGGTCTCAAACTCCTGAGCTCAGGGAGTCTGCCCTCTTTGGCCTCCCAAAGTGCTGGGATTATAGGCATGAGCCACTGAACCCAGCCACCTTTTACTAAACAGAGAAATCAGGATCCTCAAGCTGAAAATATGTATCAAATCTGAAATCAAAGAGAGTTTTAGTTACTATCTACTTTTTCCTGGAAGCTCCATCAAACGTAGCAGAAAGAATATCTAGAGAGGAAGAAGAAAATTCAGCATTGTCGCCTTTCCCAAATCTTTCATTTCAGAAGACAGAGAGAGACACATGGCTCCAAACAATTCTGTGAAAAAGCCTCTGCGTCCTGCGTGTTGAGCCATTTGCAGGACATTCCAATGCCTAGCGGTGAACTCTGCCAGCGAATTTTAAACACAACCCTGAGGCGCTGCCGCAGCCCCTCCATGGCTCTCAATCGGACCGTGGGGGCAGCTCCTGGGACCTGCTGGACTCTCTGTCCTCCGTGCTCTTTCAGGACCCGTCCCCTTCAATCTCTCCGTGCTCCCTTCTCATACTCACGGCTCCCTCCGGTCTTCGTAGGGTCTCCTTCCTACCTTTCCCTGTCAAACTTCTCGAAATCACATCCGCTACCTGCAGCTTCTCACCGTCCCCCTGCACTCTGCCTCTTGCCATCTGGTGTCCACCTAGAATTCAGTAGAAATTGCTGGGGAGGGAAGAGATGGGAGGGACATCTTCTTTCAAGAGCCAGTTCCTCCTCCGCCACCTGACACACCCAGGGTGCTGGACACTTGGAGGGTAAACATCTTCCAGCATGGACTCCCAGGACTCCAGGACCACGAGCTTCCTGCTGGGGCTGCCAGAGGCCCAGCTGTCCAGACCCAGGGGTCTTCTTCAGGCAGGTCAAGAAGCAAAGGGGAGGATGAAGAAGAGGAGGTGGGAGGCAGGCCACCTCTGGTTGGAGCTGTGCGAAGTGGCCTAAAGGACAGACTTTTCTTCCAGCTCCCCTGAGACCCCTGTTCAGCACTGTCACCTGAAGACTTGGCTGTGCACTGCCGATGC
Organism: Hylobates moloch; assembly: GCF_009828535.3. Classification (NCBI taxonomy): domain Eukaryota; kingdom Metazoa; phylum Chordata; class Mammalia; order Primates; family Hylobatidae; genus Hylobates; species Hylobates moloch. The sequence continues at coordinate 4,738,779 of NW_026652289.1, forward strand.
CCCCCTGTACTGTCTTGTTTCTCTCTGAGGTGCCCCAGCAACTCTGCAAATGACCCAGCAAGACCAACATCCTGGTCCCAAGGCTGTTGGATGGAGCTTAGGAGAGAGGGTAGATGGAGCATCGCTCATCCAGACACCTCAGAAGGGGCAGACTGTAGCGCACAGAATGCCAAAGGGGAAGAGATGCAGAGCAAAGAACTGGAAACTTCTCAGATGGGTGTTATTTGGGGGCATGGAGGGGGAATGAGTGTCCCGGCGGAAGAGAAGGCAAAAGAAGGTGCCCACCTGAAGAAGGGGCATGTGCTGCCAAAATCTGAGGGTGAGAACAACACCAGGGCCAGTGGGTGAAAACGGGAGGGCGTGGGCCTTCTTAGAGCAGTGGTTGTAGAGTTCTAGGTGGACTCCAGGCTACAGGGCACTACAGATGAGGAGGTGGTGAGAAGCTTTCAGCAGCAGATGCTATTTTGAGAAGTTTGGCCAGGAAGGAGAGGAAGGAGACAGTGTGAGACAGAGTCGGAGCAGATGGAATGGCGTGGCTCCAGGGCAGCGCCCGCCTCCTGCAGGTGTCGTATCCCAAGGCTGGTGACCCTCCAAGGCAGCTTGACCAAGCCAGCCCTTTAGGAGCTGGAGTGGTGGAGGGGCCGGAGTGAGGATGACTTCATAATTCACTCCTTAGAGAGGCCACATGGGAGGAGGAAGTACAGCTGGGCGAGGCCCTTGGGCATGCAGGTTCCAGGCCATTCACCCAGTGCTGCCCCAACCTGGACAAACTCCAGGCCAAAGGGGAACAGCAGCCACATCTCCCTGCTTGGGGATTTCCCCGGGTGACCGCAGGGCTGGGGAGCATTACACGGCCACTCAATGGCAGAACAGGTGACTCCTTCAGGACAGCTGCCTCCAGAACCTTCCAGGCCAGGATCTGCCTGCCAGCTGCCCGCCTCCGGGAGGCTGGAGGAGCTGGGCCAGGCCACATTTGTGGAGCCAGAAGCCCCGTGTGGCGCTTCTCCTATTCTGTTGAGTAGTAGTTGGCTTTGTTTTGTTTTCATTTTTTTTTAGTTTATTTTCTTACTTTTAAGACAAAAGTTAAAACTGCCTACATTAAATTCTGGTTAAAATTCAACATGCCGCCTGCCACGTGTCTCTGTGTCTGGGCGGCTCAAGCCACTGCCCCCTGGGCTGTCCTACCACAGCCTTTGCCTGCCAGTGCTCCTCCGCCCCACACCTTGCAAACCCAGGTGACGAAGGCTCATTCTGGCCCCCATAGTGGTGACCCCAAAGCTGAGTCCCTGGCCCTCCCTTGTCTGTGTTATTTTGGGGGCAGTGAAGATGCCTCATGGTCGATGGCCTGATGCTATCGTGGGTCACGTTTCTTTCTCTCCTCTGACTGTGATCTTGGCCTGAGCAGACCAACCCGATGGTGCTCTGAATCTGTGAGGGTGTGTCTGTGTGTGTGTGTCTGTGTGTGTGTGTCTGTGTGTGTGTCTGTGTGTGTGTGTCTGTGTGTGTGTGTCTGTGTGTGTGTGTCTGTCTGTGTGTCTGTGTGTGTGTCTGTCTCAGTTTCTCCATATGTAAAATGAGAGAATCAAACCAGAGAATCTCTGAAGCCCACCTACCTAGAGACTCTACAGGGGCCTCGTCACCTGGCCCTGCCAGCAGGACACTGCCACCTGGGCCCCTGAGCCACTGCTGACTGCCGGGGAGGCTCCCTGCCTTGAGACTGGATGAGCCCTCATGGTGACAGCTCACTGATGACCATAAAGTGTTCCAGGAAAGAAACAATAAATGAGACGTCCCTGTTTATCAGAGCCATTACTGAGCTGTGTGGTAGATTTCAGGTCAGTAGAGAAGTGACTTTTGCCCAGAGGAGGTCGGCCAGAAGGGACCCAGCGGACACACCCTGCTGTTAGAGGAAGGAGCTGCAGGGAGAAGCGCCCACGCCCACAAGGTTTAACAAAGTGTGACCCGCCCCTGCAACAATTTTCCTGGGAGCTGATTTAAAATGCAGATGCCCGGGCCCTGCCTCAGACCCACTGACGCAGCGTCTGCGCAGGTAGGACCAGGGAATCTGCATTTTACACCAAGCGTGCCGGGGGTTTTTGTGCATATGAAAGTGTGGAAAACCCTGAGAGGCTGGGCAGCAGTTTGATGCTAGAAGGGAGTGCTTTAATTCCTCCAAAGTTGGCCAGCTTTTATTTTAGTGATAAGGTCTCACGAAAGTCGACTTGGAGATGCCCTTGTTTAGATAGCTGGGTTAATGAGTGCCTGGCTTTTTGTGGTCACATAAATAACCCTTTTCCTGTTCGCTGCCTTCTGGACTTACAGCACCACTGTCTTGTTCCCTAGGCATTCACATTGGCAACTCCCGTTCCAAGAATAATTATTTATGACAGATTTCAATTTTCGGGGCAGGGATGGTGTCTTACTCATCCTGGGCTTCAGGGCATATGTGTAACAGATGCTCCAGGTAATGCTTGTTGAAATGAACTAAGATGAAATGCTTGAATGAAGGTCACTAGGCTTTCAAGGAAGCCCCATGCAATCACCTTATCATCCAATAACCGCCCAGTGCCTTGCCCAGAGCGTGGTACCAAATCGTTGTAAAACACACATACGTTTAAGATTAGTCGGATTTCCCCACCATAGTTAAGGAAGTAACCGCACCAAATGATAAACTGACTCATCCAAAGTCCCCCCAGAAAAAGCTTGGCTGAGACTAGATTTCTGAACCACCAACACCCTCCAACGAGCTGACTGTTCCAGATGTGAATAGTAGAAATAGGCCAAGAAGAAATAAAAATAAGCAATTTTCTAAATTACCAACACACTCTTGATATTGCCAATTTGTTCAGAAAACAATAATTTGTTTAATGCACTGATTCTTTACCTAAGATAGTTGTGAAAATGAGCCAATTCTGTACCTTCTAAAGAATTCAGTGCTGTTCTAAGTGGTCTCCACAACTGCTCAGTAGACTCAATGCTCCCTTCTCCTCTTCATTTCTTCTGGTGTCCTTGACCCAGAGAACTAATTCGGTGGTTCTCAAACTTGGCTGCCCCTGGAGAGATCTGAAAATTCCTGTAGGTGAGCCTCATTGCTTACATATTAAAGTGGAACCACAGGGACTAGTTTCTAACGTGCAGCGAGATTACAATCCACTGATGTGAATGACATTAGGCCACCAACCGGCCCTTCTCCCCAAAACGAATATAAGTTACTTGAAAAATGAATGGGAAAAACTCACTTGGGAGAGAATAAGACAAATGAAATTCAAATTGTTCAAAAACTCTCACACCAAGCAATGAAACTGTCACACAGAGGATCCCGTCCCCAAATAATAGTTCATTGTTAACTGGCAGTTGACTGATTTAGGTGCTCTTGGTAACCTCTTCTGAATTCAGTTTTCTTCTTCTGGAGTAATTAGGTGAAGCAGTGATGTCAATCCTGGCTGAACTTTGGAATCACCTGGGAAGATCAAACAGCAACACCACCTGCGTCTAGGTGTGGTCTGGACGTTGGAATTTTTTAATGTTCCTGGTGGTTTAATGGGCACGCAAGCTTGACAACTACTGATTTCTAGTTTTCATCAAAAGTCTGTCTGGTAAACTCTTCAGTCTGAAGTTTTATTTTGAATTCAATCTTAATTTTCATTCACCACCATCCTCTTTTTTTTCTTTTTTTAAGACACAGTCTCACTGTGTTGCCCGGGCTGGACTTGAACTCCCGGGGCTCAAGTCATCCTCCTGCCTCAGCCTCCTGAGTAGCCACCTTCCATTCTTAATGTTGAGATGTCTGCTCTTAGCCTAATCTTCCTGGCTTTGTGTAGGTTTTTTTTTAATCTTTTTTGCTCTATAGCCTTTAGATGTTCTCTTTTTCCTTGATATCCTGCATTTTTAATGCACTGCATCTGACTATGTATTTATCTTTATTTATTCTCCTTGTTTCTCAATGTTATCTTTCTATTTGGAAAATCATGTCTATCTTCAATTTTGGAAAATTGGGAGGTATTATAATTTGGATATGTCCTCCACCATTTCCTGTATTCTCTACTTCTGGAACGTCTATTAGATGTATATTGGAGTGTCTTATATTGTTTTCCATATTACTTTGTCTCTTTCGTATGTTTTTACTTCTTTGTCTCTCTGTCCTGTTAGCATTAATTCCTTGGTACAATCTGCCGTTTCTCTCTTTAACTGCATTGACTTGTTTGTTGTTGATCTCAATATTTATAGTTTTTTATTTTCAGAATCTCCAATCCCTCATTTATCTAATCCGTGTCTTCATGTTAATAGCTGCTCAAGCTGTTCACAGCACCCTATTTTTGTTTTTTCCTATGGTTGTCCCTTCTTTCGTCTCTTTGAACGTCACACACAGTTAAATAAATCCTCTGATGATTGGTCTATCATTTAGATTTCCTCAGAAGCGTTCTCCAATTTGTCGCATTTATTGTAAATTTTTTCAAGCCATGTATTTTTCCCCCGGCTTTGAAACACTCTTTTGCAAGCTCCCATCACTTGGTTTGTTTAGCTCTCCTTCTTCCCTCGCCTCTCTGTTGTGGCTGGTAGGCCTGCATTTAACTCCATTTCGAACTTCGTCCCCTTCCAAGGTCAGACAAGCTGTCCTTATCGAAGCAACCGGGCTTTTACTCCTGGGAGCAAAGTCCCGCTCCTACTCTTTGTTTCCTAAAGAGGCTGACTCCAGGCTCCTGAAGCACACACCACGGGTGCCCCTTCCTACTCAGGAGCTGGGATCCTGGTGGCTCTGTCCATTTCTACATCTGTGAGTTCTGCCCGCCCCTTCTGTGTATATCCATTCCCTTCCTAACCCATAACATTTTTTATTTTTAGGATGGCTTGGTACATAGAATATTTTCTGTATGCATGTTAAGATACTTTTGAGTGCAAGAAGCAGAAATTGCAATTCAAAGTGTCTTTAAAATAAAGCAATTGACAGTCTCATACAACTGCAAATCCAGCAGTGTCCGGTTGCTCTAAGAGGCTGCGTGCCCGGCTTGCACTTGTCCTTCCAGGTTGCCTCCGCAGCCCTCTCTATCCCAGCAAGCTGACCTTACAGACTTCCATTTGAATTCAGCAAATGGGGAGCATCAGCAGTTGATCATAGTAGAAAGCAAAGTGAGTTTGGGTATTTATTTCCCCAGCTGTCTCCCTGCAGGCATCCCACCACCAGGCTGGTGCAGCCTCCCCCCAGAAGGCCTATCCATGAGGCTCTCCGTCTTCAGGTTCTGGGAAGGTACCTCCCAACCCCCCTTTCATAACTTGGTGGTGGAGAACATGATGGGGACACCTCCTCCCACAGTCACTAACTTCAAGCAAGAACTTCCCTTATCCATTCTACACCTTTTAAAACAGTCACTTTATTAAACTTTCCCCAAATTTTCCCAATTTCAATGTACCATTTACTGGGACTTTGATTAATTTAAAAGGTCACCAAATATCAAGGTATTTTTGTGTCTCTAAGCTTCATCCTAAAAGTGGTTGGTTGACAGATGGCCGCAGCAGTCATAGTGGATACACATGGTAACATTTAGTGACAGAGAAAGACGTCTTCCCTTTACAGAGCAAGGGATTTTTTTCCAGCAGCTTCCAGCCAACCTCCCCGCTGTTTCATTGGCTTTAATTGGTCTCCTGTCCATTTCTGAGCCGATTCCTGGCTACCTGGGAAATGCCTTGTGTTGATTGGCTTAGACCTGCCAATTGCTCTCAAGGAAGCTGGAATTTCAATGGTTTGTTTAGATTCTCTAGAGCTGAGAACCATCCTCTAGGGAGACCTTGCCATTTCTGCTAAGTTTGGGAGGACAGAGGATGCAGTGGTGAACCTGAGAGTGTATTTGGATGATTGCTGTGTATTCCCCTTTGCTGTGCTGCTTGGCAGTCTACAGAAATTTACAGTTCGAAGGCATGTTATTTGAAAGTAGTGGCCCCTAAAAACCTTCGTCAGTCTCCAGACTCAAGACAATTATCCAGACCCGAAACGCCCTCGTTTCGCTTACCTGAGCCAGAACTAAAAGACAGGGCACTGCTTGAAAGATTGAATGAGATCGTGTGTCATTCACACCAAGTGGGGAGGCAGCTGGCCTGGTTTAGGCACAGCTCTGTGACCAGCTCCTCCCAACCTGCTTCATCCATGAGTCAAAGTCTGACCATTGTGAGGGCTGGGGGATTGCTCAGAATGGGTCAGATGCCAACCGAGGGTCAACCTTTCTGTGCAAAGTGGCTCTCAGGCAGTTTTTTTTGTTTTGTTAACGGGGCAGTTGACTGAGTGCCTCAGCCTCCCGAATAGCTGGGATTACAAGTGCCCGCCCAGGAGGGCCAGATAAATTTTGTATTTTTTGTATTACCACACCCAGATAATTTTTGTATTTTTAGTAGAGATGGGGTTTCACTATGTTGGCCAGGCTGGTCTCGAACTCCTGATCTCAGGTGATCCACCAACCTCGGCCTCCCAAAGTGCTGGGATTACAGGCGTGAGCCACTGCGCCCAGCGTTTTCCTCATTGTTTCTAAGCTAGGGAAGTTAGGAAGCGGAGAGGGTGCACAGAGGGAAGCCAAGATGGTTCATGTGCTTGGCGGCAGCTTCTGACCTCCATCCTGCGGGGGGACGGGGTCTCTGGAGCTTGCTGCTGGGCATCAGGGGTTGACCAGACCCCAGCGCCTCCTGGAACAGCTTAGGACTGTGGAATTTCAGTTCCCTGCAGGGCTGCCACTCAGATGCCTGCAGGACTGGGGAGCTCCTTCCTTCTCCTCTAAAAGGTGGCCCAGTGAGCCAGGTCTTCCATGTTTTAAAGAGAAGCTGGAAAGCTGAATTTTATGTGAAGTCTCCTAGTTTTAAAATGTCAGTTCAAATGTTTGTAAACTTCTGTGTTTCTAGTAAGATACATTGTACCTGGTTTGGCCCACTACAATCAACTGACAGCTTTGTTCTGGATCAATTTAAAGTTGATTGATGCATTTTTAAAAGCTGATGCTTTTATTTCTGGCCTCCAGCTGTATATGTAAGTCAAAGAACAATTAAGACACAAAACTGTGATTCAGTGTTACAACCCATGTAGAACAGAGTTCAGCCTTAAGGCTTAATTTCTTTCATCTTACAAAATAGGGCATGGACAGATAAACTCACCATGAGTTTGTTCAACATTTTCTAATGAATATGAGTACATCATCCTTTCCATAAGACATTTTAAGGCATCTGCAGGAAAATATCATGTTAAATATACATATCCTTCATGACTACAAATGTGAAAGTCATCCCTACATTTGTACAGTATACAACCTGAACAACTACACATGGCAACCTTAGGTATGGATGTCTCTGTCCAGCCCAGTCCAGCCCTAGACTGCTTTGCAAGTTGCCTGAATTCTCTACTTCTTGGAAAATATACCTTGTATTTGCCTAGCTCTTTGTAGTTCACAAGTCTGTCTCTATTCATTAGTTAATTTAATTCTTCATGACCCAGAAATACGTTATTATGCCTATTTTATGGATAAAGCAACTAATTCTCAGGGAAGTTGAGCAATTTGTGGATGAGATTACAGAAGTAGTTACAGGTACAGTGAAGGGCAAATCTGTGCTCTGATCTAAGGGGTCCCTGGAGCTGATATGCTCCACCCTGCATGATTTGGTGCATCTTCCTTATCCTTTGGGCAGGTGGGTATCCTCACCCCTACCCCGGCACCCACAGTCCACCCTCGGGGTAAGCTCCAGTCCCTCCCAGTACGCTGCCTGGGGTGACCAGGAGCCAGTGTTCCAGTGAGCAGTTAAATGCTTGACTGAGCCAGCTCACAGGTGCTGAGCACAGGTGCTTTCACCTTCCATGTGCATCTCACACACGGGGCTGGGTGACACCCAGGAGGCGAGCATAATCACTACTCACATGTCTGTGACCTCCTGTCACCTGTGACGACCTCATCACCTAAAAGCTCTAACTCATCTTGAGCAGGAATCTTGAAATTCTTGACCGTTTTTTTAGGATCTCAGATATTAAAACAATTTTCAAACTGCCATTAGCCTAAGGGGTTGCAGGTGATTTTTGAAGGACAGAGTAGGTAAAGAAGGAAGTAGCTTCCCCACACCCCGCTTTCTTTTAATAGTAGAACTCTTTACTGTTTTACAGCAGACATTTTGTTCCCATGATTGGAAGCCTTTTATAACCAGGAACATAGCCAGTTTTCTTCTCTTTGTTAGTTTTATTGAGTAGTTTATCACTGCATATTTACATATGACATTGGCTATTGGCAGACGTAGGCTCTCCAGATCCCTAACACACCAACACAAAGCGAGCTTATTAGTCACAGTGATAAGCGAAGCCACGCAGTGCCTGGGAGGCAGGAGGGCAAGATTGGAACCCCCTGAAGATTGGAGTTGGGATAAGGTGGAACATTCCCTGTCGAGGGGTTGAGGGGTCGACGGGTTGATGAGGAGTGGGTGTGGACCAGGTCACGCCAGCCCAAGCTTGGTGGAAACAGCCAGGCAAGGGGTTTAAGTGAGAGATTCAAAGAATCTTAGAGCACAAAGTTGCTGCTTTCTGTTGAAGAGCTGATGGGTCTTTCTGGAGGTTTCCACGAGAAATTTGCTCCATTCAATTTACTGGGGCTGGAGTCTCCTGGAATGACTTTGCCAGTCACGTGAATGGAAACAGTGGAAGAGCAAAGTCTCTCCTTAATTACACAGGGAGCTGTTTGGGGTGTGGGGCACAGGTGGTTTAAGTTATCCTTTCTGGTTTTTTTTTTTTTTTCTTTTTTTGAGACAGAGTCTCACTCGGTCACCCAGGCTGGAGTGTAGTGGCGCGATCTCTGCTCACTGCAACCTCTGCCTGCAAGGTTTAAGGATTCTCCTCCCTCAGCCTCCCGAGTAGCTGGGATTACAGGTGTGTACCACCACGCTTGGCTAATTTTTGTATTTTTAGTAGACAGAGTGTCAGCATGTTGGCCAGGCTGGTCTCAAGCTCCTGACCTCAAGTGATCAACCCACTTTGGCCCCCCCAAGTGTTAGGATTACAGGCGCGAGCCACTGCACCTGGCCAAAGTTCTTGTTTCTTAAAGGACAGATTCACTAAAGCAGCTACAGTTTCCAAAAACCAGTGGGAAAAATGGGCATTTGTGTATTTGAATCTTTAACTATATATTTATAAATATAAATACATATTTAACTATATTTATATTTATGTATACATACTGTATATATGCCTGTTTGTACATATATGTGTATACACATGCATACACACATATGTATACACATGCATACACACATATACATATATGTGCATAGATAATTAAGTTGTGCTCAGCATGTTATATATCCTAAAATCTGGAAGTAGAGGTGCTCAAGTAGGATGAACCATGTTGCCCCTTGATCAGTTGGCTTGCTTCCTGACCGGATGTTGGGAGTGATAACAGCAGGCTCACAGTGTAGTGCTTCTTTGTCCCTGAAGAAATGAAAGAGGAGTGACCCAGCCATCTGCGATGGGCAGCCACCCCAGGGTCACTCCTGTTCAGCGTGGAAGCCTGTCGCCCCCATCCCTATGGATCTGCGTGTTTCACGGACCCTTTGCTCAGTCCCTCTTTAGCTACACTTCGTGTTTCTTTCTCTGCAAACACAGATTCAAGGGTTTTATGAACCTTCCTTTGGGCCAGCCATTTTCAGGAAAAAAACAAACAGAAAACAGGTGCAGTTCCCTAGGTGGACTCTCGGACTGGGCAGCGGGGTTTTGGGACTGGGAGGAGATGGAAAGGGCAGGGGGCTGGTAAGTGCAGCAGCAGAAGCAGTGCCTGGCCGTCAAGGCTTTGGGACCCCCAGAGTAACCCAGAGCCTCACAGGCGTTTAAGCGTGAGCACCGGGGGAGTATCCGCGGGATTGCCCGGTTGGCTTAACCTATTTTTTTTTTTTTTTTTTTTTTTGAGACGGAGTCTTGCTCTGTCACCCAGGCTGGAGTGCAGTGGTGCGATCTCGGCTCACTGCAACCTCCGCCTCCGGGGTTCACGCCATTCTCCTGCCTCAGCCTCCCGAGTAGCTGGGACTACAGGCGCCGCCACCACGCTTGGCTAATTTTTTGTATTTTTAGTAGAGATGGGGTTTCACCACGTTAGCCAGGATGATCTGGATCTCCTGACCTCGTGATCCTCCCGCCTCGGCCTCCCAAAGTGCTAGGATTACGGGCTTGAGCCACCACGCCCGGCTGGCTTAACCTATTTTTAAAAAGTTACTTGCATGTATTTTAGCTAGAAAAAAGAAATGTACAAGGATCGAAAAGCATGTTTTATGATTATAGAGACTTGTGAACGGCCAGGTGCAGTGGCTCATGCCTGTAATCCCAGCACTTTGGGAGGCCAAGGTGGGCGCTCACGAGGTCAGGAGATCGAGACCATCCTGGCTAACACAGTGAAACCCCGTCTCTACTAAAAATACAAAAAATTAGCCAAGTGTGGTGGTGGCGCCTGTAGTCCCAGCTACTTGGGAGGCTGAGGCAGGAGAATGGCGTGAACCCGGGAGGCGGAGCTTGCAGTGAGCAGAGATCATGCCACTGCACTCCAGCCTGGGCGACAGAGCAAGACTCTGTCTCAAAAAAAAAAAGACTTGTGAACAAAACCTTGAATTTTAGATCCTTAAAAACTTATTCTAAGTGGAATAATGTTTCTCACTTTTCTCCTTTTCAAAGCAATGAAAAAAAAATATGATCCGGATTATCTTCATCCCTGAAGAGACTCCTGTTTGTTGGGTAGGAGTGGAGGAGGGCAAAGGCCCAGCCTTAGGGGAGGGCTTCAGTGAGGTGCATTCTATCAGAGCCACCTTTCTGGAAATAAAATTGCATTTGGCAACAGATATACTTTATTTTCTCTTGACAGACAGTAGGTAATGTGTTCTGAACCACATAATAAAAACTGTACTACTCATTTAGAAACAAATTTTAGTAAAATGTTAAAAATACAGGAGAGGTAGATTATTTTCTATGCAAATGAAGCTTTAAAACTAGTTTCCTGGGCTTCCAGCCACACTGACGTCTTATCCCCCAGAACACAGGCATGTGCCCCTTTCCTACTCTGGACCTGGCTGGGGTGGGCAGAAGATGGGAGGGGGCAGAAGAAATCAGAGGTGCACGTTCAACCTCCATACATTGAGGAAGGAAGTCACTCCCTTCTTGAACCCTTGCAGGATGCCCTTGCCCTGAGGTCAGACTAAGCTCTTTGGATGAGTCTGCGATGCCTCCAGGGTCTCATCGATCCCTGCCTCCTCCTCAAACAGCAGGGACTTTCAAAGCTTTGAAAGCGGCAGCCTCCATTTTGCAGATGAATGCTTGCACACCCTCTTCAAATTGGGCCCCAGCTGAGGTGGATAACAGAGGGTGTTCAGACTGCTGGTGCCTGCCCTCCCTTGGCCTCCACCCTGGCCATCCCCTCCCCACTGCTGTGGGACTGCCTGGCCCCACGCCACGGGCAGAGCTAGGTACCAGGGCTCCTGTCCTGGGGAGGAAGAAGTGGCTCCTCCAAGCTCCCTCTGCCCCACGCTGGAGCCCCTGGCTACCTTTCCTCATCCCTTCCTAGTGCAGGGAACTCTAAGGCCGTGGAGAACTCCCAAGGGACGAGATCATGACAAAGACACTCTGCTTGATTTGACCCAGCAATCCCATTACTGGGTATATACCCAAAGGAATATCAGTCATTCTATTACAAAGATACATGCACTTGTACGTTCATTGCAGCAGTATTCACAATAGCAAAGACATGGAATCAACCCAAATGCCCATCAATGACAGACTGGATAAAGAAAATGTGACACATATACACCATGGAATACTATGCAGCCATAAAAAGGAACAAGATCATGTCCTTTGCGGGGACATGGATGGAGCTGGAAGCCATTATCCTCAGCAAACTAATACAGGAACAGAAAACCAAATACTGCACGTTCTCACTTATAAGTGGGAGCTGAACAATGAGAACATATGGACAGAGGGAGAGGAACAACACACACTGGGGCCTGTTGTGAGGTGGGATGCGGGGAGGGAGAGCATCAGGATAAATAACTAATGCATGCTGGGCTTAATACCTAGGTGGTAGATTGACAGGTGCAGCAAACCACCATGACACATTTACCTATGTAACAAACCTGCACATCCTGCACAGGTACCCCAGAACTTAAAATAAAAATAAAAATTAAAAAAAAAAAGATTCTCTGCTTGATGGAACTTTAGTCAAGCTCCTGAGCTTTTTTTAGGGCCCATATATGCACTTCCTTCTAAAATCCAGCTCCAGCAAACAACCCTGCTTAGTCAGTTTGATGAGAACTCCACCCTCGATATTTGATGGGGTTCCTCACCCTCCACCATCCCCCGGATGATGTTTGATCACCCCAGCCTGTCCTCAGCAAGGGCAGTTTAGCCAGAATCCCCCTCACCCCGATGTTTCCCCTTAGTGATTTTCTATCCACGGACCCCACTCTGCTCCTGGGCTATCAGTTCCCACTTGCCTGTGCTGTGGTTAGAGTGGAGCCCAATCTCTCCCACCCCGGAAAGTCCCATTGCCATGGTGCCTGTACCTATTGCGATGGTTCTGAATAGTCCGCCTTTCCATCTTTAACAAGGGTCTTTGAATAACTTTTTCAACCATGGAAAGCAGGTGCTGCCTTTCTGGGAAGGATTTGGGGGCAGTGATCTTACCTCGTAGGCCTTTTTTAAAAAAGCCTTGTGATACTTCACCCATCTTTGACATATATATCCTTTCATTCAAAATGGTGCTTTTTCATAAAGCCCGGGATGTGAGCTTGAAATGTAATTCTGGAAGCTGACCTTTAATGAAGTTTGTTTAATCATAAACTCTTATTGTTGGAGCTAGTGCTGGGTCTATTAAAACTTTAAAGGGTACGGCACGTACTCATATCTTATTAGCATCTGCACTTCACCAGGTGGCCATTTGTTGTCTAAAAATATTGACATTCAACAATGTAATGAAAATGTTGGTCCTGGATGATAAAAAAAAAGTTTTCACACAGCAAGGTAGAGGACAGTGCACTCCATTGTGGGCCAAGGTTTCCCTGCACCACTGACTAGGGCAGGGGTGAGGAAGTGGTGGGCCACACCTCAGCCCAGAAGATGTGGTTTTTCCCAGGCACTTCAGAGGCTCTTTTCAATGTTTGCAATTGTGGGGGCTCAGAATTCGCCAGGATTTAACAGGACTGGAGGAGACCAAATTCACTAGGATTTAATAGGACTGGAGGAGACCAGAATTTTCCAGGATTTAATAGGACCAGAGGACACCAGAATGGGCTCCCCAGAGGCCTCAAACCCCCATTCCTTTCTGTCACTCAGAGTGACATATAAGCCTCCTCCCCACCTTTTTCACAGGGGAAGTTCTTATTGCAATGATCCTGTGTCCCCCCATAATTGTGAATGGGCTGTGTTGGGACCAGTTAGAGTTATGACAGAGGCCCCAGAGCCACCTCCCAAAGACCTGCCTACCCAGTGAGAGGACTTCTCAGCAGCTGGTGACCCATCCTAGACACAGGGGTTTCCCCATGGAGGTGACAGCAGTGAGGTGGGACGAGAAGGGGGCCCACAGAGAGGGAAGCAGGAGATGAAGCAGATCAGGTGTCTTCTCACCCTCAGCTGCTGCTGCACTCCCCATGCTCTCCCAAACACCCTTCCCCCTGCAACTTCCTCCCTCTGGGTTCTGGAGGTAAGAGAGCCTGCAGGACTTCGGGCCCCTGGGGAAAGAATGGGAGCAGAACAACCCCACCAACAGGGTTCCCTTCCCAAATCCTGTCCCAAGGAACCCCAGCTCCTGATTCCAACTCAGCTGCCCATCTCCTAGGGTCTGTGTGGTGCAGCCAAGTCAAGTGCCCTCTCTGAACCCCAGCATTCTCAGCTGTAAAATGGGGAAATCAGCATATCCATCTTGCACTGAGGTAATGTAAACTCAAGTGTGGTGACTGGCAAAGCAAATATTCAGTAAAAGGTAATTGTTTTTACAGCATATACAGTGAGCCTTGGGGCTGAGCCTTATAACTTGCTTCAACCATGGAAAACAACAAATGTTAAACAACATTTTCCTTGTTTGAGCAACTGGCATCTGGAATTCATCTGAAGAATTTGCTGAAAGCTTGGTGGTTGTATGAAGAGAGCCATGAAAGTCTTTGCTAGGGTATGAATGTGTCCCCATGAAAGCATGTGTTGGAAACTTAATCCCTGATGGAACAATATTGGGAGATGGGGCCTAATGGGAGGTGTTTAGGTCATGGGGCTTAACTCTTAGGAATGGATTAATGATGATTAGAGGGCTTGAGGGTTTGATGCTATGTGTTCCAGCTCTTGCTGTCTTGCCATGTGATGCCTTCTCCCATGTTATGATGCAGCAAGAAGACCCTCACCAGATGCAGCCCCTCGATCTTGGACTTCCCAGCCTCTAGAACCATGAGCCAAATAAACTTCTATTGTTAATAAATTACCCAGTCTGTGGTATTCTTTAACAGTAGCACAAAACAGACTAAGACAATCTTTATTTTTTTCTAAACAAGGGACCTCATTCATCCCTTGAGGACATGGCCGAAGGTCCTCAGCACACAAGAGATTTGCTTCACCTGGCTCTTAAAAGAGCTGATCATCCCATCTATAGGATTCTACACATCCTGTCTTTACAAGGAACTCGTGAATTCTCTGTCTTGCCTTCTGACTACCAGTACTTGCAGGATTCTTAGAGCTGGTTCACATCAACACTAAAGTACAGACACTGGGAAAAACACTGGGACAAATATTGTTTTATTGCTGACATCATGAATAGCTGCATTATTCCTTTTCAGGTACACACATTTTAAAATCCAGTAATGATGAATCAAATGTCATTTTTCTTTTTTTTTGAGACAGAGTTTCACTCTTATTGCCCAGGTTGGAGTGCAATGTCTCGATCTCGGCTCACTGCAACCTCCCGCCTCCTGGGTTCAAGCGATTCTGCAGCCTCAGCCTCCCAAGTAGCTGGGATTACAGGCACCCATCACCATGCCCAGGTAATTTTTTGTATTTTTAGTAGAGATGGGGTTTCACTATGTTGGCCAGGCTGGTCTCGAACTCCTGACCTCAGGCAATCCACCTGCCTTGGCTTCCCAAAGTGCTGGGATTACAGGCGTGAGCCACCGCACCCAGCCAAATGTCACTTTTCAAATTAGGAAATATTTATACATACAAGAACATGTATATAAAAATACAAAAAAGGAATGAAGAAAAAAATGAAGCGAACACCCATATGTTTACCTAGGTTCTCACCTAGGTTAAGAAACAGATTATTGCCGATACTATTTTGCCCAGTTCCCCAGTTTGTACCCCCACTCCCATTGAATCTCCATTCATTCCCTCTAGGGGAAATCACCCTACTGAATTTTGTGTTTATCAATTTCTTTCCCTTTTTCATAGATTTAGTATCCAGGCATATATTTCTAACTATACATAATTTAGCTTTGGTTGTTTATGAGCTTTATGCAAATGAGATCTGCAACTGGCTTTCTTGCCTAGTACTTTGCTTCTGAGAGTTACCTGTGATGGATACAACGGTAGTTCACCATCTTTCATTGTTGGAGGGCATTGCATCACATGCATACACCACTGCATGTTTTTTTTTTGTTGTTGTTGTTTTTTTTTTTTTTTTTTTTTTGAGACGGAGTCTCGCTGTGTCGCCCAGGCTGGAGTGCAGTGGCACAATCTCGGCTCACTGCAAGCTCCGCCTCCCGGGTTCACGCCATTCTCCTGCCTCAGCCTCTCTGAGTAGCTGGGACTACAGGCGCCCGCCACCACGCCCGGCTAATTTTTTTGTATTTTTAGTAGAGACGGGGTTTCACCGTGGTCTCGATCTCCTGACCTCGTGATCTGCCCGCCTCGGCCTCCCAAAGTGCTGGGATTACAAGCGTGAGCCACCGCGCCCGGCCTGCATGTTTATCTTTCCTCCTATCAGTAGGAACTGACAGAATTTCCTATCAGTATTTGTTTTCTTTTTCTCCACGTTTTGCAGTAGAAATAGTGCTTCTCTGAACGTGTGAAGGTTTTTGGCATGTCGCAAGAGTTTCTTTAGGGCTCATACTTAGCAGCAGGATTTCCGGGTGGAAGATTTTCATGTCTTCAACATTACAGCATGATGCTGAAAAGGTTTTCGAAGAGGTTGTACCAATTTATATGCTCCTCTTATTCCCTCTGCCCCCAGCAGATCCCCAATTTTGGCCATACTTAATATTGAGCAATTTTAATTTTTGCCAGGCTGGTGTGTATAAAATGGTAACTCATTTCTAAAATTTTGGTAAAATATATATAACAAAAAATTTATGCTTTTACCATTTTTCAGTGTACAGGTGAGTGGCATTAAGTACATTCACACTGTCATGCAATCATCACCACCATCTATTTTCAGAATGTTCTCACCTTCCCAAACTGAAATTCTCTACCCATTAAACACTAACTCCCAACCCTCCACCTTCTCCTCTTAGCCCCTGGCACCTGCCATTCTACTTGCTGTCTTTATGACTACTTTGGACTTCTGTAGGGACCTCCTATCAGTGGAATCATACGGCACTTGTCTTTTTGTGACTGGCATATTTCACTGAGCATGGTGTCCTCAAGGTTCCTCCATGCTGGGCACTCATTTGGTTTTCTGTTCCGCTTGCTGTAATGATGTGTGTTTGTGTGTGTGTGTGTGTGTGTGTGTTTAAAAGGGATTGCTTAGAGGATTTGGCCTTCTGGGTCAAACTGTGGGATCTGACTAAGTGGTCTCTCAATGGCTCTTGTCTTTGCATCTGATGCTGGGACTTGAAGTCCATAAGGCAAGCATTTGGGAAGGGAAGGAGGTTATAAAATGAGGAAGAACAAGGACAAACTGGAACCAACGAGCATGAGCTGCAGCCCACAAGGCCAGACCATTGCCTACGACAGTGACAAGAGGGTCAAGCTGGGGCTGGGGCCTGGGCTCATCATCTTGAACATATACACCTGGTCCTGGAATCAGACGAGCTGATGGAAGATCCAGGGGAAGGCAGAGCAGTTGCAGATTTAGGCATTCTTCTTTGCTTTATTTTGCTTGGTTTCATTGAGTCATCTCCTCCTCGCTCCTCTCATCCCATTCTTTAATTATTTGGGTATAGATGCTAATCATATTATTACTATTATTATATATATAATATGCTTATTATATATATATATTATGCTTATATATATATATATATACATATATATATATATATACATATATATATGCTTCAAATCCTAAGGGCCTGTGCTACAATTCATCTCCAGGGCCTGCAAACAGCTCCATATCACATCTCTCTCTGTCACTGAAACTTCGAGCACCATTGGATCTGCTGGGTCCTATGGCCCAGGTGTCAGAGCAGCTTGCACAGCAGCCTGGCCTGTTGTAGAGCCTTCTCCTGTTCTGGAGCCCACTCAAAACTAGCATCTTTTCAGGTCACTCAGTAAGTGGCCCAGAGTGACACATCCAACTCAAACTCCTGGCCTCAAGTGATCCTACCTCAGCCTCCCAAGTAGCTGGCATTACTGGTGAGAGTCACCATGCCTGGCTATTTTTGTTCTTTTGTAATTACACTTTTAGTATGCATACTCAACAAAGCCTAAAGTTAATAGTAAGTCTTTTTTCCACCAGAAGAATACAATGATTAAAAGGCTTTAGTTGTGTTCACTTTAGTTGTGTTCATCGCACTACTGGCTTTCATGGTATGGTTTTCCAATACTTCAGTTCTATCTTTGTGTTGTTTTTGTTGTTGTTGCTCTTTAACAAGTTAAACATTACTACTGGAGTTGCTCTATGCTGTAAATATTAGCTTAGATTTACCCACATTGTCAGGATTTTATTGGTTCACCATTTTCTCTTGAATGTCAGACTTTCTCCTGGGATTATTTTCCTACTTCCTGAGCAATATCTTTTAGAAGTTTTTTTGTTGTGGTCAACGCTGTTTTATTTTGCCTATAAATGTATTTTCCCTCTCTCAAAGGATATTTTGCAGGATATAAAATTCTATGTAGCCCTGGTGTGGTGGCTCACGCCTGTAATCCAAACATTTGGGAGGCTGAGGTGGGCAGATCATGGAGGTCAGGAGTTCGAGACCAGCCTGGCCAATATGGTGAAACCCTGTCTCCACTAAAAATACAAAAATAAGCCGGGCGTGGTGGCAGACACCTGTAATCTCAGCTACTAAGGAGGCTGAGGCAGGAGAACCCCTTGAACCCAGGAGACAGAGGCTGCAGTGAGCTGAGATCGAGCCACTGCACTTGAGCTTGGGTGACACAGCGAGACTCTGTCTCAAAAAAAAAAAAAAAAAAATTCTATGTTGACAGTCACTTTTCCCCAAGACTTTAAGTATTTTATTCCACTATATACTAGCTTCAATCTGGATGTTGTCTTTTGTTTTATAATGCTTTTTACTTCTATTTATTTATTTATTTTAAGATGGAGTCTCGCCTTGTTGCCCAGGATGGAGTGCAGTGGCATGATCTCAGCTCGCTGCAGCTTCCGCCTCCCGGGTTCAAGTGATTCTTGTGCCTCAGCCTCCGGAGTAGCTGGGATTACAGGTGTGCACCATCATGCCAGGCCCATAATGCTTTTTAGGTCTTCTCTTCACTTCAGGGATTCTGAAATTTCACTAGGAAGTGTTTCTACAGGTTCCTCTTTTTTTCTGCTTGGGATTTGTTGTGCTTCAGTAATCTAAGACTTTCTGACTTTTATCAATTTTGGAAAATTCCTGATTATTTATTATTTTAAATATTGATTCTGCCCTATTATCTCAATGATCACTTTCCAAAAAACTAATCAGACACATTTTAGATTTTTTTACTCTATTTTCTATACCACTTAGCTTTTTCTCATATTAAAAAAAAAACAACTTTGTTTTCCTAGGTGAATTTTGAATAATTTCTTTTGGTCTATATTCCATGTCACTGATTCCATCTTCAGCTATCGAAAACTTTCAGCTTTTTACTTCTAGAAGTCCTCTTTAGTTTTTTTCTCTGCAATTCTGCCAGGCAATTTTAAACAATCCTGATTCCCCTGAGGACCCATCCTACCACACTTTGCTCTAGACCTGTTACTAAACTCAAGTTATAACAGGCTCCTAAAGGTGAGGTCCAAAGCGTGACCCATAAAGAAATGTGCTGCATTCCAAAAGAACTACTTGAGTTTTCTAATTTATACAAACAGGAATCCAGGGAACATGTGTGGAAATGAATATTAAAGGTATGGATAATGGTGGAAGGAACACAACTTTGGATCAAACCGAATTCATTGAAATGGGTTTGCTAAGCAGGGACTCTGCATTGAATGTTGCAGCTCAGGGAGTTAGAGAGGGCTCTAACAGTTTGGTAGGTTGGCTGAAACATGGATCAAAATGTGACCCACAGCCAGTGAATTGGAAGTGCTGGACTTGCCTTGGTTTAACATAGAGAAAAGGATTCAAATACTTAGGAAGATTGAAATGTGAGGGTGGAGTTGTTATTTAGGACCTACTTGCCCACACTGGGCGGGGGGGCCAGTATATCTTACTTTTCACTAGTACTTTGATAAATAAGTTTGTAAGAGGAGCCTCAGCATCGTTAAAGAGCTCTGTGATTACTCTTTGGACTAGGCCACACTTTACAGTGAGAAATGCAATCACTGAATTGGGAAACCTCAATGCAATAAGAGTAGTTGGATCCCAAGGTGGCAGGGGCCAAGTGGAAGCACTCTACTGCCAAAGGCAAGGTGGGCATGGTCACTCTAAAAAATCAGAATAGTCCGACTCATGTGGATCTATGGCATCAACTATTCATGGTGTTCTGAGACATGAACTAGATGGGAAGCCTACTAAACCCTTACTTGATTTGTATGAGCAGAAAAGTCCTAGGGCAAATGAGCAGGCCTAATCTGAATCATCAAAACGGAGACTCATGCCCCTCAATCAATTCCCAGGCTTGAGCCAGTTTACAACCCAGAACCCTTTGAGTGAAAGGGAGACTGGGTCCCCTTGAGGAAGGATCCCAGGACACTACTGAAAATGGATCCTGTTAGTCTTTCTTCCATCCTTTCCCAAAGGAAAGGGACCTCTGGCCTTTTACCAGAGCGACTGTGCATTGTAGGAAAGGAAAGAATCAGACCTTTTGGGGATGACTGGACACTGCCTCTGAACTGGCATTGATTCCAGGAGACTAAAAATGTCAGTGTGGCCCTTCAATCAGAGTAGGGGCTTATGGAGGACAGGTGATGAATGGAGTTTTAGCTCATGTCCAACTTACAGTGTGTCCATTGGTTCTCAAACCCATCTTATGGTTATTTCCTGGTTCCAGATGCATAATTGGAATAGATATCCACAGCAGCTGGCAGAATCCCCACTTGGGTCCTTGACTCATGGAATGAGGGCCATCATAGCTGGAAACACCAAGTGGAAGTCACCAGAACTGCCTCTACCTATGAAAATAGTAAATCAAAAACAATATTGCATCCCTGCAGGGATTGCAGAGATTAGTGCCACCATCAAGAACCTGAAAGACACAGGTGTGGTGATTCCCACCACATCTCCATTCAACCCTCTTTTTTGGCCTGTGCAGAAGACAGATGGATCTTGGAAAATGACAGTGGATTATTGTAGGCTTAACCAGCTGGTGACTCCAATTGCAGCTGCTGTATCAGTTTGAGCCAACTAACACATCTCCTGGTACCTGGCATGCAGCTATTCACCTGGCAAACACCATTTTCCTGTCCATGAGACTCACCAGAAGCAGTTGGTTTTCAGCTGGCAAGGCTGGCAATACGCCTTCACTGTCCTACTTCAAGGGTCTGTCGTCTCTCCAGTCCTATGCCATGATTTTGTTTGCAGGGAATTTCATTGCATTTCTTTTCCACAAGGTATTGCAATGGTGTATTACCCTGATGACATTATGGTGATTGGCCCTAGTGAGTGAGAAGTAGCAACTACTCTAGATTTATTGGTAAGATGTTTGCATGTCAGAGGGTGGGAAATAAATCTGAGAAATTTCAGGGGCCTTCTACCTTAGTGAAATTTCTAGGGGTCCAGTGGTGTGGGGCCTATTGAGTTGCCTTTTCTAAGGTGAAGGATAAGTTCTTGCATCTGGCCCCTCCTACAACCAAAACAGAGGCACAATGCTTAGAGGGCGTCTTTGGATTTTGGAAGCAACTCAGTTGGATGTTTGTTACTCTGGGCCACTTACTGAGTGACCTGAAAAGATGCTAGTTTTGAGTGGGCCCCAGAACGGGAGAAGGCTCTACAACAGGCCAGGCTGCTGTGCAAGCTGCTCTGACACCTGGGCCATAGGACCCAGCAGATCCAATGGTGCTTGAAGTTTCAGTGAGAGAGAGAGATGTGATATGGAGCTGTTGACAGGCCCTGGAGGTGAATCGTAGCACAGGCCCTTAGGATTTGAAGCAAAGCCCTGTCATCCTCCACAGATAAATACTTTCCTTTTGAGAAATAACTCTTGGCCAGCTACCAGGCCTTAGTAGAGATGGAAGACTTGACCATGGGCCAACAAGTTACCATGTGACCTGAGCTCCCGCCATGGACTAGATGTTACCTGCCCCACCACGTCATAAAGCTGAGGATGCACAGCAGCACTCCATCATCAAATGGAAGTGTCTACACATGATCAGGCCTGATCAGGTCCTGAAAGCTTAAGTAGATTATATAAAGAAGTGACCCAATGTTCATGGTCTCCACTCCTGCTATACTGCCTTCTCTCCCACTGCCTGCACCCATGGCCACATGGGAAGTTCCCTATGATCATGTGACAGAGAAAGAGAAGACCCAGGTCTGGTTTACAGATGGTTCAGCACCATGTGCTAGCACCACCCAGAAGTGCCCAGCTGCAGCAAAACAGCCCTTTTCTGGGACACTCCGGAAGGATCGTGGTGAAGGAAAATCTTCCCAGTGGGTAGAACGTAGGGCAGTGCACGTGCTTGTGCACTTTGCTTTGAAGGAGAAATGGCCAGACATGCAATTATATATAGATTCATGGACTGTAATCAATGTTGTGGCTGGATAGTCAGGGACTTGGAAGAAATATGATAGGAAAATTGGTGATAAAGTTGGGACAGAGGTATGTAGATAGCCCTCTCTGAGTAGGCAAAGGATGTGAGGATATTTCTGTCCCATGTGAATGGCCACCAAAGGATGACCTCAGCAGGAGAGGACTTTTTTTTTTGAGATGGAGTCTCGCTCTGTCACCCAGGCTGGAGTGCAGTGGCATGATCTTAGCTCACTGCAACCTCCACCTAGCAGATTCAAGTGATTCTCCTGGCTCAGCCTCCCGAGTAGCTGGGATTACAGGCGCATGCCACCATGCCTGGCTAATTTTTGTATTTTTAGTAGAGAGGGGGTTTCACCATGTCAGTCAGGCTGGTCTTGAACTCCTGACCTTGTGATCCACCCGCCTCAGACTCCCAAAGTGCTGGGATTACAGGTGTGAGCCACCACACCTGGCCAGGAGAGGACTTTAGTCATTAAGTGGGGCCAGGCGTGGAGGCTCACAACTGTAATCCTAGCACTTTGGGAGGCCAAGATGGGTGGATTGCCTGAGCTCAAGAGTTCGAGATCAGCCTCGGCAACACAGTGAAACCCCGTCTCTACTATAATACAAAAAATTAGCTGAGCATGGCGGCGGGTGCCTGTAATCCCAGCTACTCAGGAGGCTGAGACAGGAGAATCGCTTGAACCCGGGAGGCGGAGGTTGCAGTGAGCCAAGATTGTGCCACTGCACTCCAGCCTGGGTGACAGAGTGAGACTCTGTCTCCAAAAACAACAACAAAAAAATCAAGTGGATAGGATGACCCATTCTGTAGATACCAGTCAGCCTTTCCCCAGCCACTCCTGTCATCACCCAATGGGCTCATGGACAAAGTGGCCTCGGTGGCAGGGATGGAGATTATGCATGGGCTCAGCAACATGGACTTCTGCTGAACAAGGCCAAACTGGCTACAGCCACAACTGAGTGCCCATCTGCCAGCAGCAGAGACTGGCACCAAGGCTCTGATATGGTACAGTTCCCCAGGATGATCAGGCAGCAACCTGGTGTCAGGTGGATTACATTGGACCGCTTTCAGTATGGAAGGGGCAGCATTTTGTCCTTACTGGAATAGACAGTCTGGATACAGATTTGTCTTCCCTGCACACAGTGCTTCTGTGTAGAACTCACAGAATGCCTCATCCACCAATCATGGTATTCCACACAGCATTGCTTTTGACCAAGGAACTGACTTCTCAAAGAAGCATGGCAATGGGCTTATGCTCATGGAATCGACGGATCTTCTCATATTCCACACCCCCATGAAGCAGCTGACTTGATAGAATAGTGGAATCACCTTTTGAAGACGCAGTTACAGTGCTGGCTAGGGGACAATTCTCTGCAGGCTGGGGCAAGGTTCTCCAGAAAGCTGTGTATGCTCCAAATCAGCATCCAATATGCGGTGCTGTTTCTCCCATAGCCAGGATTCACGGGTCCAGGAATCAAGGGGTGGAAATGGGAGTGGCACCACGCACTATTACTCCAAGTGGCCCACTAGCAAAATTTTCGCTTGCTGTTTCTGTGACTTTACGCTCTGCTGACCTAGAGGTCTTAGTTCCAGAGGGAGGAATGCTGCCACCAGGAGACACAACAATGATTCCATTAAACTAGAATTTACGACTGCCACCTGGCCACGCTGAGCTCCACAGGCCTCTGAATCAACAGGCAAAGAGAGAGTTATGCATTGGCTGGGGAGACCGATCTGGACTACCAAGGAGAAGCGATAGACTACTACTACTCCACCAGGAAGGTAAGGAAGAGTGTGTCTGGAATACAACGATTCCTTAGGGCATCTTTTAGTTTTACCATGCTTGTGATTAAGGTTGATGGAAAACTACAACACAATCCAGGCAAGGCTATTAATGGCCCAGACCCTTGAGGAATGAAGGTTTGTATCACTCCATCAGGTTAAGAACCATGACCAGCTGCCATGCTTCCCGAAGGCAGAGGGAACGCAGAGTGGGTAGTGGAAGAAGACAGTTACAAACACCAGCTATTGCCCATGCAACCTGTTATAAAGCCTTAGATTGTCACGAGAATTTTCTCATTTTTTTCTAATACATTTGTGCACATATTTGTATATACAGTATATATCTCTGTTTTCTCTCATATTCCCTTATTACATAACTTAAGGTGTATTGACTTTATATCATTGTATTATTATTAATTTTATATTATGGTATTTAAGTTATGGAATACCAAGGAGAAGTGTAAACACTTGAGAATTTTACATCCACTTCTGGGGAAGGGCTTAGTGCATTTTTTGGTCGTATGCAGAAGAGTTTTATCACATTAGGCAAAATTATTACTTTGCTATTGTCTTCAGAGATAAACTATGGTGTAAGGAGATGTGTGGGTGCAAAGTTGACAAGGGGTCAACTTATGGCAGTGTATATATATATATGTATGTATATATATGTGTATATATATGTATATATGTGTATATACGTATATATGTATATGTGTATATATGTGTATATACGTATATATGGGTATATATGTATATATGTGTATATATGTATATATATGGGTATATATGTATATATGTGTATATATGTATATATATGTGTATATATGTATATGTGTGAATATATATGTGTATATATGTATATATGTGTATATATGTATATATATACATATGTATATGTGTGTATATATGTGTATATATGTATATATGTGTATATATGTATATATGTGTATATGTGTATATATGTGTATATATAGATGTGTATATATGTGTCTATATGTGTATATACGTATATATATGTGTATATATGTGTATGTATATATATATGTGTATATATGTGTGTGTATATATATGTATATGTTCATGCTTAGATAAAACTAAGGTCACATTCTGTCATACAAGCTGGAGTGCAGTGGCACAATCAAAGCTCACTGCAGCCTCAAACTCCTGGGCTCAACTGATCCTCTCACTTCAGCCTCCCAAGTAGCTTGGGCTACAGGTGCGCACCACCACACTTGGCTAATTTTTAATAAACTTTTTGTAGAGGTAGGATCTTGCTATGGTGTCCAGGCTAGTCTCAAACTCCTGGGCTCAAGAGATCCTCCCACCTCAGCCTTCTAAGTGGTGGGATTACAGGTGGGAGCCACTGCATCCAGCCATGGTTACTTTTATGTGTCAAGCTGACTTGGTCATGGGATGCCCAGGTAACTGGTTAAACATTATTTCTGGGTGTCTACGTGTGAGGGTGTTTTTGGAATAGATTAATGTTTGAAAAGACTGTGTAATGCGGATTGCCTTCAATTTGGGCAATCTGTTGAGAGACTGAATAGAACAGAAAAGGGGAGGAAGGTTGAATTTGCTCTCTGCCTGACTGTGTGAGCTGGACTTTGGTCCTCTTCTTTCCTCAGCACTCCTGGTTCTCAGGCCTTCAGACCTGGACTGGAATCTGTTCCATCTGCTCTCTAGTTCTCTGGCTCTCAGGACTTTGAAAGCTACAACACCAGCTTTCCTGGGTCTCCAGTCTGTAGATGGCAGATTGTTGAGCTTCTCACTCTCCATAATTGTATAAGTCAATTTCTTATAATAAATCTTTATATATATTATAAATGATATTTATTACATATAAGCTATGCATAATATGTATCATATTTGTATTATATTATGCATATAAATATGCATGTTTATGTATATATTTATATGTATTTATTTATAATATATGAAATATTTATATTTATAAATAATATATAGAAATATACATGTGTGTGCATATATATGTGTGTGTATATATTTCTGTATCTCCTATTGTTTCTGTTTCTCTGGAGAACCCTGATTATTAATATAAAAGGAAAAATAAACGGTGAATGAACAACCGCTACAAGGCGCCTGAGTCTGCGGCAGCACTTACTCCCTGGTTTCTGGGTGGAATTAGCAGGCACCAAACACACTGTCAAGACAGAACTAAGTGAGTTGCCACCGAAAGACAACTGGACCTGACCTGTGTGCTGGAGAGGGTCTTTGAGGGTCTCCCACTGGGGCAGCCTGGAGCGCAGGGCAGTGTGGGGGATGGGGAGGCTGGGGCATATTGGGGACAATCCTTGTTGTGGGTGCCACCAGCAGACCACAAAAGGAGCCAAAGGAGGGAGTGAGAGGGAAGGGTTTACTAGGAAAGACCTGCCTGACAGGAGACTTCCGGGAGAGCTTCCCGGGAAGGGAGCTGGGATGGGACCGAATGGGGCTTTTTTCTGCTTTCACTTCATTTTAAAGCAAATCATATTGATTTGTATATTATGCAGGAGAGGAGAAAACAAGCTTCCCCTCTACCCTTCTAGTTTCTTCAGCTAGTCTACAAATTAAATTGACATCAAATAGATGAACAGGAGAAAAGCTGTTTTAATGTATGTATGTACTCACAGATGGGAATCCCACAAGAATATGAGACTTAAAGAACAGGCCGGGTGACCGAGGGGTCCAGTGCGGGGCCTCACACCTGTAATCCCAGCACTTTGGGAGGCCAAGGCAGGTGTATCGCTTGAGCCCAGATTGGAGACCAGTCTGGGCAACATAGGGAGACCCCTATCTCTACAAAAAATTAAATTAGCTGAGCGTGGTGGCACACGCCTCTAGTCCCAGCTACTGGGGAGGCTGAGGTGGGAGGATTACTTGTGCCCTGGCAGGTTGAAGCTGCCATGAGCCATGACTGAGCCACTGCACTCCAACCTGGGCAACAGAGTGAGACCCCTTCTGGTGGGGGGCGGGGTGGGGAAGAAAAAAAAAGGTGTAGCAGCCCGATGATTGAGGCTTATCTGTCACTCTGAGTAACAGAAAGAAATGGGGGTTTGAGGCTTCTGGGGAGCGGTGGAGGAGTGAGGGGAGCGTGAGCAGAGGAGGTGTCTGGTGAACGCAGTTTGCCGTGTGAGGCAGATAAAAGTTTCCCAGGTGATAAAAGTTGCCCGGGAACAGCTCTCTTCCTGGTACAGATCTGTTGACCAACGAACATTTCCTTTATAGGTGCACATTTCCTTCACAAAAGGGCAGTTTCTCAGAGGTACTCCAGTGTCTGCAGTTTCTTAACATAACCAGTTCCAAATCATCAATGTGCCTAAGAGGACTATTTTGGGGTAGCAGATTCTGGTCTCCTCCATTCCTACTTGGGGTGACGAATTCTGGTCTCCTACAGTCCTGTTAAATTCTGGTGAATTCTGAGCCCCCACAATTGCAAACAGAAAGCACCTCTGAAGTGCCGGGGAGCAGCCACGTCTTCCTGGCTGAGGTGTGTCCCACCGCTTCCTCACTCCCGCCCTGGCCGGTGGTGCAGAGAGACCTGGGACTCTCCTGGGGAGCCCTTTCCACCGTATGCTGGTGGGGGCCAAGAAAGGCCAGCCTAGGCGGACTGGGGAGGGTCTTGGGCGCCCGGCGCTGTGTCCCCGCCACTCGTGCTTGGGCCAGCGGTCCCCCAAGGCCGACTCCTGGGTCCTTGCACAGAGGCCACAGTGGGTTCCCCGGAGGCCAAGACGGGGCCGGCCGCCTGCAGGAGCTCGTGAGGTGGCAGCACCGGGGGCTCACCCAGGACTCGAGGAGCGCTCCCCAGAATCCCCTTACTTAACCCAAACTCGAGCCCTCGGGCAGCGCGGCGCCACGGACCGGAGAGGGGCAGGCTGGCCGCGGGGTCCGGGCCCGGGAAGCGCCCCAGGGTCCCTCCTGGGTCCCGCCGCAGCCGGGGTTGAGCCAAGCTGAGAACCCGTCCCGGGCTTCCCTTGGGAAACGCCTCCTCCCGCCGCCCCCGCCCCCGCCCGCCCAGGGTGACCGGAGACCCGCTTGGGGGTGTCGCCCTGGGCCCTGGGACACCGCCTCCTGAGATTAAAGCGAGAGCCAGGACGGGCCGGGCCGAGTAGGCGCGAGCTAAGCAGGCGGCGGAGGAGGAGGGCAAGGGGCGGGGAGCGCCGCCTGGAGCGCGGCAGGTGAGCGGCGCCGGTACCAGGGTCCGAGATCGGGGTCCGGGCTGGGGAGGAGAACCTGGGCGCCTGGGACCGGCCGATGCCCCCTGCCCCGCCCAGAGGTGAAAGCGGGTGTGAGGAGCGCGGCGCGGCAGGTGAGTGCGCCCGAAGGTCGAGCGCTGGGACCAGCCGGGCAGGGCGCCTCAGGGGGTGCTGGGAGAGTGCTGGGCGCCTGGGACCCCTCGCGCACGGCCGAGAACCCTGGTGGCCCATGTTGGCTTGGCGTCGCGAGGTTGGGGCAGGTGGTCCTGCGAGTCCCTAGCCAGTTGGTGGAAGAGAGTCCCCCCGGGTCCCCGAGGCTGGCTCCTAGTCCGCCTGCCGTCCACTGCCCCCGCCTGGGAACACCGGTGCGCCTTTTCTCTTTGGGGACGAGGTCTGGGAGTGCTGTCGGCTGGCTTCTTTGTTTGGGGGAAATCTCTGCAGTCCCGCAGTGTTACCTGAACTCCTTCTGCTTCTTGGTTCCCTACTGAGGTAGGGAGAAACTGGAAACTCGCTTAGATGCCGGGAACGATACGGCCGGCGCGGCGGGGACCGCTGGGCCAGGCTCCTGGAGGGCCCCCGGGCGAGGTGCGAACGGCCCGTCAGTTCCGGGGAGGGACTGCTCGCGACTCAGGCCCCGTTGCGGCGACCCGCTGGCGGCGATCAGGGCCGGTGCCTCCTGGACACCCGGCACCGGCAGGAACCCGCTCGGGAGGAGCCGGTCTAGCTCCTCCGCTTGCGCTCCGTGCCGGGTTGGGGGGAAGGCGGGTCACCTGGGCGCTTCGGTCCACCTCTTCCTGTCCTGCCCGGCTCGGCACAGTGGCACCCTGAGTGGTCAAGTGCTCCAGTCTGGCAGTGGAAGCTGTGCTTGAGCACGGGTCCAGCTGAAAAACTGCTCCATGTCCAGAAAGTTTGTGCGCCGAGAGCCCTGAGCGCTTGTGGCAGAGGAGGGCCTTCGCCCGCTCCGCCGTAGGGCACAGAGCGGTCGCCCTGAATCCTGTTCAGAACGCCCTGGTGGCAGGCCTGGTCACGAGGAATCCTGGTGGCTTGTTTGGGAAGGAAAGGATAGCACGGTGGCCCGAGGTGAGCCCTGTGGGCAGGGAGCACCCGGGGCTCGGCTTCGAGGCTGTCCAGCCCTCCCCTCCGTGGGAACCTGTGCAGTGGTCCCGTGGGAAAGATGAGCGCATTGCGCCCAAGGCAATGCCTGACCTCACGGAGCTTCCAGCCGCGAGAACCTCCCGAATCATGGAAAATTACAAAGGCTACGCAGCCCAGTTACGGGGCGTTAGGAAAACCTGAAGTGAGACTAAGGTTGTTGACCTGTCCCAGGAGATCTGGGAAGGTACTCCAGGAAGTGGGGATGGAGCCAGCCTCCCCTGCAGGAAGGATGGGGGTTGGGAGTGTGGCAGGGAGAGTTTACCAGCGCAAAGGGCCTTGGGGACGCAAGTAGCTAAGTCAGTCCTGGCTCCTTAGCTGCTGCTGTGAAGGGAGGGCCTGGCGGGCCAGGTAACCAGGAGCTCCCCTAGAAAGTCACTGGAGGTTGCTCAGGACTTCCCCACCTTTAATGAGTGCTTTTGAAAAACTGGGACCTGCCCTGCTCCGCTGCAGAACTACTGGACAGATGAGGTTAGAATGAAATCTAGCAACACCCTCGGGTAAGGACACACTAGGCTGGAGAGTTCGGGCTGCATCCTACCGGCTGAGACCTCTGCCTGGAGACCACCATCTACACCTTGGCCTCTGGTTATTTTTAATTATCAACTGGTGAGCTGACTGGGCTTTTGTTCTCTGCGCGGACATTTGTTTGGTCCCCAGCAGCTTCCCTTATTCCCACCAGCCAAGGACAACCTTCTAACAACAAGCTTGTGCTGTCGCTGGAGCCTCAGGCAGGGCCTCCCAGGTTGCTGGGTGCTGGCCTGCCTGGCACCGTTGGCCACTGTATCTTGAACTCAAGTCACCTTAATTGTAGGAGTATATTTGGCTGCACTGGCATTATAATAATAACCACAGACATTGATGTGGCACTTTTTTCAGCCAGGCATCATTGCAAACCCTTTATAATATACTTAACTCAATTGTAAGGAAACTGGGGAAGAGAGGTTGGGTAGCTTGTCCGAGGTCTTGTAACCTGTAAGGGGCAGAACTGGGGATAAACTTGGCCTGTCTGGCTCCCTAGGTCAGTGCTTCCAGTGTCGGGCTCTGAGTTGGAGACACAGGATGCTTAGAAGAGGCTTTAGTGACAATCGGCACCGTATCGATTCTTTTTGCTCCTTCCCTGGGTTCTCCCTCCAGGATGTTGGAATGTTACCAGAAAGTGGAGGAAAGGAGAGAAGGAAGCTGGAAACAAGGCGCCCAGAATCCTGATTGAAAAGGGCTTGTTCCTGGGCCGGGCTCTGGTTCTCCCTGACCTGAAAGAGCCCAACCCCTGCCCACAGCCCCACCTAGGCTCTGTGCCGCCCCCTCTAGCAGTATGACATGGCCAGAGTGCCTGGAACTCTGAAAGGGGGCCTGCGGAGGGCTGACCTCCCAGGCCATGGGGACATTGAGTGACAAGACGTTGGTGCAAATGTCCTGTAGGTGAAAAGGTAGATGCATGCAGTACCTTGTGCCAGTAACCACCACCACCACGACCATCGTCATGGGAGTGTGTTGTCCCCTTACCAGGAAATGTAAACCAGAAGTCTGGCTGATAACTCTTATTCTTTTCCACCTGAATCTGTGGCAAGATTCCCTAGGGGATCTTCCTAATAATATGGGATCATTGCCTTGGTCCCAATTTTTGCATCAGACTCTGAGAATGGGGCCCAGGCAACTTATTTATTTATTTTTTTTCTAAGCCCTCTCGAAAATTCTGGGTTTGGGGAGCACCGATCAGATCTAGGCCTTGGACATTGAGGTAGAAAGGAAAGGTGAATGGTCAACGGAGTGGTTGTTCAGTTTTGGTTGCTGAAGACTTGGAAAGTGGCCTTGCTGGTGGGGAGAGTGAGGCCACGGGGAGCTCCCTGCCAGGAGCCAGAGAGCCCAGGAGCACTGAAGGCCCAGGTGCATTTCTGCTCTCTGGTCCCTCCTGCTCTGCACTCCCTGAGTGTCCCTCATCCCACAGTCACCAGGCCTTTGCTACTCTTCCCCGCTCCTCCTTACTTTCCAGGACACCTGCCAGGGGATCCTCCAATATGGGATGCACTGCGTGGCCTCAGGATTGGGGTGCAGGAGCATTATGTTGAGATCTGAGGCCTGCATGGAGTCAGCCTTTGTGGGGCCCCTCCTGGCCCTAAGGGTGACTTGGGAAGCACTGACTTGCAAGTACCAGGGGTATGGGCCTGAGTGTGAAGGAGGGGTTTATGATGACCACCCTGGCCCCACCTAGCCTGTGGACACCCAAGGAGGAGCAAAAGGGGGATCTGTGACAGGGTAGCAGCTTGGTTGAGCACACAGGCAGCTCTTCAGGATGACCTAGAACAGAGGCTGGGCTCCGGGAGGAGGCAGAGCCTGACCTGGGACTTGGTTATTCCTGGTCGCTGGGCAATGGTCAGGAGAGAGGAACTGAATGAGTGGAAATGCGCTGGTTGGGAGTCGAGGCTGGTTTTCTGGCAGGGGTGTGGGTAGTTACTTTTGTTGTAAACAGAGTGAAGTTTGAGAGGGCAGGAAACTCAAAGACAGGCTTTTCATCCTCCTGGAGGTGAGTTCGGGAGAGGGAGGTGAGGACTCTGACATCTATGTGTGGACGGCGCTGAGCCATTGGGCATCCATGGCAGGAGGGCAAGAGGAGTTTAGGGCACAGAGTTGTGGTAAGAAAGCAGGAAGTGTTTGAAGGGCACCTTGGCTTGTGGTTGTGGCAGCAGAAGTCTGGGAGTTCACTCAAGGGCAGACTAGGTGAAAGAATCGGGGCTGTCAAGTGGGACTCAGAATGAGAGGCTGTGATGATTGGATTTGTTAGAAAAATATTTTCAAGTGAGGTCTGACTTGGCAGATGGAACTAAGCTGAGGCTTTTTATTATTGCTTGTTTGTACGAGGTGCACAATGCAGTGTCAAATTCCCTTTAAGGCCATTGCTTTCCAAGGGGCTGTCCTG
Organism: Hylobates moloch; assembly: GCF_009828535.3. Taxonomy (NCBI): domain Eukaryota; kingdom Metazoa; phylum Chordata; class Mammalia; order Primates; family Hylobatidae; genus Hylobates; species Hylobates moloch. The sequence goes on from NW_026652289.1 coordinate 4,770,827, forward strand.
GCAGGGCACTCAGCCTGACCCCACTGCAGTATAGCCCAAGGGTCATGGGAGACCATGCTTTCTAGGGACGATGGGCTTGGATTTCTTTGTGCAAAATTCTGATAACAGAGAATTTGCTGACATTTTCAAGTTCACTGTCGATGATGCATTTATAAGGAGTTGGGAGTAATACTGAAAGATCACCATGTCTGGTCTCAATGCTCAAGCCTAATTCTCTTCTGGAATATGTTGGAGAAATGATCCTCCAGTCTTGAAACATACATTTTTAGGTTTGAGGAATTTGGTACATTCTAAGGTAGCTCCAGGCCATATGTATACTTTCTAATTGTTGGAACCTTGATTTCTCCAGATAGAATCCAAGCCTGCTCTTCTGGAAATTCTGATCATGATTCTGGTATTGTCCTTTGGATGTACGCAGAATACATTGAATTCCTTTTCCATGTAGCCGGCTCTTAGGTGTTGGATGATAAACCTTATCTGCCATCATTGTGTTATTATTGAGTGCTCAGCATGGGTTGGGCGCTGAGCTACGGCCTTGCTTTCTCACTGAATCCCTGCAGCAACCCTATTTCTGTATCATCCCCATTTTACAGATTGACTTGGACAAATTCTTTAAACCTTAGCCAGTGGCTTGTGTGTGGTGTTGAAGTCTCCGCCTGGAGTGACCTGAGGGCCTCTGCCGCCTGCCTGCCTGTCATGCCAGGTTGCACTCAGCTTGGGGCACCTGGACTCCTGGGAGGTCACCCGCTGTCCTGACTTGGGATGCTGGTGTTGTCTGGGTGTGGGCATCTCATCTCCCTCTGCTAAATTTCATCTTACTCATTTGGCCTTTGGAACTCAAAAAATATTTTTTCTCCTGCAAATTGCATTGTATTTCAAATTTACATTTCCTATCATCTGTTGTTGGTGTATAAAAACACATAGATTTTTATATTGATCTTGTATCCCTCAACTTTGCCAAACATGCTTATTAACTTTTTCCCCAATAGTTTTTGGGGTACAGGTGGTAGGAACTCCATAAAAATATTTAAATACTGTCTTTGTAAGCTGCAAAGCTAGATTTAAAAAACGAAGAGAAAGAGAGAGAACCAGACCTGATTTCTGCCCTAAAAAGTTTGTAATCTCTTTGGGACAATGAATCATTCACAGGAAAAGAAACTTGGATGATGCAGGCAATACCTCTCCTGAGGTGATCTTTCTGTTTCTCGCTCAACCTTTCTCTCTCAGTAGAACTCTTGTGCCAATCATTGTGTATTCAATTTACCTGATTATACATAAACAAGTTTCTGCTGAACAGCCACTGAAATCCACCGTTGGCTAACTTTCATTTAGTCGTGCATTCTATCCTTAAGAGGATAGAACATCTCGTTGTATAATGTGATGTTAGTGCGGTTATTTTGGCATAAAGGGCTCTTTTTGATGATTTGGTCATTGGCTGGAACATGTCCGTGGATGGTGGTAGTGGTGTCTGGAGTCTGAAGAAGGGGCACTGAGTCTGAAGCTGTCTGTTCCCTCTCACACCTCCAGCAACTGAAACCGTACCAGTCACATGTGGGGGCTTCAAGAAGGAGGAGGTGCGTGCACAGTGGTGCACGGTGAGGTCAGTGGAGACTTCATTGCAGAGAATATCCCTGGCTCTTGGGTGGGAGTCAGTGTCTACGAGCCTAACTTCATTCGCGTTGGCTTGGTTGTTTGGAAAGTACGTCTCCGGTAAACAGGTCCTGAGATCTCCAGAGGATAGAAACTAGGATAAAAGATTCTTGTTTTGGCAGTAACTTCCTCATGTCATGGGATGCGGATACGATGCCACAGCGTCGTCCTGCCGCATGGCGGCCAGGCAGGTGACTCATGGGCTGACTCAGCTCTCAGCCCAGGATGGACCAAAACAGTGCGAGGACAGCTGTGTGCCATTGTGAGATTCAAGTGGCTGACACTGTCTGTATTGAACGAGGAGCTCCCTGCCAGCCAGGAATGGAGCCTGAGGGCCACCCACTGTTGCTCTTTCACACTTAAAGGAAAATTTCCCCAAGTGTTCATGGTGGCTGGCTTTCCAGAATTGAGAGCCATCATCCCGGTCCTTTAAATGACAGGAGCAAGCATTCGCTAAACAGCATTGTCTCTCGCCATCTACGTTACATCTTGCTCCTTTCAGAAACGAGTTAATGAGATGTACAAGCTTGTGTGAATGAGGAAATGCCTGTTTTGAGGATGAACAGGACTGAGTGTGATTTCCTGGTCTTTTTGGGACAGCAGTGCCTCCCCTTGCAGATCTAATGTCAGAGCGGGACATGCCCCCCCTTGTTTTCTTTCCAGCTGGAGAATGTATTTGTTGTTGTTGTTTGTTTTTGGTTTTTTGTTGTTGTTTTTTGAGACAGAGTCTCTCTCTGTCACCCAGGCTGGAGTGCAGTGGCCTAATCTTGGCTGACTGCAACCTCTGCCTCCCAGGTTCAAGTGATTCTCCTGCCTCAGCCTCCCAAGTAGCTGGGACTACAGGCACCCGCCACCACACCCAGCTAATTTTTGTATTTTTAGTAGAGATGGGGTTTCACCATGTTAGCCAGGCTGGTCTTGAACTCCTGACCCCAGGTGATCTGCCCGCCTTGGCTTCCCAAAGTGCTGGGATTATAGGCGTGAGCCACTGCGCCCAGCCCAGCTGGAGAATGTTATTGGCAGCATCACTCTGGTCTTCCATTCCAAGGCCCGTGGTAGCTGATTTGGGCACACTGAATATTTTTGTTTATCATGTTCTGATTGCTGGAAGAGATAGGATTATCCTGCGACTGACTGCCTCTGGGTCCCGTGGCTTTTATTTGACAATTAATGGTGGTGGCTCCCGGTGTTCCTTCCTTCCCTGGCTTCCTTGTTAGGGATCGTGAATGAATAGCAAGTGTGGGTTTTGAGTATTGATTCTTCACTCCTTTCGGAGGGCTTCTGAGCTGGGAGAGCCGCCAATGGCATCGAATTTTCACTTCCTGAAACTTCAACCAAACCTGTAACTCGGGAGATAGGAAAGCCGAGAAACCAGAGGCGTGAGAATGTGTTTGGTTAGGCAGGACTCTTTGAAAGCAATCTTAGCACGGTACTGAGTTCTTTCCTGCTTATGAGACGAGAATGCGGGATTTATTGTGTTGTCAGGCCTGAGGATCCTCTCTCTTCACAAAGCAGACATAGGCAAGGTCTGTTAAGATGTGACTAAAAGGCTTAAACGTTTTCGATACATTTTAAATGGTGATCCTTCCCACCTGTATATTAGTCACTTTCCTTTCCTCATACCCAGGAAGGTGTGAACTTTAGTTTTAATCCTAGAAAAAATCCCAAAGCTACAACATGACCTGGTTCTTATATTTTTATCTGTACGTGAAGAGTAAATAAATGATCGGTGCATGTTTGTCGTAACCTGTTTGGTGAGGTTTCTCGAGACTAAAAAGCCATATACTCATTTTCATTCATGGGAGGCTGTTGGGATTTTATAGTTTAATGATTCAGCAACTAGTTCTGCTTAGGACACAGGAAAGCAATGGTGTGCTGAAGCCGGCCCCACTCTTCTTGACTCCGTGGTGGGCTTCATGTTGGTAGCCTGGGAGTACTTACTGAATGCAAACCTGCAAATCAAGACAGCCCTCTTTTCCTTCAGCAGGTTGTTAAATGTTTATCAGCTTTATAATCCCTCTTATTTAATGGAAAGTTATATAGCACTCATTTTATGCTAAGCAGGAAGTTAATACTTCATTAGTGTTAACTCATTGAATGCCTTGGGGGTAGGTGTTACTATTATCTGCATTTGCAGATGCAGAAACTGAGGCACAGAACCTTCGATAGCTTCCTCCAGGTCATGGATAGTGAGTGGCTGAGCTTGAGTTTGGATCTAGAGTCTAGTCTCAGAGGTCAGGGGCTGAACCACTGCCCAGTGCTGCCTGCTGCTGTTTGAGCACCTGCTTTGTGCCAGCAGGTGGGAAATATTCTTCTATGGGCATGTCACAGGCAGTGGACCCTGGTCTGGCCAGCTCCAAAGCCCAGAGCCTCCTCCAGGCTCTTGTTCCCTCACTGGGAACATGGTCTTGTGGACGGATAATCTTGAACCCCATTTCTTAAAATATTCTTTAGTCATTTAAAGCCAAGTGGGAAGGGGTGGAAAAAAGCCCTTTATTTGCTCAAGAAGTGCATGTTAAAGAAAAAAAATCGTTCAATGACACTTGTTAAAGATGGTGAGGTGAACTTTATTCAGGACCACAGAGACAGGTACAGGGACCACAGCCAGCAGATTTTGCAGTGGGAAAAAGAGACTGGGATCCGCTTGAGTACAGTATGGGCAAGTGGGAGTTAATTTGTGAATTTATAACCAAGGATCAGGGTGGGGTTGGTGGGTGGAAAAATCACTAAGAGAAAACATCAAGGGTGAGGGGGATTCTGGCTAAACCAACCAAACAGGATTCTTGCTGAAGACAGGCTGGGTGATCAGGCATCACCTGTGGCACGGTGGAGGCTGAGGAACCCAATCAGATATCCAGAGTGATCAGATACTGAGGGTGGGAGGTTCCGGCTAAACTGACTGAGCAAGGTTTTTTGCTAAAACTGGATTTTACAAGGAAATGCACAGATGGCCTAGAAGGTTCAGGAGCTTGATATAAGTTTGATCAAGCAAAGAATCTTTGTCCATGGAGAGTGATGTCAGAATGTGGCTTTACTATAAAGCATTTCATGTTGACGGCATCTCTAGCTATTATTGTTAACTGAACACAAAGGACAACAAAAGAAATGACCCACAGCGTTCTTTTCATTACTGCTAATCTTAGCAATGGTGAAAATGGTTGGCTCTGAATTTCTTTCTTTTTTGGGTTTGGGGTAGTAAATGGAGTGACTGTGGACATGTTTTATGGATTATTTTAAACGTATATATCTATTAAAAATTGAAAGGGCCCACATGGCCTGCTTTAAAAAGTCAACCATGAGCTGTATCTGGTGCTGAGCCCTGGACCACCTGCTGGGCGGTGGGTGGCTACTGGTAGTGCCTGTGGACGTTCTCGGGGAAAGAGGGTCTGATTGCACCTGCTCTTCCTCAGTTCCTGGTACTGTGAGGCACTCCTTCCTCACCCTCCCGGAACTCTCAGCTTCACACAACGGTGGTGATTCCTTTGTCTGTTTTCCCATGAGGACCCTGAGATGTCAACAAGGTTCAGTAACTCACCCATCGACACTTCCAGGGAGCTGTGTTGCCAGGAACTTGCCCAGGTCTTTCCCTCCTGGGCCTATCTTGTCTTTAACCTCTGCCGACCTTGATGGGTTTAGTTACCTTGTCGTGTTTCTTCAGTGTTTTATCCCATGCAGTCTCCCTTGAGTAGATGTTCTGTATAGGGGATATCACAGCTGCCTGGTGAGAACTGGGTTAAGTCCAGCAGGATGCCTGGGCTTAGTGGCAGTGGAGCTGTGGGTGGCTTTGAGCCCCAGGCAGTCCCCTGAGAGCCCTTCCCGATGGATGTCTGAGTCATTGAGTGTGTTCTTTCTTCTTTCTGGTCAGGCTGTCCTGGTCGCAGCACTTACAATTGCACCCCATCCTCCTACCCACTCTGATCCCAGAGGAGAGTGCTTCTGCTGTAACCTCTAAGGTACAAATGGGTCCCAAAGTCCTTAAATATGGAGGGATATGGGGAAGCAGTGGTGAAGATGCAGGCCAAAGGTCAGCAGGCAACACTGGTCTTTGTTCTAGGTAACCTTCATCTAGAGATTCTTCTAGTTCTTTCCAGATTTATCTTCTAAAAACTAACTGGTATGGAAATATTACAGTCCTGTAATTCTTTCTTCTAGGTCATATTGAACATTCCAGATACCTATCATTACTCGATGCTGTTGATAAAAGCAAGATGGCTTTGAACTCAGTAAGTGGTTAATTATTACCTTCCTGGCCTTTTCTTTGTTCCCTTTTCCCTTCTGTTATTCCCAACATTGTTTGGGGTCAGCAATTGCAAGGGTTATTTGTAGGCAATGCTGGGCCACGCTGATGCCGTTCAAGGCACCCTCTAGAAAGAGTGAGTCAGGTGCGCAGCCACACAGCTGCCCAGGTGAGTCGCAAAAGCCGTGGCTGTTGGGTAGATGTGGGTGATACACATTCTCACCTTGACCTCGTCCCCTCCTGCTTTGCGGGGCAGGGGGCAGGGACAAGGAGTGGGGACAGGTGAGGCAGGATGGCGATAACAGGGGTATGTCCCAGGGAAGAGACCCACGTGGGATCCCATCGAGGCTCAACTGAAGGACTAGGAAAAGTCATAACTGCATGAGGCATGGGCAGGCCCTCCCTCTCCCTGGAGCCCACTCCCTTTGACGACAAATGTGGCTAATCTCTGCTCCCCATTGTAACTGACCCATTTGCCTTATACCTAAAATAAGTGCATTTAGTAAAGAGTTTTAAACACTTCCTAGATTGTATATCTGGAAAATAGACCTTGTTTTCCCCTTTATTTGTTACTGATACTCATTTTTTACTGGTCTGTGTTTAATTTCAAGTCCAGTGCTCAGGAATTTTCAGGGACAAACCTCCTTGCTAGTGGATGGCAAGTTCTTAGATGGCTGAGATTGCAGCCTCTGGCTTCCTCATTTAGATGAGAGATTACCTTGTGTTTTCCCTCTGTGTGCTGCTCTGGTTCAGAGTTGTAATCTTCGGACTTTTGAAGGATAGCATTAGTGAGTTATTAAGTGGAGGTGAACTCTGAGGGCCTTGTTTGGCTCATTCCATTATAATCAACTCCCCTGGAGGCCTCATTTAAAGTTCTAAGAGCTATGCTGCCTCTGCTCAGAACACCTGTCCGTAGAGTACAAACTTGCTGCCGTTCTCTGAGGTCAATAAGAGACAAGGGGCAGGCCGGGCGCAGTGGCTCATGCCTGTCATCCAGCACTTTGGGAGGCTGAGGCGGGTGAATCACCTGAGGTTGGGAGTTCGAGACCAGCCTGACCAACATGGAGAAACCCTGTCTCTACTAAAAATACAAAAATTAGCCAGGTGTGGTGGTGCATGCCTGTAATCCCAGCTACTCAGGTGGCTGAGGCAGGAGAATCACTTGAACCTGGGAGGTAGAGGTTGCGGTGAGCCAAGATCGCGCCATTGCACTCCAGCCTGGGCAACAAGAGGGAAACACTATCTCAACCAAAAAAAAAAAAGAGAGAGAGACAAGGGGCAGAAATTAATGAATGGGAAAAAGTTTTGCATGGGGGCCCTTAGATACAGATAAGAGGAAAAACGTGGCCTCCCGGAGTGGCCCAGCCAACAGGTAACTGGGGAGAGCTGAAAGAAGGGGAAGATGTGGGCTGGTGGGGCCCAGAGTGGCCTGTTCGGGGCGAGTCTTGACAGGGTAGGCCTTGGGAAGGCAGTTTTTAAGTAGGCTGAGGAAGGGGAGGTGGGCATTCTAAGAAGATAGGCACCAGCTGAAGGGTGGAGCTGAGAATAAAATACTACTTCTAGGCAGTTCCTTTCACATTTATGTATGGCCACACTCTGACCCAGAAATTTCATTTAAAGGGATGTAGCTACACATTTCCACCTTCTGCACAAAAATGCACGTAATGTGTAAGAACGTTTATTGCAGCAGAGCTGCTAACAGCCCATGTTGTGAACCACTCAAGTTTCCATTAATAACAGATGGTGAGTGAATGATGATACATTCCTTCTATAAGAGAAGAGGATACGGAAGAGGTATTTGCAGGTTAACACAGAGACTGTGCTCCTTTAGGCACATTTCTTCACTCAATTTTTTTCTCTGCAAAATGGTTGTATTAATTTGTGCCTGCGCCAGTCTTGCTGGCAGCAGGAGGGATTATGGTGAGTCATCAAGGAGGTTATGAGTACAGGAGCCTGGCGGCAGCTGAGTTCTCCAATGTTAGCTATTATTCTTCTCATTATAATTATGGTATTGCTAGTTTACAATTTTGTATATCAATATTCAAGGAAAAGACTGGAGGAACTAAAAGTATAGGATTTTGGCTTAATGGATTCTAACTCCAGACCTCTACACAACTTTTAAAAATTATTACTATATTTTACTAAATTCCAATGTCTGCCACTTTTTTTGTAATTTTAAAGAATATATAGCCCATTGGGCAAACTTGGACTTGCATGCTTGGATTTCAGCAGATGCGGAAGCCCTGGGGTGGTTTTGCCCTGGCTCGTGTGGTTCTCGAGTTTGAGTCTGTACGTCTCAAGTGGCTCAGGGGGCCCCAGAGCTTTGCTGCCATTGATTTCTCCCCAACAGCAGACAAAGCCTCACAATGACCTCAATTTTCCCTCTTTCTTTCTTTTGAAGGACCCATTTTTCATGGTACTTGTCTTGACTGTTTTCATAGTGGTTTTTTTTTTTTTTTGAGACGGGAGTTTCGCTCTTGTCGCCCAGGCTGGAGTGTAGTGGCACAATCTCCATTCACTGCAACCTCCGCCTCCTGGGTTCAAGCAATTCTCCCGCCTCGGCTTCCCAAGTAGCTGGAACTATAGGTGTGCACCACCATATCCTGCTAATTTTTTGTATTTTTAGTAGAGATGGGGTTTCACCATGTTGGCCAGGCTGGGCTTAAACTCCTGACCTCAGGTGATCCACCTGCCTCAGCCACCCAAAGTGCTGGGATTACAGGCGTGAGCCACCGCGCCCAGCCAAATCTGTATTTTTGTATGTAGAGTGAAATAATTTTCTCAACTGTAATCGTGAATAAATATTGTATTAAATTGTCATGAAGGAACTCCTGTTTAATAAATGGACATGTAAGAAAAAAAGAACGAATAGTAAAAAACAAAACCAAACAAAAAACTTTGGTAATTGAAAGTTCTGGTTAGTTTTTATTCTAAGTAAGTTCAATGTTTGACATAGTTGTAGATACCTAGGGAGAATCTGTAGTACATTTTCTTTTCTTTTACTGTTTTTTTTTTTTTTTGAGACGGAGTCTCGCTCTGTCGCCCAGGCCGGAGTGCAGTGGCGCGATCTCGGCTCACTGCAAGCTCCGCCTCCCGGGTTCACGCCATTCTCCTGCCTCAGCCTCTCCGAGTAGCTGGGACTACAGGCGCCCACCACCACGCCCGGCTAATTTTTTGTATTTTTAGTAGAGACGGGTTTTCACCGTGGTCTCGATCTCCTGACCTCGTGATCCGCCCGCCTCGGCCTCCCAAAGTGCTGAGATTATAAGCGTGAGCCACCGCGCCCAGCATTTTTTTTTTTTTTTTTTTTGAGACAAAGTCTTGCTCTGTCGCCAGGCTGGAGTGCAGCGGCGTGATCTCGGCTCTCTGCAATCTCCGCCTCCCAGGTTCAAGCCATTCTCCTGCCTCAGCCTCCCGAGTAGCTGGGATTATAGGCACCCACCACCATACCCAGCTAATTTTTGTATTTTTAGTAGAGACAGGGATTCACCATGTTGGCCAGGATGGTCTCGATCTCCTGACTTCATGATCCGCCCGCCTCGGCCTCCCAAAGTGCTGGGATTACAGGCATGAGCCACCGCACCCAGCCTTGTGGTACCTTTTTAATATCTTGTCACTTTCTTATTAATCTCTAACTGTACAGGTTGTATAGACAGGATGCATATTTCACAAAATAAAAACATTATCAATTTAAAAGATTATTGATATAGCTGTGATATGATGTGATAGTTTATATTTAACCCTTTAGTGCAAATAAGAGTTTTATATTACTCATCTTCTTTTCAATTGTTTAGGGGTCACCACCAGGTATTGGACCTTACTATGAAAACCATGGATACCAACCGGAAAACCCCTATCCCGCACAGCCCACTGCGGCCCCCAGTGTCTACGAGGTGCATCCGGCTCAGTACTACCCGTCCCCCGTGCCCCAGTACGCCCCGAGGGTCCTGACGCAGGCTTCCAACCCCGTCGTCCGCACGCAGCCCAAATCCCCTTCGGGGACGGTGTGCACCTCAAGTAGGATTCTCTTTGTGTTTATTTCCTATAATAAACCCGGGGTCCTGGATTTGCCTCCCCAGTGGGCTCTCTGCTCCCACCACCACTGTCGCCAGCTCTCCTGGTCTGACCCTTCTCCTCCATCTGCCGGAGCCAGCCTGTCTTCATGCCTTTCCACTCTCTTCCTGCTGGGTCAAAGCTGTCGCCACCAGACCTAGCCTCTCGCCCAGGGCCTGCAGAGACCTCCGTCTTCCGTTAACTCTCCTGTACGGCTTTGCCTGTTCTACTCAGCGTAGGCTTTCGAGATCACCTTCTCTGGGTTTCTTGGCTGTGTGGTTTATTGATGGCTGCTCATGAATAAATGGTAAGCTTCCAAGAGCAGAAATCACCTATCTTACCTTTCTTTGTCAGACAGTCCCCTGGATACGACAGGTCATGTTTAAGATGCTCCCTGTTACTTTGTGTTTAGTGGATGACCTGGCTTGGCTGGTACGGTTGTCGCACAGAAGTGTCTGAGCTGTCTCAGTGGGGTTCAGGGTCCTGCGGGTGGCCGGAGCAGGCCAGAATGAGCGTGGGAGGACTGGAGGTTAAATTTCATTTGCTGTCACTTCAGTCCCTCCTCTTCCTCACCCTCCCATTCATCTCCTTTCTTTGCCATTTCATTTGGTCTCATATCTTTCCAGTCCGCCCCCTCTTGCACTGCCTCCCAGCTGTTAATTCAGGCTAGTTTCAGTGCTAAGAATTGCCCAGGCGGAACCTGCACAGCAGTGGCTGCGCCAAAGATCTTTTACATTGATCTGTTAATTGATAGTGTTTGTATTTTATTTTGTGAAATGTGCGTCCTGTCTCTACAACTTGTACAGTTAGAGATTTGTCAGAATGTGAATTACCATGTGTCCACATCACATAATCAGTCATTAGCGTGATTAATGCCAGTGCTCTGTGAAGCCCTGTCTGTCCCCCCTCTCCCCCACTCAGGACAAGTGCTGTCGCTCCTGTGTTTCTACCCCTCCTCTCACCCCCTCACCCTTCACAAATGGCTCTTCCGCCCTGTTCCTCTCCAGCCACCTCCTGTCTCTGAGTTTTCTACCCCTTCCTGAGCCTTCCTTCCTTTCTCTCCTTCTCTCTTTCCCTTCTTCCGATGCTCCCCACCAAGCAGATCCTTGTGTTTGCCCTGACGTTCTTCTGGGGGTGTTTGGGTAGGTCAAGGCCAGTGGTTCTCAGTCAGGACAATTTGGACCCCCAGAGACAACTGGCAGTGTCGGGAGACAGTGTGGGTGGTTACAAGTGGGGAGGGGGTGCTGCTCCTAGGTAGGCACCGGGGATGCTGCTCAACCTCCCGCAGGGCACAAGACAGCCCCCTGACGGCAAAGAATCCTCCAGGCAAAACATCGCTTAGTGTGGAGGTTGGGAACTCCTGGTCTTTGTCCATTGTGGGGAGGGAAGGAAGCCAGGGTGAAAGGGTTAAGGAACTGTCTGTGTGAGCTACCCCCCTAAGAGAAATGGCAGTGAAGGTCCTCTCCTGAAGTCAGCACCTCCAGACGGTGGTGTTCCCACCAGTGACGGCCAAACCCAGGAAGGCAAACGAACCCCTGGCCCACCTGATGGACACATTTCCACGTTTCCCGGGAAAGACTAGATGATGACAGAGTTGGACTGGGATATATCAGTCCCTTATCAGTTGCTTTTATAAGGGAAGAATATAAACCTACATGTGTGATTTTTGCATTGTCAAATTCATAAACTCAAAAATAATTTAGTAATTTAATTGAACTTACCCTGGTGCTATTTTTAAGAAAACACTGTTGGCATCTAATATATAGAAATGTATACATTTTGAAAGTGTAATGTTTGGCTTTGAAACTCTTCTCCCAGTTATTGAGTAGCACCAATTCAGAAGCACCCATCAGGAGTATAAGGAACTTTTTCCAGACTTAATGTATTTATTTGCTTTAGCAACAGCCGTAGAAGGTTGATGATTGAATAGGAGTGAATACACAGCTTAAAGCTTAGGCTTTGGAGAATCGAAGGTCCATAGTCCTCCAAATGTGCTCATGAAACAAGCAGTTAAACACGAGAAACCATAAGGCTGAGTTGACAACCTTAAATTGGTCATGACTGAGGGAAATGGATAGTGGGTTGTGTGTGCGTCGTTTTTTGTTGTTTGTTTGTTTGTTTTTTGAGATGGAGTCTCGCTCTGTTGCCCAGGCTGGAGTGCAGTGGCACGATCTCGGCTCACTGCAACCTCTGCCTCTCAGGTTCAAGCAATTATCCTGCCTCAGCCTCCCGAGTAGCTAGAACTACACATGTGCCACTGCGTCTGGCTAATTTTTGTATTTTTAGTAGAGACGGGGTTTTGCCATGTTGGCCAGGCTGGTCTCAAACTCCTGACATCGGGTGATCTGCCTGCCTTGGCCTCCCAAGTGCTGGGATCCACTCCCAAAGTGCATGGGTGGCATGAGCCACCATGCTGGGCCAGTGAGTTGTAATTAAACTGTGCAACAGCCGCCGTGACAAGCCAAGACCCAGTGGTGTGTGTACTGACCACACGCTGACTACAGATGCCTGTCCAGCAAAGTCAACTTGAGGGCTTCCCGCTTTACACACGCTCCTGGTGAGAACTGTGCAGATCGGCACATGTTCAGTGTGAGGTTCAGGATACCTAATTGAATAGCCCTCATCTCAGCAGACCAGTTATTTTATCTTGGATAAAATGGCACTCGGGAAGCCATCGACGGAGGAAAGTGTCCTTGGTAATGGGCCAGAGAGGCCATCTGGAATTTCTCTCATGAACTACCTTGGCCCCAGCTTGCCTCCGTCATATATAATCATTGCAGCCGAGTTATGAGAACATTGTGTGCCTGGGCATGGCCCTCAGACCAGTGGTGCTGGCCTCATCTGTGAGCCTGTTAGAAATTCAGATTCAGGTCGGGCGCAGTGGCTCACACCTGTAATCCCAGCACTTTGAGAGGCCGAGGTGAGTGGATCACTTGGGCCCAGGAGTTCGAGACCAGCCTGGGAAACATGGTGAAACCTCATCTACCAAAAACGAGCCAGGCATGGTGGTGCACATCTGTGGTCCCAGCTACTCTAGAGGTTGAAGTGGAAGGATGGCTTGAACCCAGGAGGTGGAGGCTGCAGTGAGCCATGATCGTGCCACTGCATTCCAGCCTGGGCGACAAGCAAGACCTTGTCGCAAAAAAAAAAAAAAAAAAAAAAAAAAATGCAATGCAGATTCCTGCCCGACCCCCAACTGAAATAGAATCTCTGGTGATGGAAACCACCATGTTCCCCAGGTAATTCTTAAGCCTGTATGAGAGTGATGGTAGAATTATCAGAATGTTGTCACAAAGAGAGAAGCCTGGCATTGAGCCCTCAGCAGATGGGTCAGCTCTGAGCTTCTCGCCCTGGCAGACCTGTGGAGGCACAGGTGTGGCCAGGTGGGGAGTTCCAGGCTGCCACACCACCTCTCCAGCCTGGGAGGGTCTATTCAAATGCCTTCTTCTCTCTTCTCCTCCACCTCTGCACCTTTCTTCAGGGAAAGCTCCCGGGAGCTCCTGGACCTGGGGCTGCTGGGCATCACTGGGGTGATGGACGCCCTCTCTCCTGGCCCATGAGCTGGCTGAGCCCAGCGTCTGACTCTGCCTTGCCTCTCTGGTGCCTGTGACTATCTTCTGAACTCTGTGTGACTTTTGGCTTACCCTCTGACCAATAACGCTATGTCTCACTAGCGAAAAATCAGTGACCTTTTCCAAATTCATTTTTTTCTGAAATGTGCCTTCCCTCTGAGTTTGGTATTTCTGCCCTTGGACCCAAAGGCCTGTGCTGGTGCTGTCCAGCACTTAGGGACGCCGTGGGAAGGTTCTACAGTTGCACTGTGTGACATGGTAGCCACTGGCCACATGTGATGACTAAGCACTTGAATTTACATCATTTTGCTTAATTCCATGGAACATTAATTAAATAGCCACATGTGGCTTTGGCGGAGGTCCGAATGGGACAGTAGCATCCATTCGCTAAACAGCCTTGGGTAAGACAATTTATTCTGCTTTGAGTACCACCAACAGAGTGATGATAGATTTTAGGACAGTATTATTATTTTGCTTATGCTTATAATTACCAAGATGAGGTCTTAGTTCTTTTTTTTTAAGATTAATCATCTGCCTATTTTAAGACCCTCTTTTAGCATACCATACTTTTTTGTTTTTTTGAGACAGTTTTTGCTCTGTCGCCCAGGCTGGAGTGCAATGGCGTGATCTTGGCTCACTGCAACCTCTGCCTGCTGGGTTCAAGTGATTCTCCTGCCTCAGCCTCCCAAGTAGCTAGGATTACAGGCACCTGCCACCACGCCCAGCTAATTTTTGTATTTTTAGTAGAGACGAGGTTTCGCCATGTTGGCCAGGCTGGTCTCGAACTCCTGGGCCCAAGTGATCCACTCACCTCGGCCTCTCAAAGTGCTGGGATTACAGGTGTGAGCCACCGCGCCCAGCGAAGCATACTATACTTTCTAAAAGAGCCTAACTTCTGTGTACTTTGCTGAAGATCACAGCTTCCTCCTGTTGGTCTCCAAATTGCATAAGCTTTAGTGTTATGGAAGAAGTAGGATCGTCCATGATATTTCTTAAAATTAAAAGTCACATTTTTAAGTGTATATGAAATAATTATTTCTTAATATGGTGTACTATAAAAATAACAGATAACATTTGAGAGCATGACTTCTAAACAACTCTAGTCTGAACGTTGCACCCTCCTCCTTCTTCCAGAGACTAAGAAAGCACTGTGCATCACCTTGACCCTGGGGGCCTTCCTCGTGGGAGCTGCGCTGGCCGCTGGCCTACTCTGGAAGTTCAGTAAGTGCAGGGAGCCTCGATCCCACCATGTGCTCCTGCAGTCCCCAGTGCTCTGAGCCAGACCCTGCTCTCTGGGCTATTGAGACCTCTGGAGGCCCTCCATGAGGTTCCTCTCTTACATAACGAGGCTGTCTCTCTTCCCTTCTCTTGTTTAGCTATGAGATTGACACATCATGGGGAAAGCATTTAGAACGTACCCAGTGCTTTGGGGTGCTTGGTGCCACCCAGCACTGTGAGCACAGGTTCTTCTACCTTGGGGCCACACCCAGTTACCTGTATCTCACTGCACAGCAGTGGCTGCTGGGGGCCAGGCCCGCCCCTCCCTGTCCCACCTCCTGCAACTGCAGCCTGAGCCTTCCCATCAGCCTGGAGTGGTGCAGACCCATGCGCCATTGTGGATCCTTGAAGTTACCTGTGTGGCAGAGAGGACGTGTGAGTGCCGTCCAAACCCAAACACTGAGAGGGTCCTTCCCATTGCCCCCACGGAAGTAAGGTGCCCCAGTGCTAATTCCACTTATACTTGCTGGTGGCAAGGACACTTCTCCTCCTTATTAAAGTGGGGGATTGACTGGGTGTGGTGGCTCACGCCTGTTATCCCAGCACTTTAAGAGGCCAAGGCAGGTGGACCACCTGAGGTCAGGAGTTGGAGACCACCAGCCTGGCCAACATGTTGAAACTCCATCTCTACTAAAAATACAAAAAATTAGCCAGGCGCAGTGGCGCACACCTGTGATCCCAGCTACTTAGGAGGCTGGGGCAGGAGAATCACTTGAACCCAGGAGGTGGAGGTTGCAGTGAGCCAAGATTGTGCCCCTGCACTCCAGCCTGGGTGACAGAATGAGACGTCATCTCAAAACAAAACAAACAAACAAACAAACAAACAAACAAACAAACAAACAGTGGGGCCAGGAGTTGGAGGCTGCAGAGAGCTACAGTAATGCCACCGTGTTCCTCACTCCATGAGGCTCCTTTGGTTTCTCAGCCTGATGGGCACCTCTCTTCTGTTTTCTCTCCAAGTGGGCAGCAAGTGCTCCGACTCTGGGATAGAGTGCGACTCCTCAGGTATCTGCATCAGCGCCTCTAACTGGTGCGATGGCGTGTCACACTGCCCCAGCGGGGAGGACGAGAACCGGTGTGGTGAGTCGGCCTTGGCCTTGGGAAGGGACTGCTCTGCTCGCCTTAGAGACAGCAGCTGGGTCCAGGGGCCTTTGGGCGATTGGGCCTGGCCTGCGTCCAGTTCGCTGACACATGATGTCATTGAATCCCTGCTCCAGGCTGAGCCCTGGGGCTCAGAGAGGTTGTGTTTCCTGCCCAACCTCACCCAGCAGGTGGGAGGGAGATGACAGGGCCACCGAGGACTGTGTCCTTGGAACCACACGTGCTCTGAACTGCCACAGGAAGTCAGTTAAGATGAGCAAACTGTTTATAAAGTTGGAGATGCAGGCCAGGAACGGTGGCTCACACCTGTAATCCCAGCACTTTGGGAGGCCGAGGCAGGTGGATCCCCTGAGGTCAGGAGTTTGAGACCAGCCTGACCAATATGGTGAAACCCTGTCTCCACTAAAAATACAAAAATTAGCCAGGCGTGGTGGTGAGTGCCTGTAATTCCAGCTACTCAGGAGGCTGAGGCAGGAGAATCACTTGAACCTGGGAGGCGGAGGTTGCAGTGAGCTGAGATCACACCGCCTGGGAGACAGAGCTGTCTCAAAAAATAAATAAATAAATAAATAAATTAGAAACAAAATTGAAGATGCACTATGTTATTTTCAAAACAAGCTGCCTTTAGAGGTCTATCTGTTGTCACAGAGTGGGCTCATCTGTTTCATTTTGTTTTCTGTGGTTTATTTATTTATTTTAATGAACTAGGAAGCATTGCTCCTATTTATGGCATACCACATGATGTTTGGATATGTGTATGCCTGTGGCATGGCTAAGTCAAGCTGGAACACGGGCCTTACCTCATATATGTGTCTTATTAAGAACACATAAAACCTACTCTCGTAGTGATCTTCAAATATGCAACATACAGTTTATTAACTGCAGTCACTATGATATACAATAGATCTCTCGAACTTATTCCTCCTGTCTAACTAAGATTTTGTGACCTCTGACCAACATCTCCCCAGTGTTGTCACCCCCCGCCCCCAGCCTCTGGTAGCTGCATTTCTACTCTCTGCTTCTGTGAGTTTGTTTTTACATTCCACATGTAAGTGGCCTCATGCAGTGTTTGTATCTGTGTCTGGCTTGTTCACTTAGCGTAATGTCCTCCAGCTTCATCTATGTTGTTGGAGGTGACAGGATTTCCTTCCTTCCTGTGGCTGAATAGTATTGCATTGTGCATATACACCACATTTTCTTTATCCCTTCATTCACTGATGGACACTTAGGTTGATGTCGTATCTTGGCTATTGTGAAAAATGCCGCAGTGAGCGTGGGCGTGCAGGTCCCTCTTTGACACACGGATTTCTTTTCCTTTGGATATAAACCCAGCAGTGAGATTGCTGGGTCACATGGCAGTTCTGTTTTCTAACTTTTTGAGGAAACTCCATGCTGTTTTCCATAATGGCCATGGCAACTTCCACCCCCACCCCCAGGGTGCAAAGGCTCCATTTCCCTTCTACATCCTCACCAACTCGTGTTGTTCCATCTTTTTGATAGTAGCCGTTCGAAGAGGTATGAGATGATACCTCATTGGGGTTTTCATTTGCATTTTTATTTGTATTCTCCATGAATTTTTGAGGGTGATTTCAAGGGTAATGAGTGGCTGGAACAGGGAAACGAGCCTAGGTATGAGGCTTGTGCTAATCATCCCCCTCCTGCCCGCTGCGTACGGAACGGGGCTGTGCAGCTGGCAGGGAGCTGGCTCGTTTCTCTTTAAGAGCTGCCTTTTACTTTTCTTCCTCTTCCTTTAAAACTTATTTCCCAGCCGGGCGTGGTGGCTCACGCCTGTAATCCCAGCACTTTGGGAGGCCGAGGTGGGCGGATCACAAGGTCAGGAATTCCAGACCAGCCTGGCCAACGTGGTGAAACCCCATCTCTACTAAAAATACAAAAACTAGCCAGACGTGGTGGTGCGGGCCTGTAGTCCCAGCTACTCGGGAGGCTGAGGCAGGATAATCACTTGAACCTGGGAGGAGGGGGTTGCAGTGAGCCGAGATTGCGCCACTGCACTCCAGCCTGGGCAACCGAGTGAGACTCCATCTCAAAAAAAAGAAGTTTTTCCCAAGCACAGCCATGTATTCCAGGCTTGCGGATCAGCGTTGGTGGTGGTGTGTGCTCTCATATCTTAGTTCCTGCTAAGCACACTCTGACAAGTTTACACTAGAACCATTTTTTTTTTTTCTAGAAATAGAAATTTCAGAATTGTAGAGTCAGAGGACTTACCAGCAATCTCTTAGGTAGTTCTCCTCCCCTCCCTCAAGTGCTGTCCTAACCTCCTGGAGTTTTCTGTAGAAACCACAAACCTCAGAGCTGGCCGAGAATTCTAGACAAAGAATTTTCCGTGCTAAAGTAATCCCCCCTCTCCTAAGGGCCATCCTTGGTGGGGACTGGTTTCCTGTTACGCCCTCACCGTCAGTCCCGGCTGTGGAATTTCCTGGTGAGGGGCACTGGCCCGTGGAGCTCGGCCCTTGTGCTGGCCTTGAGCTGGCCCAAGTGTTCCGTGTTCTTGATACCTTTCCTCCAGCACAGCCTTGCTTCCCAGGAAAGGGTTTACGCTTGAAAATGATGCATATGCTGATTGAACATAGTTCTTTTGCTTTATTTAGTTTCTTAAATTAAGTGGGGAGTTTTTGAGATTGAGTAGCGTGAGGTTAAGATAGCACGTGGATTGGCTTTTTCTTTTCTTTTGTTTTTTTTTTTTTTTTCCTGGAGACAGGGTTTCACTCTGTTGCCCAGGCTGGAGTGCAGAGGCGTGATCACGGCTCACTGCAACTTCAACCTCCTGGGGTTAAGCGATCCCCCAGCCTCAGCCCCCCAAGTGGCTGAGACTACAGGTGCTCACCACCATGCCCGGCTGATTTTTGTATTTTTTGTAGAAATGGGGTTTCGTCGATGTTGTCCAGACTGGTCTCGAACTCCTGACCTCAAGCAATTCTCCTGCCTCAGCCTCCCAGACTGCTGGGATTACAGGCGTGAACCACTGCGCCTGGCCTGGAATGGCTTTTGGTGTTCTCCTATGTGCACGTGTGGGTGAATAAACACCAACAAAGTCCTTATGTTACCTGAAGAGTTGCTCTCTTCTTAATATTTAAGTCGTATTAGTTTAAATACTTTAATAGTTGTACACTAAAGTGTAAAAATACATAATAGTGTACAACTGTTAAAGTATTATTAGGTCAAAATCAAGGAAGTACAAAAGGGTATGCTGTGAAAAATCTCTTCTTCCTTGCTCTGCTTACTTACCTACCGCCCATGCCCCCCAGACACCCCAGACACACACACACACACACACACACACACACATCACTCACATACATGCCCACCTGTTTATCAGCCAATCACATTTCTTGAGGCAACTCATCTGAGTTGCTTCTCTTTCCAGAGAGTTTTTGCATAAAGAAGCACATGTATTTCTGCGTTACCATGACCCCGTTTCCCAGTGGTTCCTAGCCGGTTGACTCTCCTGCACTGGATACCATCCTGGACAGCATTTCTTAGGGAAATGAGCCCCCTGTTTTTTCCCACCATGGCACAGTTGGTCCTTTGCATGGATGCACCATTATTGCCCCTGTCTCTTCTTGGTGGACCTTAAGGTTTTTTCCACCTTTTGCTGCAACACACACTGCTCCAAGTGTGTGAGCATATCAGTAGGAAACCCTTCCAGGAATAGAATTGCTAGGTCAGAGGGTGTGTGGATCTGTAACCTGACAGACCTAGACCGGCTTCAGTTTGGTTTTATCCAGTTTCCATATTGATTATTCATATAAAACGAAACAGACAAACATAACGCTGTGTATGTATTCTCTCTTAGACCAGAACAGGCATAGGGTGCACTTTTAATTTGTCCATTTCATAGAGTAGAAATTGTTTTTGCTGAAATGCACAACTTAGGATGCTGAAGAATACGACCCGTCCCATGGAAAACATTAAAAAATGTGTGTAGCGCTTTCTTCCCAAGAGTGTGTGTGTGCATATTTTAACATTAATTCACTTTCTACTTCTGTTGCTATCCTTTCTGTGAGTCTCAGAATCTCAGAAAAGAAATGAAATTGTTCACTCTAGTTAACAATGCTGTACTCTATACCTGGAATTTGCTAAAAGGGCAGATTTTAAGTATTCTCACCACAGAAAAGAGAAAAGAAAATGGTAATTATGTGAGGTGGTGGACGTGTTCACTAGCTTTATTACGGTGAGCATTTCACAGCGGATATCCAGTCATCACGCTGTACACGTTAACCATGTACAATTGGTGTTTCTTTGAGACAAGGTCTCCTTCTGTCACTCAGTCTGGAGTGCAGTGGCTCAGTCATGGCTCACTGCAGTCTCGACCTCCTGGGCTCAATCCATCCTTCGCCCTCATCCTCCCGAAAAGCTGGGGCCACAGGCATGTACCATCATGCCAGGCTAATGCATATATATTTATATTTTTTGGTGGAGATGGGGTCTTGCCATGTTGCCCAGGCTGGTCTCGAACTCTGGGCTCAAGTGATCCTCCCGCCTTGCCCTTCCAAAGTGCTGAGATTACAGGCATGAGCCACAGCACTGGGCCTACATGTAAAATTTTTATTTGTCAACTATACTTTGACAAAGCTGAGAAAAAAAATCCTAATATTTAAAAAAAAAAAAAAAAGGACTAGCTTGAGAGCTTTTCCAGCTCTCAGGCTTCTCAGCTGCCGTCTCTTCCGGATGCAGATAGCTGGAAGGGAAAGAAATTCCCTAAAATTACCCACAAGTCAAGAATGAAGTGTCTCCCTTTGAGCCACAGTGGCAGTTTTGTTTTTAATCATAGAAGTGTATTTCGAGCCAGGTGTCCTGGCTCACGCCTGCAATCCCCACACTTTGGGAGGCCGAGGCGGAGGGCAGCGGGGAGTGGGGGATCGCCTGAGGTCAGGAGTTCGAGACCAGCCTGACCAACATGGAGAAACCCCGTCTCTACTAAAAATACAAAATTAGCCAGCGTGGTGGTGCACGCCTGTAATCCCAGCTACTCAGGAGGCTGAGTCAGGAGAATCTCTTGAACCCAGGAGGCGGAGGTTGCAGTGAGCTGAGATCGTGCCATTGCACTCCAGCCTGGGCAACAAGAAAAAAAAAAAAAAGAAAGAAAAAGAAGAAGAAGAAGTGTATTTCATTTCAGTTACTTTTTAAAAAGGGAACAGACTTTATTTTTTAGAGCAGTTTTAGGTTTACAGAAAATGAAACAGACAGTGCAGCGAGCTCCTTGTACTCCTCTCCAGCACACAGTTGCCCTGTTATGAACATCCCACATCAGTGCTGTGCGTTCATTAACACTGATGAACCTGATGCATACATTATGATGAACTAAAGTCCTGGACTTCACCCTTTCTCTTGTATAGTTCTGTGGGATTTGACAAATGCATAATGCTGTACAGCCACAAGATAGTATCATCCAGAGTAGTTCTCCTGCCCTAAAACCTCTTGTGCTGCACCTGTTTCTCTCTCCCCTCTCACCCCAGCTATCTGATCTTTTTAGTGCCTCCAAAGTTTTGGCCTTTTCAGGATGTTGTAGCATTGGAATCATGGAGTATGTAGCCTTCACCACATACACCTTCCTTCACTTTGTCGGCTTCCTTCGCTTAGTAATATGCATTCAAGTTTCCTCCATGTCTTTTCATGGCTTGATAGCTCATTTCTTTTTAGCACCAAATAATATTCCGTTGTCCAGATGTAGCACAATGTTTATCCATTCATGTAACCTGTGACCAACTCACAGGTAGGATGTGGAATCACTCACCACAGAGGCATTAGAAAATAATCAGACCCAAGTCATTTCATGGGGGAACAAGCCCACAGGTACCAGACTGTCCAGTGAGTCGTAGGAAGTAAGAAGAGAGGCCAGAGCATAGCCAGGTCCTCACTTCATACTTTAAGCCCATGTATATTTCTCCCAAACCACACGGCATTGTTTCCATGCTTTCAGCTTTGCATGAATAACGCGATACTGAAAGCATCATTTAGCACTTGCTCTCTTTCCCGCAGCGCTGTTTTCAAGCTTCTTCCTGTTCATGATGCTCTGCTTAACCCTTAAGCTGCATGGGATTCTGTTCTGTGAATATGCCCATCCCACGTATTATCTTGCCCAGCGAAAAGTCCCCAAAACTCTGGATGGTGGTTACCTGTAGGGAGGGAGAGGAGATTGGGAATAGGGAGCGACTTCAACGGTGTTTATAATGTTTTGTTTCTTTAAATAAAAGAGCTGAGATCATTTCAGCAGAATGTTGATTTAGAGTCTCCTGGACAATTTGTTGCTCAAAGTGCTCTCTTAAAGAGCAATTTAAAAAAAAAAAACCTTTTATTACTTATTTATTGAGACAGAGTTTTGCTCTGTCACCCGGGCTGGAGTGGAGTGGTGTGATCTCAGCTCACTGCAACCTTTACCTCCTGGGTTCAAGCAATTCCCCTGCCTCAGCCTCCCAAGTAGCTGGGATTACAGGTGCCTGCCACCACACCTGGCTAATTTTTGCATTTTAGTAGAGATGGGGTTTCCCCATGTTGGCCAGGCTGGTCTCAAACTCCTGACCTCAGGTGATCTGCCTGCCTTGGCCTCCCAAAGTGCTGGTATTACAGGTGTGAGCCACTATGCCTGGCCTATCTTATTTATTTTTAAAAACAGCTTATTGAGATCTAATTTATGTACCATAAAATTCAAGCATATAATTCAGTGCTTTTATATGTAAAACATATATATGTAATAGCTTATTGATATATAATTTTTTATATAAAACAGCTTATTGATATGTAATGTATGTACCATAAAATTTAAATGTATCATTCACTGGCTTTTATATATTCACGAATATGTGCACCTATCACCACAGTCAATTTTAGCATATTTTCATCAGCTCATAAAGAAACCCCAAGCCCTTGAGCTGTCACTCCATACCCCTCCTCCCAGCCCATCCCTCCTACTTCTAAGCCACCACTAATCTACTTGGTGTCTATAGATTTCCTACTCTAGGCATTCCATGTGGGCGGGATCATGCAATATGTGGGCTCACGCAATATGAGCGGCATTCCACGTGAGTGGGCTCATGTAGTATGTGTGGCTCCTTTCACTGAGCATAAGGTCTTCAGCACTCATCCAGGTTGCAGCCTGTGTCTGAATTTCATTCCCTCTTCTGGCTGAATCGTATTCCATTGTGTATCTTGGACATATCCTATTCTGCTCACCCAGCCATTGGTGGGTGTTTGGAGTGTTTTCACCTTTCGGCTGTTTTAAGAGGGCTGCAGTGAACATTTGTACAAGTTTTGGACCCAATGCCTGTTTTCAATTCTCTTGTGTAGAGAGCACTTTTTAGCAGAAAAAGAATAGATTTGTGGCCTCCCTTTGTGTGTGGGCAGTGCCTTGAGAAGAGTAAACTCTGTGCTGTCACCTCCGGAGCCACGGGGAGCGTGGGGCTCGGGTAGCAGCTAGGACAATACGAGTTGGGACAAGGCCGGGTGCAATGGTTCACGCCTGTAATTCCAGCACTTTGGGAGACCGAGGCAGGGGGATCACCTGAGGTCAGGAGTTCGAGACCAGCCTGGCCAACATGGTGAAACCCCATCTCTAATAAAATAGAAAAATTAGCTGGACGGGGTGGTGGACGCCTGTAATCCCAGCTACTTGGGAGGCTAAGGCAGGAGAATTGCTTGAACCTGGAAGGCGGAGGCTGCAGAGAGTGGAGATCAGACCACTGCACTTCAGCCTAGGTGACAGAGCGAGACTCCGTCTCAAAAAAAAAAGAAAGAAACTCATGGATAATCCTCCTTCTCATGCAGTTCGCCTCTACGGACCAAACTTCATCCTTCAGGTGTACTCATCTCAGAGGAAGTCCTGGCACCCTGTGTGCCAAGACGACTGGAACGAGAACTATGGGCGGGCGGCCTGCAGGGACATGGGTTATAAGTGAGTATGGGGCAGCACCACCGTGTGACGGGAACAGACAGCAGAAACACGAGAAGACCCTCTCTCTGTCTCCCTGTGAAAGCACCGGCACATGAGTGCTGGGGACAATTGTCACCTTCCAAAAGCTGAGCCCTATAACCAGCAGGTGTGACTTGTCCTGCTAGGGCTGTGCCCGGCACACAGACCTTGGCTCCCTGCCACCTTGCCCTGCCTCCTCCTTGGCCTCTATAGACTCCTGTTGCTCGGGAGTGCCCAGTGCTGTGGTCATCTGGTCAAAGGGGCAGGCTGAGGGCATTAGGTGCCTCTTTTTCCAAGGTGCCTCTCAGCCAGGGTCCATTCACCTCCCTGGGTAGAGGTTGGGCCAGAACAGCCAGCGAGGGGGGTTGGACTGGAGAGAGCAGCAGGGACAAATCCTGTGCCAGTTTCACTGCTTTTGGGAGCCATGGAAGACTTTTGAGCTGGGGAGATAATCAATCAATCAATCAGATTTATACTTAAAAAATGTCATTCCTGCTTGTAGCTCTGAGGGAAGGTGGGAAGGCTTAAGGGGGTGTGTGTCCTTTGCCAGTGATTCCTAACGGGGGCGGGGGGTGGTTACCACTTATCAGCACTGCCTGGGGAGACGCGGCAGCCCTCAGGCATCGGGGAAGAGGGTGGTAGGATGCTACTGCCACTTTGTTTTCCATGGAAGGGCCCCCAGGTGATTTATATGCAACTTTAGGATATTCAATATGCCAGTTTTCAGAATGCATGACCACTTGATGAGAAAATTGGCATCTTAGCTAGTCACTATGACATCCCTAAACAGCAGGGGTGAATTACACAGCAAAGCCCCCATCGCAGTCCAGGAACCTGGTGGAATTGATAACTGGGGCCATTTTAACATCTGTACCTTTTATTAGATTAAAAGTATGTATGATTATGCAATCCTATGTCCTTCTCATAGTTTCTTGATCCTAACCTGGATAAGAAACATGACCAATGAAGAAATTTTATCTGACACTTTAGGGTTATTGAAACGAAAACTCGTTACAATATTATAGCACTTGGTTAGAACGTGTGATTTTTTTTCCTAAATGCTAAGGTTTTTCCCTCTTATTCTGAACGTCATATGAGAGATATTATGACATAGCATAGGATTTGTATTTGCTTATGCCTTAACCATTATCATAAATAAGGTTTTCTGTCTTTTTTAGGAATAGTTTTTACTCTAGCCAAGGAATAGTGGATGACAGCGGAGCCACCAGCTTTATGAAACTGAACACAAGTGCCCGCAATGTCGATATCTATAAAAAACTGTACCACAGGTATGCAGCAATTTCTTCTTTGAAAAATTTTGGAATGAAATCAACTAGGAGACACCACGGGGAATCGCTGTCCTGCGTCTGATTTCTCTGAGCTGCAATACTCGGTCTGGATGGGTTTTGCATTGGGAGGAGATTAGAGTCTGACCAGGCCTGGTTACTCTAAGCAGCCCTTGGTTTATTCGTAGGAAGTGGCTGAGGTTTCTCTGCTATTTCATTTTCAGCCTCTACCGTCTGCCCTTGTTGGTAGCGTCTCACACTGCAACGTTGACATTCAACTCTATTTAGTTTTCTTTCCTCTTCAGACATTTAGAGATGTACCTATTTTGTCAGGGCACGGTTCTAGGAATCCAAGATAATATCTCAGTGTCCCAGCCGGGGTGACCGGCTCATCCCAGTTTGCCAGGGACTTCACTGGCTTGAGCAAGGAAAGTCCTGCTCCATTCCAGCAGCTGGGCTGGCTGGTCCCCTTAGCCCCAACCCTGGGACAGCAGTGCCAGAGGGTGCTCTGTGAGGGATGGGCAGCATTCTGGCGGCCTGGGAATGAGTCATGGTGTGTCCAGGGGGTAGAAGTGGGCACAAGCCACGGGTCACGTGATGAGTGGCTGACCTGGCTGGGAGGGCGGAAGAGGGGATGGACTTGGGCTATTCCTTTTGCTTTGCGCATATTTAGGATGTTTGCAGACTTGCGATGATTGTTGCTGTTATGTGAGTGTTTTCCGATGTGAAAGATACACAGTGTCCTTTGCTCATGAGCTCTCCTTGCCTCCCAGGTCCCCAGGGCTTATGCCTGGTGTCTAGGCATCACCTCTCTGCCCGCCAGGTGCCAGGTGCTGCATTTCGGGGGAGGATGAACTAATCACCCCGCGCCACCTTTCCTCTGAGCGGGAGCCTGGGGCAGGTTTGCATTCCTGGTGGCCGCTGGCGGAGGTGTCTGGGGGCCTGACTTCCACCGCAGCCTGCTGTCCTGGGGAATGTGGCGGGGCAAGCCCAGTGGGGAGGGCTGTCCACGGCCAGGTGCACCCATCAAAACAGCAGGGCTGCGGTTTGTCCCTGTGGAGAAGCTAAACACAGCTGCCTGGGCGCTTTGTAGATGCTGAGTGGTTCTTTGTCTTCCTGGGTTAGGAGCCAAGTCCAGCCGGGCAGGGGCGGGGGGAGGGGAGGAGGTGCTGCCCTCCCTTGGCAAGAGCCTTGGGAACCCACAAGGAGGCTGGAGGGCTTGGAAGAAAGAAGAGAAGGCCATTGTCTGGTAGGCTCTATTCTGTCTCGGTGGTGACGGTAGGGGGAAGCGCACTTCTTTTCCTCTTTCTGTGCAGCAGTTGCCCTTTGATGCCTGAGTTCTGGTTGTTTTCTGTCGGGCTTCTGTGAATAACCACATGTGCCCTGGCGCTGTGACCACACAGGGCTATCCCTACCGACCTTAGGATTCTTAGGAAATGTCTTCTCTTAAAGGGGACATGTCTTTGCTTGGCCATGTCAGTGCCCCAGAGCCAGAGTCCACCTGGAATGCACCTGTAGCCACTGGGAACCTGGGGGGGGGGTGCCTCAGTAAGAGGGTGGCAGGAAGGACCTATTATTGTAGGGCCTGGGCTCCTGCAAGGTGGTTTGGGGGCCGTTGGAGGCAGCAGAGATTTGCCCTGGATTGGATGCTGTCAGGAAGCAGGGGTAATTCTGTGAGGCTGCTTTATTATTTTTTTTCTAGGAGGAGGTTGGAATGAGGCTAGGCTAAAGCTATGATTGGTAAAGAAACGTCCGTCGCTCAAGTTAGCCAGGACAGGAGGAGACATCAGGTCGTGATTTTGTGGTTGCGACCACAAGGTTCCTGTTCTGTCTGTTCAGACATCATTTCAGAGGAGGCTCCTTGTCTCTTGCCCCATCTCGGGCATGGAGGGGCCTAGTCCGATATTGATATTCAGTGAAATAATTCAGGTTCTGCAGAGCACATGGCCCAGCTGTCGGGGCGGGCCAGCTCTGCATGCCAGGGGCTGCGTCTTTCCTTCTCAGCATAGCCTGGGAAATTCACTGTAGGACAAAATGCATCAATTACTTTCTCTTCATCCATAACCTGGGATGTTTGACTCCCAAATGAGTAACTCTTATGTTTCTTCTAATCCTAGGGAAATTATCGGTTATATTGCTTTCAACACTACAGATGTAAAGCAGTCATAGGAGCCCAGAGGTTTCCAAATGGCTTCCTTACAAAATTAGAAGATGATTTTAAATTCCAAGAGGAAAAAGAAAAACTAGCATTATTGTATGCCTACCCTCACAACCACCCTAGGAGCTGGTACAGTTTTAAGAGAGGTTAAGTAACTTGCCCAAGGTCACACCGTGGGGATGTGAGCCGCGTGCCTTGGCTCAGTGTCTGGTCTTTGCCACTGTCCCTATATGGATTTACTTACCTTACTGGAGTTGTAAGTAGCAGACCCTTCTATGTCTCAGAAGACAGGAGAGGGAACATCGGAAGAGACGACTGATTTCTAAGCTTGTGAGAGGCAGGTGACTCCTCACTGTCGTGACCAGAATTTCCCCTGTTCTTTTTGTAGTGATGCCTGTTCTTCAAAAGCAGTGGTTTCTTTACGCTGTATAGGTAAGTTCATCTAGAGTCCCCCTTTTGATGCTTCTAACTAGGAAAAGCTCTCTGCTTTCAGAACATTACTCCCCGTGTCTCTGGGGGCGTGGGAAGGAAGAAGGTGGGGTCACGGGTTGGGATGTGTCCAGCAGCGTCTCACTCTTTCCAAGGAGTCCTGGTTTTGATTTCCATGGTCTGTAGACACCTTCAGCCTTGGGTCCAAGGGACACCCCCTGAGATCAGGCAGGCTCAGGAAGCTGACAAAGCCCTATGCTTTATGCCACCCATGAGCTGGAGGTCCGGCAGGTCTCTTTCTCCAGAAAGCAAAGGGGGGTGGCATTAGTGAGCCCTGGCAGTCACCTAACGTGGACTTGGAGCATCTGCAGGGCTGTGGTCCAGCACCACGGTGTGGCCACCAGGTGCTCATCAGCCAGTGGGACCCGGGAGGAGGGACAAGCCCGGAGAACAACAGCGCTCTTGCCTCTTCTCTCCTGAAGTTTGGACGGTGGCTTAGACTTGGGTGTCCCCATCTCTGTGTTTGGAGTGCTTACAGTTTCCAAACTGTTTGCAAATGTGGAAGCCACTGTCCCTCTCCTCCGGGATGGCCCAGTGCTGTCGTGGGGCCGTGGTCCTGAGCTCAGCTTTTCATTTGAAGAGGTGGAAGGTGCTGACACAGTCATATCCCGGCAGGGCTGGCTCAGGTCTTCTTTATGTCCTGAGTGGGGGTCCAGCACAGCCCCAAGGGCGCGTGGCACCCATCTTGCCCTCTGCCCATGCACTCACCTCCTGGTGGAGAAGACGCTCACACACAGGAAGCAGGGAAGGCAGCAGGCCTCACTCACCCCTCACCCCCTCACTCACCCCCTACTCAACCCCTCAACCTCTCACTCACCCACTACTCACCTCCTCACCCCCTCACTCACCCCCCACTCCCCCCCTCCCCCCCCCCCCCCCCCCCACTCACCCCCTCACTCACTCACCCCCTCACCCCCTCACTCACCCTCTACTCACCCCCTCACTCACTCACCCCTTCACCCTCTCACTCACCTCCTCGTCTCCTCACCCCCTCACTCACTTCCAGCCCTGCCCCTCCCATCTTCCTTTTCTTTGTGTGAGAATCTGGGGTCCCTGAGTGGTGTCAGTCCCTCCAAGACTCAAGGAGTCCCCAGGGCCTCGTTGTCGAGAACACCCCCACCTGGGTCCTGGGAGACCCCATGGGATCACAGGAGTGTTCAGGGAAGTGGTGCTTCCTGGGTCTGGGTGGGCTGGAGGGGCGTCCTCCCTTCCCTGAGACCCCCAGGAGCCCCCTGAGTCCATCCCCAGCAGTGGTGCTCCTGCCCTGTCCTTGCAGCCTGGGAGACCCTTGGGAGGGGAGGGCGCTGGGTGGCTGGGCAGCTTCTGCTGGTCTCACCCCACTGGCCTCCTGTTTGTTGTCCTCAGCCTGCGGGGTCAACTTGAACTCAAGCCGCCAGAGCAGGATCGTGGGCGGCGGGAGCGCGCGCCTGGGGGCCTGGCCCTGGCAGGTCAGCCTGCATGTCCAGAACGTCCATGTGTGCGGAGGCTCCATCATCACCCCCGAGTGGATCGTGACAGCCGCCCACTGCGTGGAAAAGTATGCCGGGGCGGCGCGGGCTGGGTGGGGGCTCCGGGCTGGCCTGCAGCCACCCTGTGACCTTGAGCAGGTCACAACCCTTGCAGCCCCGGCGTCCTTGTGTTTAAATGGGGAGAGTATTGCACCTGCTTCCTAGGGTTGTGAGGCACCAAGTGCGCTCATGCCAGGCAGCGCATGGCTGTATGCACTGAGTGTCGCCTGCACGAGGGGCACAGGGTGCAGGTGGAACATTCTCCACGATGTCACCATGATCAGCGTTCCTTCCAGCCACTGTCCTCTGAGCTCTGTTCTGCCCTTGAGCAAAGCCCCCGCCCCCTGAGGTATCCTGTCTCTGGGATGCTAGTCCCAGGAGAGGGCACACTCAGACAGACTTCAGACTGCCCTGCTGGAAGGTCCCTGGGGTTAAGTGCTCTTGGCCACAGCATTGCTCATCCAGAGGGTTAGGTAGGGGTGAGGCTAGCTGTGACAGTGTTAGCATTTATGGAAGCTAGCACCCCCTCACCTTTTCCTTAAACACATAGTGCTTTTGATCACATGCTGCTTTGGAGGAGGCCTCACTTGGCGGATGTATTTTTCTGCCTTAGAGAGAGGCTGAGCTGGGTTTGACTCTTGGCCCAGCCCTCTCTGGCTGCGTGGCCTTAGACGATTCACTCAACGTCTCTGATCCATGGCGTGTACAACTATAAGATGGGCATGCCCTTCTCCTCTCGGGCTGTTATGAAGGTCAAGGAAGCAAGGTCTGTTACCCAAGGGTGCCCCCTTCTCTCCCCCTCTTCACAGCCCCGGGTGCACTGGGCCCACTAGGAGCTGGGATTCTCTTAAGAGGGAAACTCTTGGATAAAGTAAATGGTTTGATTGATATTGGACTTCAAGTCTGTTCATCAGTATCTGTTTATTAAGCACCTACCATGTGCCAGGAAATGCTTTGGCGTACAAAGGAAAATAAGGGCCAGTCCTGCTAGAAATGGCCTTGAAACCCCAGGGAGGGATGTCGGCCCATTGTGGGTGCTGCAGATTCCTTGAAGGTGATGCAAGAGCCAGAAAGAGGGACGATGTGGGGTGCTGAGGCAGGGAGTCGGGGTGGGGGGAGTGTGAGGGAGAAGGAGGCCGAGCCCCTCTTCCACGATCTCCCTGTGTGGTTTCTGGTGAACCATCCCGCCTCTGGGTGTCTTGCCTCCAGCTTCCGATGTTGGAAGTTCATCCACTGAGAAGAGCTCTGTGTTTACGACTCTGAGATACTGAGTCCTCCTTCTCTCCCAGACCTCTTAACAATCCATGGCATTGGACGGCATTTGCGGGGATTTTGAGACAATCTTTCATGTTCTATGAAAGCGGACACCAAGTAGAAAAAGTGATTTCTCATCCAAATTATGACTCCAAGACCAAGAACAATGACATTGCGCTGATGAAGCTCCAGACGCCTCTGACTTTCAATGGTACGCGTGGCTCAGGCTTGGCAAGCAAGTTGGCAGAATCTTAAAGAGATGTTGATTGGAAATGACACTTGTGCTATGCCAAATGGAAGGGAGGAATTTGCGTTGAGCGAGGGTGGTGTGCAGCGGGTGGCCAATGGGAGAGGCTCACAGAGGCTAAGAGCACCTGCCACATTTTGGGGGAGGCAGCAGCCACCATGTCTGTTCTGTACTGTACTGAGTGGTGGTGATTCAAGCCAGGCATGGAAAAGGCTAGAACAGGGCTTTCCCACTGCAGCACTCTTGACATCTGGAGTGGTTCTCTGTTGTAGGGCTCTCTTGTGCCTTGTAGGATGTTTAGCAGTGTCCCCAGCCTCTACCCACTGGAGGCCAGTAGCTACCAAGCTGTGACAACCAATGTTGTCTGTCTGCCGACATTGCCAAACATCCCCTTTGAGGCAAAGTCACTTCCAGTTGAGAACTACTGGCCTAAAATGTGTAAAGAGCCTTGATTTTTAAAGATGCATTCTAAAACCAAGTTACTTAATTCAGGACAAACATACTTTCTCTTAGCATCTTATTTGGTCCCACTCTGGTCCATCCAAGGGTCTGGAATGTTCTAGCCCCACGTGGATACAGAAGAAGCAAAACCTTGGTGCTCCCTACAACATGTCTGTATTCACATTGGGAAATGGTTCACATACAGAAGAGTGAACGCATGAGCAACGGCGTGGTGCCTCTGGGGCGAAAGCTGACTCCATTGACTCCATCGGCTTTTTGGCTGTTGCCTCCTGTGTGTCTTTCCCATCTTGGTCACCTGGAGATATGTAATTTTAGAAGCAGAGCCAGCAAATAATTCCTTTTATAAGCAGAGCTAGCAAATAATTCTACTTATAGGTAGCATAACTTCTTGCCTGCCAGAAGGAGGGGTCTGGCAGGGGGAGAAAGTGAGAATGTGGGACTTGTTGGGATGCAGGGTCCTCTGGGCAGGGCGGCCGGGTGCCAGGCCCAGTGGCCTGCATGTGGGAAGGCCAGGTGGAGACGTAGCCCGAGGCCTTGGGTGATAACAGCCTGGCTTACTGTGTTTTCTCTTCTTGAAACAGATTTTGTGAAACCAGTGTGTCTGCCCAACCCAGGCCTGATGCTGGAGCCAGAACAGCACTGCTGGATTTCCGGGTGGGGGGCCACCGAGGAGAAAGGTGAGGCTCCTTGGCACGCAGGACTGCAGGGCCCACAGATGGAGCATTGGGTTCGGAAGTGGGAGGTCCAGGTTTTAATCCCAGTTCTACTACTCAATGATTGGATGACTTTGGTTGATTCCCCCAGTCCTTGTGCCTCAGTTTCTCCATCTGCTAAGTGGGGGAAATCCTGCCCAGCCTACCTAATACACCGTGTTCTTATTATGATCACACAGAGCAGCATGTGGAATGGCTTTTGAAGTATCTGGGCCACACGAGTTTAGAGGTGCAGGATCTCCTGTGTTGCACTCATTGTGAGTTTAAAGCTGCCCTGGAGATCCCACCAAGGCCTGCAGGGCTGAGTGACAGGGGGCTTGGTGAGGACGGGCGTCCTGGACCAGTGGTGGCCACATCTAAGCCTGTCCTCTGCCCTGATAACCGCAGAGAGAGGCTCTCTCCACCCCCTTCAGTTGCAATCTGCGTTTCTCTCTGACAGTCTTTCAAATGAAGGGAGCCTGGCTGCTTCATTTTTATGGAGGGTTGGAAGTGCTTAGTGGCAGGCACAAAGGTTCATTTTACATATTGTTTACATCCTTCTCAAAAGCATCTGGGCCATACAGACAACAAATCCTTTCAAACAAGGGGAAAAGTACAAAGGTTGGGTGATTTGTGGGGAGCGTCAGGGAAGGTAGTGGGGGGCATCCTGGCTCCTCATCAGCAGAAACTTACTACAGTGGAGCCACAGGCTGGGCAAAAGACCTCATGGAATCCAAGATGAAGGGAATATCAACAAATACTTGTGCGCACCTGAACCTATATCAGGCTGGGTGCTACTTGGGTGCCGGGAATGCAGAAGTGAACAGAGTAAGACAAACGTCTCTGCTGTCAGGAGCTTTACCTCTCTTGTGGATTTGGGTGGTGGGGGTGGGGCAGGTGTGGTCAGACAGATGGGAGACAAACAACTGATTCCAAATATCTGAGGGTGGGGATCGCAAGGTCCCAGCTACTTTGACAGGGTGGTCAGGAAAGGCTTCTCGGAAGAGGTGGCATTTGAGCTGAGACTCAAATGGCAGAAATGTGTATACATCAAAAAGGCTAGCGCACGTATCTTAAGATGCGGTCAAGGAGCCAGGGAGGTGGGCTGGGGCCAGATTGCATAGGTCCTTGTGGATTATGGTGAAGACACCAGCTTCTCGTCTGCTCGAGGTAGGGAGATCATGAGCCGGGGAGTGCCATGACCTGGCAGCTGTGTGGGGAGTGGGGATGAATGGATGGAGACGAGGATGATGGTGACGAGTCCATTGCTGTGGTTCCCTGAGACGGGAAGGCAGCTCACAGCAGAGTGCGGGCGTGGATGTGGAGAGATGAGGGTACATTTGGGCTAGAGCCACCAGACTTACTGATGGGTTGCATGTCTGTGGGAGAGAGAGTGAGAAGTCAGGGACGATGGCTTTCCACTCTGTGACTGAAGCCCCAGGGTGGCAGGTGGTGCCATTTTTCAAGCCAGGAAATATTGGTTGGTGAGAATTTGGGGTGGGAGAAGGTGTGATGGAGGGTTCTGGTTTTGCACATTAAGCCCACAGTGCCCAGAAGATACCCGAGGGGAGGCAGCAAGGCGAGAGTGGCAAATGCAGAGACGGCAAGTGCAGGCCCTGTCTTGAGAAGCTCTAATGTGCAGGGGAGCTGAGAAGCGGGCGGCCTAGGGAGGGTCGTGTGTGCTCC
Organism: Hylobates moloch; assembly: GCF_009828535.3. NCBI lineage: Eukaryota > Metazoa > Chordata > Mammalia > Primates > Hylobatidae > Hylobates > Hylobates moloch. Next base: position 4,804,427 of record NW_026652289.1, read on the forward strand.
AGAAGCGTGCGTGCATGCCAGAGGGGAAACAGGAGCCTGTGTGTCCTGGGTAGGGTTCAGTGAGGAGTGGGAAATTGGTTCAGCAGAACCAAGCCACTGGGTGAATAAGACAGGGATTCCATGGCACTGATAGAGCCCTATAGTTTCAGAGCTGGGAAGCTCTTTCCCTGAAGCTGAACTCCAGAGCTGCATTCAGCACAGGCACTGCCAGTTATAAGGAGAATCCAGGTTTCCCAAGTAGAGGGCTTGGTGCTGGGATGAGCTGACGGGGGCAGGGCTGGAGAACGGGGCTGTGACCCTCTGTGTAGTGTGTGTGGAGGTCTCAGGGAGCGAAGCGTGCTCTCTCTGCGAGAGCTGCTGGCAACACTGGGAGCTCAACAAGTCTCCCTGTCCTTAGGGAAGACCTCGGACGTGCTGAACGCTGCCATGGTGCGTCTCATTGAGACGCAGAGATGCAACAGCAGATACGTCTATGACAACCTGATCACCCCAGCCATGATCTGTGCCGGCTTCCTGCAGGGGACCGTCGATTCTTGCCAGGTAATTCAACACTTTTATTCTACCTTTGGCCCTTACCAGATCCTACTGAACCCCCCATGAGAGAGAGGGTATTCTTGGGGTCAGCAGAGCCTCCTCAGTGACACGGAGCCAGCTCGGGGCAGTCATGGGAAGCGATGGCCACAAACAGTGCGAACGCTTCTGGTGGCAGAAGTACAATCGACAAATCACACACGGCCTCTGAAAAACTGATATTTGGTAAAAGTGCCAGTGGAACAGAAACAAGTATTTAGACAATTTTAAATTATGAACGCCAATTTATTTAGTAACTATTAGCTTGAACAGATTAAATTCAGGATGGGGGCTGTCTCTTTGGGGGTTGCATCTCTGTTACCATCACCCCTTGATGGTGGAGATTCGAAGCCCACACAGTCACTTGTAACTCACACTGCGACACCCACCCCCGCCACCGCCACCTCCTCTAGGCCTGGTCAGTGGTGTGTGGCAGATTGTGACTTGATTTTCTGCTCTCTGTACCTTGCTGTGTCCCACAGGGTGACAGTGGAGGGCCTCTGGTCACTTCGAAAGACAATGTCTGGTGGCTGATCGGGGATACAAGCTGGGGTTCTGGCTGTGCCAAAGCTTACAGACCAGGAGTATACGGGAATGTGACGGTATTCACGGACTGGATTTATCGCCAAATGAGGGTAACTATCCTGTCCTCCTTCTGACCGTGTTCTCTGATTCCTCGAGCCAAAGCCAGACATCTGTTAAGCATGGTTCTGCTGCTGGAAGCTCACTGCTGACCACTGGTCAACATGAAGCAAACCCTGCTTCCTCCAGCCACAGCCCCATCCCCCTGGTGTCCACCCATTGCCCATTGCCTCTCACTGGCTTCACTTGCATGTTTCTCCTGGTGCTTGGATGAAAAGCGCTGGAGCTCGGCTTGTGTGAAATTCCTTGGTGCTCTGCTGACCACACTTAGTTCTGGCTCAGCTGACTCAGTTGTTCCACTCAGGCCACCTCACATCAAACCTTTTTTTTTTCTTTTTTGAGATGGAGTCTCACTCTGTCGCCCAGGCTGGAGTGCAGTGGCACGATCTCGGCCCACTGCAACCTTTGCCTCCCGGGTTCAAGCGATTCTCCTGCCTCAGCCTCCCAAGTAGCTGGGATTACAGGCATGCACCACCGCGCCCGGCTACTTTTTGTATTTTTAGTAGAGATGGGGTTTCTCCATGTTGGCCAGGCTGGTCTCAAAGCCCTGACCTCAGGGCATCCACCCACCTCAGCCTCCCAAAGTGCTGGGATTACAAGCGTGAACCACGGTGCCCGGCCCCACATGAAACTTTTGACTTATAGAGAGCAGAGGGAAGAGCTGACTGTGTCCATCCTTTTCTGGGGCTATTGAGTGGCCCCTGGGCAGCCCCCAAGGTTAGGAAGTGCAGGAGCAGCCAGGGTCCTCTGATGCCCCAGACTCAAGCATGAGGGAAGGTCTCAAGGGTTCCCTGTGAGCCTCATGGACGTCTCTGCTTAGCGGAGCCCTGGCTTTGGGCATTGTCCAGATAGTGGGTGAGAACCAGATCTTCTCATCTCCAGGACCTCAGACCTATAGTTTTCTCAGATTTCTGTGCTTTCTGGGGCTGGGCAGCTAGCGGAAGAAAGCACTCTATTCTGTCTTCTCTCGAGTCTCCCAGATGCCCAGTCTGTTGAAGGAGCAGCAGAACCAGGGGGCATTTCCCGCTAGGGCCCGACCTGTGTCTCCTTCAAATGACATGCGGGACTCAGGGCCTTCCCATGACCATGGGGCCCAGCTGGACCTCGCCTGGCATAAGGCCCAGTGCTGGAAACAGATGACCCCAGGGGGAGGCAGGGCAGGAGGGAAGCTGGCAGGGCTGGGACGGTCAGCCAGGCTGAGGGGCGGACTCGAGCCAGGATGGGGCTAGCGAATGAGCCGGGTGTGTTTGGCGGCTGCAGGTGGGTCCGCGTGGCTGTGCAGGGAGGGAAGGGCTGCGTGGCAGGAGAGCAGCCGGGGGAGGCCCAGACTCTGCTGAAGAGATGCCCCTGGCGCCGGCCTCCACATCCGCTGCCCGCTCCTCCTGGAGCTCCTGCCCCGCCATGCTCAGCCTGACTCTGACCAACACGTCGGAGAGAAAAATGATCCCTTTGTGCTATTAAGCTTGCTTATTTGGTTTCTAAGTGCTTCATGCGAACCTAGAGGAAAAAACTATTTTCCACCTTTGTTTGTCTTAAGAAAATAACACACTTTTTTTTTTTTCCTATTTGAACAGGCAAACGGCTAATCCGCATGGTCTTTGTCCTTGACGTCGTTCTACAAGAAAACAAAGGGGCTGGTTTTGCTTCCCCGTGCACGATTTACTCTTAGAGATGATTCAGAGGTCACTTCATTTTTATTAAACAGTGAACTTGTCTGGCTTTGGCACTCTCTGCCATTCTGTGCAGGCTGCAGTGGCTCCCCTGCCCAGCCTGCTCTCCCTAACCCCTTGTCCACAAGGGGTGATGGCCGGCTGGTTATGGACACTGGCGGTCAAGTGTGGAGGAGAGGGGTGGAGGCTGCCCCATTGAGATCTTCCTTCTGAGTCCTTTCCAGGGGCCAATTTTGGATGAGCACGGAGCTGTCGCTTCTCAGCTGCTGGACGGCTTGAGATGAAAAAGGAGAGACATGGAAAGGGAGACAGGCAGGTGGCACCTGCAGTGGCTGCCTTCTGGGGCCACTTGGTAGTGTCCCCAGCCTAGCTCTCCACAAGGGGTTTTTGCTGATTTGTTCTTAGAGCCTTAGCAGCCCTGGATGGTGGCCGGAAATAAAGGGGCCAGCCCTTCATGGGTGGTGACGTGGTAGTCACTTGTAAGGGGAACAGAAACATTTTTGTTCTTATGGGGTGAGAATGTAGACAGTGCCCTTGGTGCGAGGGAAGCAATTGCAAAGGAACTTGCCCTGAGCACTCCTGGTGCAGGTCTCCACCTGCACATCGAGTGGGGCTCCTGGGAGGGAGACTCAGCCTTCCTCCTCATCCTCCCCGACCCTGCTCCCAGCACCCTGGAGATTGCACATGCCCCTTGGCCCTGGCAGGCGCCAAGCCTGGCACCATGTTGGCCTCTTCAGGCCTGCTAGTCACTGGAAATTGAGGTCCATGGGGGAAATCAAGGATGCTCAGTTTAAGGTACACTGTTTCCATGTTATGTTTCTACACATTGCTACCTCAGTGCTCCTGGAATCTTAGCTTTTGAAGTCTCCAAGTAGTCCACCTTCATTTAACTCTTTGAAACTGTATCATCTTTGCCAAGTAAGAGTGGTGGCCTATTTGAGCTGCTTTGACAAAATGACTGGCTCCTGACTTAACGTTCTATAAATGAATGTGCTGAAGGAAAGTGCCCATGGTGGCGGTGAAGAAGAGAAAGATGTGTTTTGTTTTGGACTCTCTGTGGTCCCTTCCAATGCTGTGGGTTGCCAACCAGGGGAAGGGTCCCTTTTGCATTGCCAAGTGCCATAACCATGAGCACTACTCTACCATGGTTCTGCCTCCTGGCCAAGCAGGCTGGTTTGCAAGAACGAAATGAATGATTCTACTGCTAGGACTTAACCTTGAAATGGAAAGTCATGCAATCCCATTTGCAGGATCCGTCTGTGCACATGCCTCTGTAGAGAGCAGCATTCCCAGGGACCTGGGAAACAGGTGGCACTGTAAGGTGCCTGTTCCCCAAGACACATCCTAAAAGGTGTTGTAATGGTGAAAACGTCTTCCTTCTTTATTGCCCCTTTTTATTTATGTGAGCAACGGTTTGTCTTTTTTTGTATCTTTTTTAAACTGTAAAGTTCAATTGTGAAAATGAATATCATGCAAATAAATTATGCAAATTTTTTTCAAAGTAATTACTGCATCTTTGAAGTTCTGCCTGGTGAGTAGGACCAGCTTCCATTTCCTTGTAAGGGGGTGATGCTGAGGCTGCTGGTCAGAGGACCAAAGGTGAGGCAAGGCCAGACTTGGTGCTCCTCTGGTTGGTGCCCTCAGTTCCTGCAGCCTGTCCTGTTGGAGAGGTCCCTCGAATGACTCCTTATTGTTATTCTGTTAGTCTGTTTCCATGCTCCTAATAAAGACATACCCAAGACTGCAATTTACAAAAGAAAGAAGTTTATTGGATTTACAATTCCACATGGCTGGGGAGGCCTCACAATCATGGCAGAAAGCAAGGAGGAGCAAGTCACATCTTACATGGATGGCAGGATACAAAGAGCTTGTGCACAGAAACTCCCATTTTTTAAACCATCAGATCTCGTGAGACCCATTCACTATCACAAGAACAGCATGGGAAAGACCCGCCCCATGATTCAATCATCTCCTATCAGGTCCCTCCCACAACACATGGGAATTATGGGAGCTACAAGATGAGATTTGGGTGGGAGAGATCCAAACCATATAATTCTGCCCCTGCACCCCCCAAATCTTTACATTTCAAAACCAATCAGGCCTTCCCAACAGTCCCCCAAAATCTTAACTCATTTCAGCATTAATTCAAAACTCCACAGTCCAAAGTCTCATCCAACACAAGGCAAGTTGCTTCCACCTATGAGCCTGTGAAATCAAGAGCAAGTTAATTACTTCCTAGATACAATGGAGGTACAGGCGTTGGGTAAATACAGCCATTCCAAATGGGAGAAATTGGCCAAAATAAAGGGGCTGCAGGCCCCTTGCAAGTCCAAAATCCAGCAGGGCAGTCCAATCTTAAAGCACCAAATGACCTCCTTTGACTCTATCTGTCATATCCAGGTCATGCTGATGCAAGAGGTGGGTTCCCATGGTCTTGGGCAGCTCCACCTCTGTGACTTTGCAAGGTATAGCCTCCTTCCTGGCTGCATCATGGGCTGGTGTTGAGTGTCTGTGGCTTTTCCAGGCACATGGTTCAAGCTGTCAGTGGATCTACCATTCTGGGGTCTGGAGGATGGTGACCCTCTTCTCACAGCTCCACTAGGCAGTGCCCCAGTAGGGACTGTGTAGGCACTCCAACCCCACATTTCCCTTCTGCACTGCCCTGGCAGAGGTTCTCCATAAGGGCCCCACCCTGCAGCAAACATCTGCCTGGGCATCCATGCGTTTCCATACATCTTCTGAAATCTAGGCAGAAGTTCCCAAACCTCAATCCTTGACTTCGGTGCACTGGCAGGCTCAACATCACATGGAAGCTGCCAAGGCTTAAGGCTTGCAACCTCTGAAGCCACAGCCCAAGCTCTATGTTGGCCCCTTTCAGCCATGGCTGCAGCGGCTAGGATGCAGAGCATCAAGTCTCTAGGCTGCACACAGCACAAGGACCCTGGGCCTGGCCCATGAAACCACGGAGAGGCTTCCGTGAAAACCTCTGACATGCCCTGGAGACACTTTCTCCATTGTCTTGGGGATTAACATTCGGCTCCTCATTACTTATGCAAATTTCTGCAGCTGACTTGAATTTCTACTCAGAAAATGGGATTTTCTTTTCTATTGCATTGTCAGGCTGCAAATTTTCCAAACTTTTAGGCTGTTTCCCTTTTGAAACTGAATGCCTTTAACAGCACCCAAGTCTCTACTTGAATGATTTGCTGCTTAGAAATTTCTTACGCCAAATACCCTAAACCATCTCTCTCAAGTTCAAAGTTCCACAAATCTCTAGGGCAGGAGCAAAATGCCACCAGTCTCTTTGCTAAAACATAACAAGAGTAACCTTTGCTCCAGTTACCAACAAGTTCCTCATCTCTATCTGAGACCACCTCAGCCTGAATTTCATTGTCCATATCATTATCAGCATTTTTGTCAAAGCCATTCAAAAGGCCAGGCATGGTGGCTCACCCCTGTACTCCCAGCATTTTGGGAGGCCAAGGCAGGCAGATCACCTGAGGTCAAAAGTTCAAGACCAGCCTGGCCAACATGGTGAAACCCCATCTCTACAAAAATACAAAAAGTAGCCAGGCATGATGGTAGGTGCCCATAATCTACTGTAAGCTACTCAGGAGGCTGAGGCAGGAGAATCGCTTGAACCCGGGAGGTGGAGGTTCCAGTGAGCTGAGATTGTGTCAGTGCACTCCAGCCTAGGCAACAGAACGAGACTCTATCTAATTAATAAAAAAAAAAAAAATGGACATTCAACAAGTCTCTAGGGAGCTCTAAACTTGCTCACATTTTCTTGTTTTCTTCTGAGCCCTCCAGACTGTTCCAGCCTCTGCCTGTTACCCAGTTCCAAAGTCGCTTCCACATTTTCAGGTATCTTTACAGCAGTGCCCCACTCTACTGGTACCAGTTTACTGTATTAGTCCATTTCTGTGCTGCTGATAAAGACATACCTGAGACTGGGCAATTTACAAAAGAAAGAGGTTTATTGAACTTGCAGTTTCACATGGCTGGGGAGGCCTCACAATCATGGTGGAAGGCAAGGAGGAGCAAGTCACATCTCACATGGATGGCACCACAGCATTTATTAAGCACCTGCAGCATGACAGACCCTGGGTTCCAGAAAACTGGAGCTTTCTGCTTCGGTTTTTTCAATACACTCCTGGCCCTGTCATTGCTCTGCTCCTAACTCAACCCCATCCTATGGGTCCCCTGAGCCCCAGACGCGCCTGGAGCGAAGGTGCCTGAGCAGACATCATTATGATCCTGTCTGTTCTGCACAGGCCAATGGAGCATTGAGCCAGTGCTTATGTTACTAGTGGTGAGTGTCCAGGTTCTTGGTGTCTTGAACAAAGAATTAGGCAGAACGCACAAACAAAGCAAGAAGAAAATGAAGCAACAAAAGCAGAGATGTATTGAAAATAAAGTACACACCACAGGGTGGGAATGGGCCCGGGCCTAGGGGCTCAATGGCTCCATTACAGTTTTTTTGGGGTTTAAATACCCTCTAGAGGTTTCCACTGGTTACTTTGGGGGCCCTATGTAAATGAAGAGGATAAAGTAAAGTTACAAAGTCATTTACTCGGCATACACCCTGTGGAGGGGATAGTTCCTGTTAGAATTGAAGTGTGAATCAGCCTTCCATTCCTGCCTCCAGATCCGATTTTCCTGCCTCACAGGGCAGGCCACAGAAGCCGGAGAGCAGGCTTTGATCCCGGCGCTGCCCATCATGGGTGGGAATGGAGGGGTGGGTAGGGAGGGGCAGGTCCATCACTTGCCTGAGCCCAGGGCCCCTCTAAGTGCAGGAAGGAGTCACACAAAGTGGTCTCCAGGGCTCTCTCCGAGCTCTGGCCACTGGGGCCTCTCCCCTCTCTGCTCTGGATGACTAGTTAGGACAGGCCTGGGGGATCACCACACATGTTCATTTTGTCTGAAAGGAACGTCCTTGCGGGCACCTTGGGGCATCCCCAGCAGGTTCACTCTGCTGGGGAAATTGAAATTGCTCTTCTCTGGGACACATACTGTCAACTTTCTTCCTCCGTCGTCTCTGGTTATCACTAGCAAATTTCTAACAACAGCAAAATAGAATCCTGTGCAACACTTTGACAACTCTGACTCTGTTTCCCGCGCAGCAGAAACTTAAGGCGGGTGGAAGACTGACTTGGGTGGTGGTGGAAGGAAGGGACGTCTTATAGTGGAGAAGTTTCCCAGGCCTGCCACGAGAGGGCACCCCCCTTATGGAAGGGCCGGCCTGTCTGACGCACCAACACAGCCAGAGGACCTGGGCCATGTTCGCTGCGAGAACCCGTGCCTAGTATTCAATTAAGAATGCTTGGATCCGCCCAGCCTTACTCTTGCAAACCTGTGTGTGTGTGTTGGTGTTGTCTCTCCCTTAAGCCTGAGTCAAACTGATCAGCCTCTGCTAACAGTAGATCAAGTCAACCTGCAGGTGCACTTCAGCACCTGGGGGAGCCATAAAGCTACTGTCCAGTGGCAGCTGCTGATCTGGGCTTGTGAAATGTCCACTGCTCTCCGGACGTCCTCTCTTATAAATGAATTCTCAAACTTCCCGAAGAATTGAGAATTATACAGTCCCAAGAGTCAGAAGAGATCTGGGATAGGGGGGCGGTCCAGAGGGGAGAGGATGGTGTTGCTGGTCCAGCCCCCACCCCCAACCTGACAAGCAGCTGTGCAGCTTGGCCTGATGCCCCCACTGCCTGGGACCTCACAGCTCTTGAGGAAGCCATGGCATCCGGGGGCCCCTCTGTAGAAAGTATCCCCATTCCCCACACTGATCGTCTAGAACATACCTCCCCAGAGGATGTCACACCTTGGTGCTCACGCTTCATCTCTCTTGTTGCCTTTTGGCCTTCTCTTTCCTAGGCTCGGGCAATCCTGATCCTTCAACTCTCCCCTTAAGGGACAGAGTGTCTGGTCCTCTCCTGTCCCATCCGTCTGGTTATCACTAGCAAAATTCTAACAACAGCAAAATAGAATCCATCTAGTCCACTGTTCAATTTCCTGCCCTTGAGCCTGCCCTGGCCTCATGGTGAGGAGGCCCAGCAGCAGCACCGATTGGGAGCCATGGTTGTCAGAGTCAGGGCGTAGGAGCGTGGCTCGAGTCTCCCCCCACCAGGCTAGACCAAAGAGACCTTCCGTCGGGTTCTCCTCCAAGGTTAGTGTTCTGCCTTCTCTGCTTCCCAGACCACTCCCCCAGCCACAGCCTCTGCAGGTAAGTCCCACTGGGAAACCGTTTTTTTTTCTGAGATGGAGTCTTGCTCTGTAGCCCAGGCTGGAGTGCAGTGGCACAATCTGGGCTCACTGCAACATCCACCTCCCGGGTTCAAGCAATTCTCCTGTCTCAGCCTCCCGAGTAGCTGGGACTATGGGCACACGCCAACACACCCAGCTAATTTTTGTATTTTTAGTAGAGACAGGGTTTCACCACATTAGTCAGGCTGGTCCCGAACTCCTGACCTCAGGTGATCCACGCGCCTCGGCCTCCCAAAGTACCGGGATTACAGCGTGAGCCATCGCACCTGGCCTGGCAACCACTTCTTGACTGGGCCTTGTGCTTTTCAACTCCATGCCAGGTACCCAGTGACTCAACAGATTGGACATTTGATCAATGCACATTATTAAGAGTTAGCACCGTTGGCTTCATATTCTGTTTCATTTTTTAAAGTGTGTTCCCCCATTTCCCTCCAGTCTCTAGGAAATCATCAGACCCTGTTCTTTTGCTCGCTCCTACCTGGCCCCGCCAGAGGGCAGCTTTAGCGCCGACTGCTCCATTGCACCCTACCTGCTAGTTTCAGGCTTCTCGCCAAAATACAAAACATGGCAGAGCAGTGTCTGCTAGAAATGAGTTTATTACAAACAGAGGAGACAGGGCTCCAACAGGACTCACACACATGACACTCATGCTCCTGAAACACTGGGTTTGTGAAGAGACATTATAAAAACCAAAAAATAAGCTGTGATGCTCAGCACGTGTCAGTTTCTAAGAACACAGAGAAGGGGAGAGCTGCAAGGTGGAGCGGTTCTGAGGGCTGAAAATCCCTTTTCCAGTACGAAGCCAGCACCTTCATCCCCGCCAGCTCATGTGCATCTGAGGGTGGGGCTGTCTTCATGCCGGAAACCAAACTGCTCTCACAGCTTCTTGCTAAATCGCCATGGCTAATGGATAAGCAGAGACTGACTAGCAAGTCTGACTACTGAGCACTCAAGTAGTCTGTCCAGTGGCTACCCGGGAATGGGGGCAGACGGTGTGAGTGCACATCTACGGGGCTGGACAGAGAGCGTGGTTAACCGGGGAACTGGGCGAGCCGGCGCCGAGCCTGCGTCAGCCGTGCAAGCCGCTCCTTCAGGAACTTCCGCTTGTCGCTGGTGTCGCTCCGCTCCTTCAGAAGCCAGCTGTAGGTGTCCTTGTCCTGCAGGAGCTGCAGCATGGCCTTCTGAAGCTGCTGGCCGTACGTCTGCAGCATGAAGAACTGGATGATCAAAGGGATGTGGCTGGAGATGCGCTTGCTGGCCTCCTGGAAGGAAAGAACAGTTCACAGGAGGGTGGAGGGGACACTGTGAGGAGGGGACTCTGACCTCACCATGTGCACATGAGGATATCCAGATTCTCAATGAGGGAGACCCTCCCAGGGCAAGGACCTTCCCCTGGGTTTCAAACCCATCAATCTCCTCCATGGTGGTGGCAGAGAGGAACTCTGCACAGTGCAGAGAATGTCCCAGCTATGAGTCATATTCCCACCAGCTTTTCCTGACCATTAAATGGGTACTTCTGATGGAAGAAGGCAAAATATGCTCTATAAAGGTAAGCATGCAGACAGTGCAAAAACTGCATTTCCAGACCAGCCTGGTCAACGTGGTGAAACCGCGTCTCTACTAAAAATACAAAAAGTAGCCAGGTGTGGTGGCATGCGTCTGTAGTTCCAGCTACTCAGGAGGCTGAGGCAGGAGAATCACTTGAATCCCGGAGGCGGAGGTTGCAGTGAGCTGAGATTGCATCACTGCACTCCAGCCTGGGCGACAGAGCAGGACTCCGTCTCAAAAAAAAAAAAAGAAAAAAGAAAAAAACTGCATTTCCAAATTATTTACAAGCCTGCCAAAGAGATTTGAAGGTTTCTTCTTCTTTTTAATCAACACTCAAATGACTCAGCGGAAAAGACATTGGGCTTTCAAAAGCCACAGAATGGAGCTGTCTGAGTTATATGCATGTAGACGTTTTCCACCTCTTCCTTTCTCCCTCCCCAAGTCCCACCTATTAGCAAAACTTTTTTCTTTCCCAGGATGGGTGGATCTCTCAGGAAGTTGCAGTGTACTGGTCCCTCAGCAAGGTTCTGGTATCTTCTCTATAAAACAGGGCTAATGTGAGGCACTGGTCTCATGGGGTGGTTAAAAAGATTAAAGGAGTTAAAAGATGCAAGTTTAGAAAGATGCCAGGCATGTTAATAAGTACTCAGTATTGGTGAGACTGAGGCGGAACTCCCAATCCGTGTTCTGTGACCAGAGTGACCGAGAGGCGGGGTGGTCACCACCTGGACATGGGGGTAAGGAGACAGGACCAGGCCGAAGGCAGGCGTTCAGGGCAATGCTAGAGCCCCAGATGGGGGCAGACAGTGTGAGTACTCACCAGGAGAACTGATGAGAATCAGCTGCAAAACTGCTACAGACAGTAAGAGTCAGCAGGGGTGTGAGGTGTGGCACCGATACATCTAAAGCTCACACACCAAAATCACATCTACCACCACCAAACAGGAGACACAGAGGGAGAAAAACCCCTTTACAGTACACAACGATGAGAACACGTAGGCATAAACCTCGGAGATGTGCACCTTATACAAAGAAAACTTTAAAATACTCCTAAGGCCCCGGCAAAAGGAAGCCTTAAAAACGGAAAGACTTGGGAGGCCGAGACGGGTGGATCACGAGGTCAGGAGATCGGGACCATCCTGGCTAACACGGTGAAACCCCGTCTCTACTAAAAATACAAAAGATTAGCCGAGCGTGTTGGCGGGCACCTGTCGTCCCAGCTACTCAGGAGGCTGAGGCAGGAGAATGACGTGAACCTGGGAGGCGGAGCTTGCAGTGAGCCGAGATCAGGCCACTGCACTCCAGCCTGGGTGACAGAGCGAGACTCTGTCTCAAAAAAAAACCAAACCAAACCAAACAAAACAAAAACCGGAAAGACTAGGGCTGGGCATGGTGGCTCACACCTGTAATCCCAGCACTTTGGGAGGCTGAGGCCGGTGAATCACTTGAGGTCAGGAGTTCGAGATTAGCCTGGCCAATATGGTGAAACCCCATCTCTACAATAAAACCACCACCACCACCACCACCACCACCACCACCACAACAACAACAAAACTTAGCAGGGCATGGTGGTGCGCAACTGTAGTTCCCAGCTCCTTGGGAGGCTGAGGCTGGAGAATTGCTGGAACCTGGGAGATGGGGGTTGCAGTGAGCCGAGATCGAGCCACTGCACTCCAGACTGGGTGACAGAGCGAGACTCTGTCTCAAAAAAAAAAAAAAAATTCAATAAAAAACCGGAAAGGCTGAAGATGTTCTTGGAAAAAGACATGGTGTCAGCAAGACGTCAGCTCTCCCCACAGAGGGCTATGCAGTGAATGCAAACCCAGTACATATAGCAGCAGTTCTCCTCGTTCATGAGAAACTGGATACACTAATTCTGAAATTCATATTGAAACTGAACAAACACAAAGAGGCAGAACATCTCTACATAAAACCAAGTGGGAACTCAGGTAACTGGACACCCATGTTCTTAGCAGCACTATTTACAACAGCCAAAAGGTGAACAAGCCAAGTATCCACGGATAAAATAAATGGGTAAAAATAATGTGGTGTATCTATCAACGCAACAGTATTCTGCCTTCAATAAAAAGGAGTGAACCTGTAATCCCAGCACTTTGGGAGGCTGAGGTGGGAGGACTGCTTGAGCTGTCAAAGTCGAGTTCAAAGACCAACCTGAGCAACACAGGGACACCCCGTCTCTACAAAAAATTAAAAAATTACCCGGGTGCGGTGGTGCACGCCTGTGGTCCCAGCTACTTGGGCAGCGGAGGTTGGTGGATGGCTTCAGCCTGGGAGATTGAGGTAGCAGTGACCTAGGATCACACCACTGCACTCGAGCCTGGACAATAACAGTGAGACCCTGTCTCTAAAAATAATGATACAATTGGAAGGCCTAGGCGGGTGGATCGCTCGAAGTCAGGAATTCGAGAACAGCCTGGCCAACATGGTGAAACCCCGTCTCTACAAAAAATACAAAAATCAGCCAGGCGTGGTGGCACACGCCTGTAATCTCAGCTACTCGGGAGGCTGAGGCAGGAGAATTGTTTGAACCCAGGCAGGGGGAGGCTGCAGTGAGCTGAGATCACACCATTGTACTCCAGCCTGGGCGACAGAGCAAGATTCTGTCTCATAATAATAAATCAATAGGCGTGAAACTCTGACACTTGCTACCACCTAGATGAGGACATGGTGCCGCATGAAGTAAGCCAGTCACAACTCCTATGAGGTACTTAGGTTAGTTGAATTCACAGAGACAGACAGTAGGATGGTAGCTGTCAGGGACTCGGGGGCGGGGAATGGGGAATGTGTTTAATGGGGACAGAGTTTCAGCATGGCAAGGCGATAGGGTCCTGGAGGTGGCTGCTGGTGATGCTGGCGCAATATGAATGTACTTAATGCCACTGAACTATGTACCCCAAAATGGTTAAGATGGCAAAATAGACATGATGAATATTTCTGCACAATTTAAAGAAAGAAAAAGTGAGGGTGATATGGGGGTGCTGGCTGCACTAGAGAGTGATGTACCAGTAAGACCTTGGTGACACTGACGGATGAAAAGAAGGAAAACAGGGCTGAAGACAGGATGCAGACAGGACCCAACGCAGAGGGGAAGTGAGTGCCTGAGCGGGCGTGTGGAGTACCAGCGGGAACTAGATGACCCTTCCAGGATGGGACTGGGACCTCTGCTGCCATCTGGATCCTGCCTCATTCTTGACATCAAAGAACTCCAAATGGACCAAAGGTATCATGCAACAGTTAAAATAAGAAATTACTTAAAGAAAATACTGTCCACCTCATTTATCATCTCAGGGAGACAAAGTCCTTTTAAAGTATGACGAAAACCACTGAGGCCCAAATCCAACTCGAGTTTTCTGCTCTAGAAAACTTGAGCATAGTCTAAAACCACCATAGACAAAAATGACAAAGCAAATGATAAAATTCAGATCGTCTGCATCGGAAATCGCAGAGGTCTACTATCTCACCGAGAAGCTCCTCCTGGATGAACTGTTTGCTGAGCAAGAAACAGAAATAACTCTCAACACACAAAAAGATGCACCACCTTGTTGTCATAAGAGAATGCCAATTAAAATTGTAATGAGATGTCATTTTCACCTATTAGGCTGTCAAAAAACCCCAACAAGGCCGGGCGCGGTGGCTCACGCCTGTAAACCCAGCACTTTGGTAGACCGAGGTGGATGGATTACAAGGTCAGGCGTTCAAGACCAGCCTGGCCAATATGGTGAAACCCCGTCTCTACTGAAAAAACAAAAATTAGCCGAGTGTGGTGGCACGTGCCTGTAGTCCCAGCTACTCAGGAGGCTGAGGCAGGAGACTTGCTTGATCTCAGGAGGCAGAGGTTGCAGTGAGCCAAGATTGCACCACTGCAGTCCAGCCTGGGTGACAGAGTGAGACTCTGTCACCAAAAAAAAAAGAAAAAAACCAACTTCAGTGCAGACTAAACTGGCCAGTGTGGATGGAGCTGGCCTTCTCTGGGTCATCTTTATCAGTCTAAAACAAGCCATCCTTTCCCCAGCTGTGATGGTCTGTTTCATGTATCAACTCGGCTAGGCTTGAGTCCCCAGTGATTCCATCAAACAAGAGTCTAGGCATTGCTGCGGAGGCATTGCTGCGGGGGCCTTGCTGCGGGGGCATTGCTGCGGGGGCATTGCTGCGGGGGTATTGCTGCGGAGGTATTCCGTAGATGTGGGTAACATGTGTAACCCATGGACTTTAAGTGAAGGAGACCATTCTCAATGATGTGGATGGGCCTCATCCAATCAGTTGAGGGTCTTAAGAAGAAAAATGAGGTTTCCCTAAAAAGAAGAAACTCTGCCATGGACACAGCCTTAGCTCCTGCTGCAATTTCTGGCCAGCTCTCCCTGCTGGCCTGCCCTGGGATTGTGGACTTGCCAGCTCCCAAAATGGCAGAAGCCAATTCCTTGAAATATATATGTATCTTTCTTTCCTTCTGTTTTTTTTGTTTGTTTGTTTGTTTGTTTTTTTTTGAGATGGAGTCTCGCTCTGTCACCCAGGCTGGAGAGCAGTGGTGTGATCTTGGCTCACTGCAACCTCTGCCTCCCAGGTTCAAGCAATTCTCATGTCTCAGCTTCCCAAGTAGCAGGGACTACAGGCATAGGCCACCACGCCCAGTTAATTTTTTTGTATTTTTAGTAGAGACCGGGTTTCACCATGTTGGCCAGGCTGGTCTCAAACTCCTGGCCTCAAGAGATCCAACCACCTCAGCCTTCCAGAGTGCTGGGATTACAGGCGTGAGCCACCATGCCTGGCTGAAATATATTTCTTTACATACATATATCTGTGGTTCTGTTTCCCTGCACAATCCTAATATACCAGGAATCTCATTTCTGGGAATTGATGCTTCCAGATACATGATATACAAACAAGCCTATTCACAGCAACACGCCTGCATTAGCAAAAGACTGCAAACAGACTGTCCGCTTAAAGGGAGCTGGCTCAATATACCACATCCATAAAATGGGATACTCAGCAGCCACTGAAAAGAACAAGGCAGCCCCACCAGAACTGAGGCAGAACAATCTCCCAGGTATAGCAAAAGAGGCAGGGTAAAGAGCAGCATGTCCACTCCTCTGCTAACCTTTGTGTAAAAACCATTATAAAATGTATGTGCACGGGAGCTTTTGAGTGCATGAGTCAGCCTCGGAGGACAGAAATGAACCTGGAGAAGGGCTGCTTCTGTCCAGGGAGCTGCTTGGTTCGGAGACTCCTTTGCCATTGTCACTCATCCTATTGTTTGGATTCTGTGCATGTATATGCCTCACCTACTCTCAAGGTAACTGTTCATTCTAGGAGGCAGTGGAAGCAGCAGACAGGTGTGAGCCTGGCTGCAGGAGAAGCTGCTGTGCATGCCTGTCTTCCCCTTCACTGGCTTCACGCACGTGCTGCAGCTCCCAGTGTCTGGAGGAATGGATGTTGAGCCTCGGTTTAGAGCCTTGCTGCTCAAAGTGTGGTCTCCATCCAGTAGTATGGCGACCCCTGAGAGCCCATTAGAAATGCAGAGGCCGGGTGTGGTGGCTCACGCCTGTAATCCCAACACTTTGGGAGGCTGAGGCAGGCAGATCACTTGAGGTCGGGAGTTCAAGACCAGCCTGGCCAACATGGTGAAACTCCATCTCTACTAAAAATAGAAAAAAATAGCTAGGCATGGTGGCAAGGTGCCTGTAATCCCAGCTAATTGGGAGGCTGAGGCAGGTGAATTCCTTGAACCCAGGAGGTAGAGGTTGCAGTGAGCTGAGATTGTGCCACTGCACTCCAGCCTAGGTAATGGAGTGAGACTTGGTTTCAAAAAAAAAAAAAAAGAAGGGCAGAATCTCAGCCTCATCCTGAGCTGCAATCAGCATCTGCATTTCCACAAGATCCCAGGAGGCCTCTGTGCTGGGTGGAGTTTGAGAGGCACTGCTTTAAAGCATCCAAATAGTAAGGCAATGGGGACATCTGATAAACCGAGAGATTACAATTTGCTTTACCTCCTCAGGTGTTTACACATCCCAAGGGCTCTACCTGAGTTGTGCCTGTGTTCACTGCCTCCTTCCCTAGGATGAATTACATTGTACTTCAGGTTAACTGAATCGTGCAGTATCAACCAAAGCATGTGTCTACGAGATAGCTTCCATGTAGTCTGCTACCATTGCATTCCAATGCTGCACTAAGGAACTTGTTGTAAACCAAAAATAAAATCCTATGCCTTCCAGCCAACTCAGCAGACCCCCTCTTGGCCAAGTGGACCCCAGAGAAACCTGAAAATCTGAATTCCTGGCCATAACAGGAAGAGAAGCCAGGCCCTTTTGGAGTTTAGGTTGAAATTGAGATCATAAGTTGGCCAAAAAGACTCTGGGGTAGTAAGATACCATATTATAAAGTCATGCAAGGCAGGGGTTAAGTCACACACACCCCACAAACCATAAAATCTGCTTGGGTGAGTTTTCATGAACTCAGTGTAAAGTGGCTTACTTTCCAACCCGACTCTGGTATAGCATCACAAGACAGATTGCAGATCCTAAAGGAAATACAAATATTTTACCTAAAAATATATTTTTTGGACATATTTTGAAACAGCTGTACCAGGACAGACAGATCGAAATGGCCCTGCCATGTTTTGTGGGGGAGAATTCGCACCTGTAGAGAATCTCCATCAATGCAGTCAGACCTCTCCCCTTTTAGGCCTTCCCTGAATCTATGAGAGATTAACTGAGAGGCTGCTGCCTCTAAGGCCTGAAAAGAAACATTTACCATTTATTCTCTCTGAAGGCTGCTACCCAGAGTCTTCATCTACATACCTTTGGCCTCCAACACTGCCCTTAACTCAGGCATTTCTTTCTATTGATGTCAAGTCTGTAGACAAAGTTTAACTCTTTCAAGCAAATGCCAACCAGAAAATCTCTGAACACACCTATGACTGGTAAGCTCCCCCTCCTTCAAGGTGTCCTGCCTCTTTAGGGAGGGCAGGTACACCTCCCATGTATTATGATTTTACCTACAATTCCTGCCTCCCTAAAATGTATAAAATCAAACTGCATCCTGACAGCCTCAGGCACACTTCCTCAGGACCTCCTGACACTGTTCCCAGAGCCACAGTCCCTCATATTTGGCTCAGAATAAACCTCTTTCAAATATTTTAACAGAGTTTGGTTTTTCCATTAGCAATCCGTGATCATCATCCACACTCATCTCCTGGAATATGCACTAGAATCTATGAGGAGACACCATTTTACAAAGAAAGCTGAGGCTCAGAGAGGTTAAGTAACTTGGCCAGACCTAGACAGCCATCAAAAGCAGATGTCAGTGGCTCTAAGCCACCATCTCTCTGTCTGAGGTTGAGCTGCTTCTATGGAGGCGATATGGTTTGGCTGTGTCCCCACCCAAATCTCATCTTGAATTGTACGCCCATAATTCCCACATGTTGCGGGAGGGACTCAGGGGGGGATAATTGAATCATGGGGCAGTTTCTCCAATACTGTTCTCATGGTAGTAAGTCTCATGAGAGCTGATGTTTGATAAGGGGAAACCCCTTTCACTTGGCTCTCATTCTCTCTCTTGCCGCCGCCACCAGGTAAGAAGTGCCCTTTGCCTTCTGCCATGATGGTAGAAGGCCTCCCCAGCCACGTGGAACTGTAAGTCTGTTAAACCTTTCTTTTGTAAATTGCCCAGTCTCAGGTATGTCTTTATCAGTAGCATGAAAATGGACTAATACAGGAGGCTAACAAGGAGGTAAACGACAGAGCTGACCAACGTCACCTACAGAGAGAGCAAGACTAAAGAGAGAGGCATTCAGAAGAAAAGGAAAGAATGGAAGCTGCCATCCTGAACCATGCGAAGACGTACCTGGTGATAGGCCATCAGGTGCTGAAAGAGCTCCTCCATGGAAGCGTCTGTTGTCGAGCTGGACTGGAAAACCCCCAAATCCCAGGGTTTCTTCTTCTTTTCTTCTTCCATCTCCTTCTCTCTGACCTTCTGCAACGCACCCCTGTATACCTGGTCCTGGCAGTAGACAATCTGCTCCATCTGGAAGTGGAGGCGGATCAGCTTCTCACCTTCTCTCTCTTGTTCTGCTCTAATGTCTTCGATTTTGAACTACAGTAAAAAAAAAAAAAAAAAAAAAAAAACACAACTCAGTTTCCCTCAAGACACAAATTCCTGAGTCACAGGAAAGTAGGTAAGAAGTCTGTAAATACCAGGTTACCCACTGTGAGTGAAACAGCACGTTTCCTGGAACAGCCCTCTGGGCCGCGCCCTGGTGTATCTAAGGCATGTTTCTAGCCCTGGCTGAGGGTCAGAGCTTCCCAGGAGGCTTGAGCCACAGATGGGCCGGACCCCCATCCCGGGGCCTGGGGACCTGCACAGGCTTGCTTTCAGGCCCCGTAACTCAGCTTCTTTCCTTTCTCTTTTAGGGGCTTCTATATCTGATGGCAAGGATTGTCATAGCCATCAGATAATCCACAGGGATGAGCAGGGGAGCCATGTTTAAGTCAGATAAATTCTGTTTGATGTTCCCGGGGTTTAGAGAAACTGGTTGCCAAAACCTGAGGAGGAGAAACTTCACCCCTGGACCCTCCAGGCCTCGATGAGAGGCACAGTGCACAGTGGCAGGTGCATCCTAAACACCTTACTCCACGTCCATCTCGACCTTCTGAGGAAGGCCTTATTAGTCTCATTTTATGAATGAGGAGTCAGGGGCACAGCCTGGAAGTGGCACATCCCAAGGCCTCCAGCTGGTGAATCATGGGGTCAGGCTCCTCATCTGTGCCGGGGACACCTGTTTCTAAGAGTGGCTAAGTCTGGTCTCTCGGCCCAGTCTGTCCCCCAGGCTCATTTCCTGTAGGCTCTTTCCTCACTCTGGATGGGAAGAAGACTGTTTTTTTTTTTTTTTTTTTTTTTTTTTTTTTTTTTTTTTTTTTTTTTTTTGAGACAGGGTCTCGCTCCATCACCTAGGCTAGAGTGCAGTGGTGTAATCTCGGCTCACTGCAACTTCCGCCTCCTGGGCTCAATCGATTCTAAAGTGTCAGCCTCCCAAGTAGCTGGGACTACAGGCATGCACCACCACGTCCAGCTACTATTTTGTATTTTTAGTAGAGATGGGGTTTTGCCATGTTGGCCAGGCTGGTCTCAAACTCCTGGCTTGAAGTCATCTACCGGCCTCAGCCTCCCAAAGTGCTGGGATTACAGGCTTATTGTGCCCACTCGGGCCAGAAAGATTCTATTTTTATATGTAGCTTCCTCAGTGAGTTTTTGGATTTGAAGCCATTGCTCTTAGATATGATAATCTTCTCCACTAACTGTGGATCTCTTGTTCTATGCGTTTAAGCAATCCCTCCTTTATTGCTTTTAACCAGACATCACTGGTAACATCAGAAGAAGCACTAGTGAGTGACGTTATTTGCTGCTCTAAATGTATACAATAAAGTTGAAATAATCCTCATCCAAGAAATCTGTTTTCTAGTGTCAAGCTTAATTTTTTTTTTTTTTTAAATAACACATGGTTGGTTTTACCTTGGCGGTTCTGTGGAGGTTAAAAAATT
The DNA here is from genome assembly GCF_009828535.3 of Hylobates moloch. Classification (NCBI taxonomy): domain Eukaryota; kingdom Metazoa; phylum Chordata; class Mammalia; order Primates; family Hylobatidae; genus Hylobates; species Hylobates moloch. The sequence goes on from NW_026652289.1 coordinate 4,824,675, forward strand.
CTTCAAAATTTTTTATCGAAACATCTGTGAAAGCAAGCCGGACCATATCTAATCAAAGAGAGAAAAATAGTTCAATGTTGGTAGGATCATTTGTTGTCTTCCTAAGATGCAAAAAAAATACGAGGATCAAATGGTATGAAGTAAAGTTTCCCCTCTCCCTGCTCCCTTCTTCGCTTTACCATGAAAAAGGAAGGCGTGGTCTTTTTGCTTAATAATTTGCTGGGAGAATCTTAAAAGCAAATGACCCCTGGCATACACTTATTTGATATTTAAACTTTTTATCCTAAGTAGTTGCAAAGAATGTAATTTCCGTTAAATTATAAATATTAATATTTTATAACACAACTCAATATAAGTCAAATCACTCTTAAGTATATCAATGGAATTTGAATGTCTACATTATCCATTTGAAAAACATACAAGAACAAGCTCTTATTTAGATTAAAAAATTTATATTATTTATCTTTTATTTTTGAAACTCATTTCTATTCTACTTCCTCACAGAATTTTATTGTAATACAATGTATAGTATCTTTATGATTGAAAACCTCTTATGGATCTCCATGTCATACATTTCTGAAAAAGAAACAGGTATATCTATATTGGTTTTTATGACTATAAGGCTCTAAGTATTACAAACTTTCCTCTGGAATGAGTTAAGAGTCTACAATGGACCAAAACAACATGATTGCAGGTTTTGGTATATGATTATTAGGGCTAAAAGGTCAATTTTACTGGAAATACACCTCTGAATGAGCTGTTCTGAGGCTATCTCCAGCTCCTTAGTTCATGGATCCGTGAGTGGTTATTAATTACTGCTAAGAAGAGGCAGCTGAAGTGTGAGTAAGGACGCTGTCAGTCAAGGAGAGGATGAAGAAGAGAGATTCAATAACATCTGGAAAATCAAGAAAGCAAAGCATTTCAAGAAGGGGGTGGATGCACAGTAGGATCTAGTTTCCTACCTATCCGCGACACACCTAGATTCCTACAGCACTCTAAAAGGCTCCAAACACGTCTACATGTGCAGTTATGTCACCATTGGCTTTACTCCTCGGAGACTTCAAATAAACAGCCGATTTTGAGTGTGAATTTTGAGTATGAAGCCAGCAGAGCAGTGGAACAGGGTGGAGGTGTGGTATGACAGGAAAAATAGAAATATTTTGTCTTTGTCCCCATTTCCTAACACACAGCCCCTACATCTCTTGGAATGTCCGGCCTTAGGAGTATCTCGTGTTTTTAAGAGATGATGCCTGGTGGGCCCCTACATAGCTTCAGGATTGGGGCCAGGCACTAGAAAGACCAAGCCTTGGCTAGAAACTTAGAACTTCCAGCTCCACAGAGGAGGGAGGGCCTGGAGATTGAGTCAATCCTCCATCATGCCTTCATGATGAATCCTCCATAAAACCTTCTCAGTGGTGAGGTTCTAAGAGCTCCCTGGTTGATGACCACATCCTTGTGCCATGAGGGTGGTACCCCCACCCCCGTGGGGACAGAAGCTTCTGTGTTCAGGCCCCTACTATGTGCCTCTCCAACAGCTTCATTTGTGCCCCTTATCAAATCCTTTCTAATAGACCAGTAAATGTCAGTGAAGTGTGTTCCAGAGTTCTTGGTTGACCTGAGGAATGGATCACAAGAACCCTGATTTATAAACAGTCCGTCAGAAGAATGGGAGGTCTGGGGCTTGTGACCAGCATTTGTAGTTGGGGCCAGTGTTATGGGACTGAGCCCTTAAGCTATGGGGTCCACACTGACTCAGGGTAGTTAGTGCCAGAATTGAATTGAATTGTTGAACACCAACTTGGGATCTGGAGAATGAGAGGTTTGCTCGTTGGTGTGGGATGCACCCCAGGAGGAAAGTGCTGAAGTTTGGTGCTGGCTTTGGTTCGAACCTTTCCCTTCTTTAGAAATCAATGCTCAGAAGTGAAACTAAGCACTCACCCGTCACGGTGTGTAGCATATCCACAGCCGGCTCTTCCAGCGCCTTGATTTGCTGTTTCATGATTGTCTCAAATGTCCTGAAATTCACAAAGCCTGGCAGCTCTCTACCACGATACTGATTTTCAAATTTCTGGATTTTTCTACTCAAAATTTTATGGCCTATAGCAGGAAAAAAAAAACCTCTAAATTATTTTACAAAAATAATCTTGCACATTTTTCTAAACACAATAGCATTCTAAATTTTCTGAAAATATAAATGGCAAGAAAAAGTGGTATCAAAACAAATCTAACTGGTAAACTAAAAATATCCAGGGATTGCACACACACACACACACACACACACACACACACACACGCCAGATCTCAAGATAATTTTCCTTAGTCATCTAAGGAAGGAGAGTGCAGAGCCAGGTACAATGCCAGGAACCCGCACATGCAGAAACTTCGACTAAGACCCTTTTTTTTCATTTGTTTGTATGTTTGTGACAGAGTCTCGCTCTGTCGCCCAGGCTGGAGTGCAGTGGCATGATCTCAGCTCACTGCAAGCTCCACCTCCCGGGTTCACGCCATTCTCCTGCCTCAGCCTCCCGAGTAGCTGAGACTACAGGTGCCCGCCACCACACCCGGCTAATTTCTTTGTATTTTTAGTAGAGACGGGGTTTCACCATGTTAGCCAGGATGGTCTCGATCTCCTGACCTCATGATCTGCCCGCCTCGGCCGCCCAAAGTGCTGGGATTACAGGCGTGAGCCACCGTGCCCGGTCAAGACCCCTTCTTAAAAACGTACTCGAGTATGAAGTTTTGTGAATCCAATTTTAGTTTTACCAAAGAAACTGTACCATAATACATTCCTTGCCCTCAACTGCACGCCCATTAGAAATGAGCATGAACACTTTCTGGAATTAACAATACATCACATATTCATGCGTCGAAAGTGTTGCCATGTGTAGAAAGTGTTTACAAGTCAAATGGGATAACAGAGTAAACCAGGCACATCAACTTGTATGAATGTGATACAGTAGCACTGTTCACTGTGTGAGATGCTGCATTTTTCTTTAAACTTTTGGAATTATCTGTACTCCCAACAGTCCACACCATAGAGAGTTAGCCCCATCATAAGTCCAGAGGGTTTGAGTTCCTTTTTGAATGGTAATCTAGAACACTTTTTTAGTCAGGAAATACTTTTCCATAAGGATTTTTCTAACTGAGATGTCATTTACATAGTATAAAATTCACTCTATTAAAAATATATGGTTCAGGCCAGGTGCGGTGGCTCACGCCCATAATCCCAGCACTCTGGGAGGCTGAGGCCAGTGGATTACCTGAGGTCAGGAGGTTGAGACCAGCCTGGCCAACATGGTGAAACCCCATCTCTACTAAAAATACAAAAATTAGCCAGGTGCCTGTAATTCCAGCTACTAGGGAGGTGGAGGCTGAAGCAGGAGAATCGCTTGAATCTGGGAGGCAGAGGGTGCAGTGAGCCGAGACTGAGCCACTGCACCCCAGCCTGGGCAACAGAGCGAGACCCTGTCTCCAAAGAAAAAGAAAAAAAAAGTGTATGAGTGAGTGAATTTTAATATATTCACAAAGTTGTGCAACCATCCCCAGACATAACTCCCAAACCCCACACCCATCACCCATCAGGGATCACTTCCCACTTTTCCCTCCCCAGCCCCTGGCAGCCACTATTCTGCTTCCTGCCTGCCTGGGTTTGCCCGTTCTAGCCATTTTCTATCAATGGAATCATAGGCTGTGGCCTTTGTGGCTGGCCTCTTTCACTCAGCATGACATTTTCAAGGTTCATCCATGGGGTGCTGTGGACCAGCACTCTGTGCCTGTCTGTGGCTGGAAATATTCCAGGGCTTGGTGTTATGGGCTGAGTTTGAGTTGTGACCTCTTCAAATTCCTACGTTCAAGTCCTAACCCTCAGAAACTCAGAATCTGACTGTGTTTGGAGACAGGCAAAGGGGTAATTAAATTGAAATCAGGTCACTAGGGTGCACTCTCATGCCATCTGCCTAGTGTCCTTGCAGGAGGAGATGAGGACACACACACAGAGGGACAACCACATGAGGACCCAGCGAGAAGACGCCACGTGCAAGGCAAGGAGAGAGGCCTTAGAAGGAACCAGCTCCACCAACACCTTGATCTTGGACTTCCAGCCTCCAGAACTGTAAGAAAATAAATTCCTACTGTTTAAGCCCCCACAAATCTGTGGTACTTTGTTATGACAGCCAAGGCCAACTGCTACACACAGACACACGCCAGTTGGTTTATCGATTCATCAGCGGATGGTCATTTGGGTTCAGTGATATAGAAGAGCAAACACGGCTTTAGTTGTCACTAGGTCCTTATCCTGACCATCCTCCCCAACTGCCCCACTCTTCTCTGTCTTAAGCCAACGTATCAGGTTTACCAGGCGATTGACTCATTGCTATGGTCTACATGTTGGCGTCCCCTAAAAATTCCTATGTTGAAACTTAATCCCCGGTGTGATAGTATCAACAGAGGAGACCTTTAGGAAGGATTGGGTTATGAGCACTCTGCCCTCATGAATGGGATTCCAGGCATACCTTGTTTTATTGCACTTCACAGATATCGTATTTTTTACAAATTGAAGGTCTGTGGCAACCCCATGTCAAGCAAATCAGCACCATTTTTTTCCAGTAGCACATGCTCACTTTTTGTTTCTGTATCAGCAATGTTTTAGCAATAAGGTGTTTTAAACTAAGGAACGTACATATTTTTGAGGCCTAATGCTATTACATACTTAATAGACTGCAGTATGGCATAAATGAATTGTTTATGTACCAGGAACCAAAAAGTTTACGTGACTTGCATTATTGCAATATTCGTTTTGTCTGGAACTGAACCCACAATATCTCTGAGGTATGCCTGTGGCACCCCTGTAAAAAAGTGGTCTGAGGAAGCTTGTTCGTCCCTTATCCCATGAGAGGACACAGCTAGAAGGTGCCATCTTTGAAGCAGAGAACAAGCTCTCACCAGACACCAAATTTCCTGATTCCTTAAGAATAGATTTCTCGCCTCCAGAACAATGAGCAGTAAGTTTCTATTGTTTATAAATGACCCAGTCTCAGGTATTCGGTTGTAGCAGCCCAAAAGAAGGGACTAAGACACTCACCTTCTTGAAAATTGTTTTCAATTATTGTACTCCATTTGTGGAACTCATGTCGGAGTCTGGTAAACAGCCGAATGTCTTCCTCTCCTACAGTTTCCTCTCCTTGTATGAGAGCAGTGATGTCCTGATTAAAGGCATTAATTTTCTGTCAAGAAGAAAAACATCAGTATAAGTGGATAGACTTCAAATCCAAGTGTCAAGGTCATTTGGAGGCCGTGCCTATGTGGAGGGTGGGGAGTCACTCTGCTTTCTTATGGGACACTGTGGATCAGGGGAAAGAAGAGGTTTTGGCACCGGAAAATCCTATCCCACCCCTTACTGCCTTAGGGATCTGGGTGATGCTTGTGACAGAGGGGGCACAATGCAGCCTGAGCATCCCTCGCTGCTGACTCCACCCCCACACCCGCACTCCCTGCCCTGCCTCCCTCAGCCCTGTCCACCCTTTGAGTGCTACGGGCCAGATGTCTTTGGACCAGCCTTAGGGGAGTGAAGAAGGAAGTGCATAAGGCCCAGGGTCCCTTTTTTGACCATGACAAGTGCTTCTCCAGCTCCATGCAGCTGGCAACACTCACATCTATCAGGAAGAACATTTTTTCATTTTCATCTTCCGGGATGTCGACACCATACTTTTGTAGCTCCTCTGTTATTGTCTGGTGACTCTCCTTGATTTGACTTTCTAACAGGGGCAGAGATTTCTGAGGAAAATGGAGAGAAATAATGGAAATTTATAAAGATGAACAGAGAATGAAAAGGAGGTTCCGGGCCTCCCTCTGCAGAGGAGCTGTGTGGGCCATTTGACTTCCTGGCTTCCTCTAAAAGGAAGCTTTTCCAGACCCGGGGGTGGGGGCGGGGGGCACACACTAGGGACACTGTTTTCTGCCCAGGTCTTCCCCCTTCCCCACTCCTGAGACAGCAGCCTCATGAGCAACACTGAGGCACCCACTGTGCATGGGTCCTGGGCCCCGGTAGAGTGACCCAGGAGCAGTTCCTCTGTGGTCATATTAGGTAAACTCTCCGGAGGGAGACTAGAGAGATCCACTTGTCTAGTAGGTTCTGAAAAAGTGGCATTTGGAGCAATTTGAGATTCAACAAATTTTATGTTGTTTGCAATCAATAAAAAGTGATCAGAGACTTGTGTTTTTAACAATACGGTTGACGCCGTATGCTGGCTTACCCTTCCACGGCAAACATCTAAAAATGCCGGCTGACATGTGAAAGCTGCACCTTTAAATGTATCGGTGGACTCACAAGTTAGTGAGGGGCAGTCAGAGGCCAGCCCCAGTAATAGTGGCCAGGCAGGGGCTCAAGGAGAAGGCAGCAGTGGAGCCCGGCTCAGCCACAAGGGCATCTGTCTAGGTAAGAAAACTCGAACGGGAACCTATGAGCCTGACTTGGTGCAGAGGCAAAAAATCAACCCCCATGGGCTTGCTCGAGGTGGGGAATCTAATAAGGAAGCATCCCCTTTCTGCATACAGTGGGACCCCAAAGAGCTCTACGCTCATCACGGTCAGCTGGAAACCACCCCGTTCTACACCTGCATTCCTGGGGACTGCGTGGAAGACCTTGCACTCTGGTGCTAAGTTGAAAATTTGAAAAAGGCCAGTCTGGCCAACATGGTGAAACCCTGTCTCTACTAAAAATACAAAAATCAGCCAGGCATGGTGGTGTGCACCTGTAATCCCAACTGCTCAGGAGGCTGAGGTAGGAGAATTGCTTGAACCCAGGAGGCGGAGGTTGCAGTGAGCCGAGATCATGCCACTGCACTCCAGCCTGGGCAACAGAGTGAGACTCTATCTCAAAAAAAAAAAAGAAAAGAAAAGAAAAGAAAAGAAAAGAAAATTTGAAAAAGGAAGAGACTACATTCAGGCAGATTTTTAAAAAGAACCACAGAGAGCTTTTACAAAGCTTTTAGAAGTTAAAAAATATGTTCATTAGAATGACTAAGACATTATAATAGTGGTTGTCAACGAGAAAGGAAGAGTTAGTAGCTTGTGCATAAGATTTTAATTTTTATTTTGGCCCAGTAGATATAGTCTATCAGCATCCCCCCAGACTGTGGTCCCCTGAAAAACAATATCCACATTGTCTGGGGGCTTGCTGGAAATGCAGAATTCTAGGCCCCACTCCAGACCCACAGAATCTGAATCTGCATCTTAACAAGATCCTCAGAAGATCTGTGTGTACAGTGATGTTTAAGAAGCCAGCAAGGTTCAGCTCTGTGTTTGTAGTATTCTTTTTAGAGAACCCACAGCTCTGCCCGTGCTTACACAGATGTGTGCGATGAGCTCGCTGGTAAGTTTTTCTGCCAGGCAGGGAACCGTGGCCTTTCCTTCCTCCAGCAGATCCCTAGAAGAGAACACAGGACCAATTTCCACCTTGATATAGTCAGAACACGCATGTCTGCCTTTTTGCTGTTGGGGAAAGTCAAGGCAAATTTCAGTTGCTTACAACTGGATGGAATGTCTTGCAATAGGTACCCAACAAATACTCAGAATTGGACTGAATAGGATTATGACTGAATTTTAGCAATCTAGGATATTTCAACAAAGATATGGAATGAGCCCTTCCAGCTGATATAATAAATGTGTATCATGGTGTTTGACTATAGACTTGGTCATCACAAAAATACACAGACATGTATAGATATGTTTTTATAACACATACCCCCTTCTATGTGTAATATGTGTAGATAATCATAATGGATAGAGACCTATCTTCATACGAATACATTGAAGCATATTGAGATAAATGGGTAGCAGAACACTGAGGAGAAGAGACACAAGATATCTTGTCCGAGATAAAAACTTAAACCATGGGCTGCCTGGAGGAAGGAATTCAAGCATCTTCTCACTTGATCCAAATTTGTGCTCACAGAGTGAGTTATTACAGGGTTTCCCACATTTTATAGGACATTTTAGGATAAAGGCAGCAGTGAAGCATGAGTTTTTGTGCCTTTTTGTGAGAGTATACTCATACCTAAGCTTCAGTTTCTCTATTTTTCTAAATTGTGGTAAAATACATATAACATAAAATTGACCATTTAACCATCTTCAAGAGTACACTTGAGTGGCATTAAGTACATTCACACTATTATGCAGCCATCACCACTGTCTGTCTTCAGAACTTTTCATATTCCCAAACTGAAACAGTGGCCCCATTAAACACTACCTCCCCATTCTCTCTCTCCCAGCCCCTGGCACCCATCATTCTTTCTGTCTCTATGAATCTGACTACTCCAGGGACCCCAGCTAAGTGGAATCAGACAGTATCCATCCTCTTATGACTGGGTTCTTTCACTTAGTAGAATGTTCCCAAGCTTCATCCATGTTGTAGCGTGTGTCAGAATGTCCTTCCTTTCTAAGGCTGAAAGTATTCCATGTTTTTGTACAGACCACATTGCTTTCTGCATCGGTCCATCAATGGACACTGAGTCATCTCATCTTCTGGCAACTGTGAATGTGCAGAACAGCATGTAAGTTTCCATTTGATATTCCTGGAATTCTGAGTAATGGCTCTCTGTAGGCTTCTGGGAGAATTGAATGCAAGAATGTTTACAACTCTACATAGTCTCATCATTTTAAATCTTACCAATTTATCAGTCTTTTCCTTTTAAAAAATGTCACTTTTGGTAGGAGGGATAGAAGGTTCTTATAAACTATTCACCTACCTTTCTTCTGGGATGCTTATTGCTTCCTTTTAATATTTGACTTTAAACTTTAACTATTTTGGTATAATGAGGTAAGTAAGGACAGTATTTTAATTTTTTCCCAAATATTAATTACCCCAACACCATTAATAGATACTCAAGCTGATATAGTCCACTATTGGATTCGAAATGCTGCATTTATCATGTGTCAAATATATATATCTGGGTCTATTTCTGGGCTTTCTACTTTTTTTCTATTCTCTTCTATTTATGTTTTTATAAAATATGGTTCCAGCACCATGCTATGTAAATTATTGTACATTGTTCTCTCCCTATTTTGATTGGTTTTTAGTTTTTTTTTTCTTGCAGTATTTTGTAATCCCCTTTCTATTCTTCTAGCTGAATTCCATAGTCCTTGTTGGGGAACAAGCATAGTCATACACACACACACACACACACACTCCACACATCTGTGGGACGGCCGCCACTATCCCCAGGAAGGCCTGACATCCTGGGCTTGAACTGATCCATGATGAAACCCATGCGAGCGCACCTGAAATATGGGTGGTCCTCAAAGAAGATCTTCTCTCTCTGCAGGGCTTCGGACAGGCTTAGCTGGTCCTGGATCTCCTGCTGGCCCCGGCACTTGACGATCATGTAGCCCTTCTTCAGGTGGAACACGAGGTTCCGCACCACATCCACAATCTTGTCTTCTGTTCCTTTGTCCACCAGGTCAGGCTTCGTCAAGATTCCTGCGAGCCAGATGTATTTGGGGAGAGAACATGCCCAGTCACGAGGCAAGGTGAACGAACAACACTTACGCCCCTGGCCTCCCCGGGTTTCCTCCCATCCTTGCCTGAGGACAGGCCATGGCCCCTGCAGAACCATGGGGCCAGTGGAGCCCCGCTCCAGAAAAGAACTCCACCACAAGCCGCAGGAAGGCAGGGATGCCTCCCAGAACAGCGTGTGGCTCTCCCCAAGCTCCTTCACCCAGGCCCACTGTAGAACATGCCACGTTTTGTTTATCCCTTGAGTTATGGACATCCCATCTCAAAGGCATTCTTAATGAGTACCATGTGCCTCCTGAGTTTGCCCTGCTTCCGAGCCCACTGTGCCTTTCTGAGCAAGTAGATAAGGGTTACAAGGCAACCCAGCCAGTGAGAGTCAAAAGCAGCTCATTTCACTTGGCCTTGGTGGGCACCAAACCTGCTCCCTTAGCAGGTCTCAGTGGAGGCAGGTCCCCACTGCGCAAAGCCCATGGAGACTGGAGGGACCCTTGCCCACTGGCAGACCACCGAGCGCAGGCAGGCTCCCCCATTCTCACCGAGCGCAGGCGGGCTCCCCCACTCTCAGCGAGCGCAGGCGGGCTCCCGAGCGCAGGCGGGCTCCCCCATTCTCAGCGAGCGCAGGCGGGCTCCCCCATTCTCAGCGAGCGCAGGGGGGCTCCCCCATTCTCACCTAGCACAGTGGGCTCCCCCACTCACCAAGCGCAGCGGGCTCCCCCATTCTCACCGATGGTCCTGTCTCCCTCGGGGTCCACCTCCTGGGCCATGCTCAGAGCCTCTGTGGTGGCGATGTCCACATTACTGGGGACCACCACCAGGCTGATTGTCTCCTGCCTCTGGATGTACTTCTTGATGAGTGTCTTGATCTGTAAGGAAATGAGAGGTGACTCGTGAGTATGGCAAAGGCAAGTGAGAGGTGAGACAGGTCCTGACCTTGCACTTGCTTCAGGCCCTAAGAGTCCCAGGGGTATTTCCCCCAAAAGAAGTAACTTTGGAGAAATGAACCCACAAACGCAACCCTAGAGGTACCTACCAAGCTGGAATTATGAGAAAATAAATGATCTGTGGCAGAAACAGAGCTATAGGCTCAGGGAAAACCATGAGGTTTCAGATAATTAACCCCTAAGACCTCAGATCTGATGGTCACAGTGAAAAATGGCGGCCAAAAAACCCCACTTCACCCCTAAATCTTTAATGTGTAAAGTGAGATTCACTGATACTAAAATATCATTATACCTATTTCTTTCTTGCTTGTTTTGTTTTGTTTTTTGTTTTGAGACAGGTTCTTGCTCTGTTGCCCAGGCTGGAGTGCAGTGTCACAGTCATGGCTCATCGCAGCCTCCCTGGTTCAAGCAATCCTCCCAGTAGCTGACAGGTGCACGGCACCATACCTGGCTAATTTTTTAACCTTTCTTTTATAGAGAAGGGGGTCTCACTACGTTGCTCAGGTTTCTGTCAAACTCTTGGGCTCAAGGAATCCTCCTGCCTCAGCCTCCCAAAGTGCTGGGATTAGAGGAGTGAGCCACTGTGTGTGGCCCATTATACTTATTTTTAATGCTCTCTTCCCACATAAGACCCTTTCCTAACACACAGCACTTTAGATATGCTGCAAAGTGTATATAACCAAAAATGAGTCATTGCATAAAACATAAAACAAATACGTTGAACACATTTCCAACTGTGCCCACTGGCCTCACTTTCTCCAAAGAAGCTTCCATTCAACTTGACAGAAGAAACTGTGATCAACGGGATCTCTAAATTCCCCACTCACACCTCCAAATACTAACTCCAAAACTCAGCTCTGGACTCCCTGTTACTCTAATACAGTACCGTCTTTCTCCTCCCACCCCTCCCACACCCCCATCCCCATGCCAAAGCCAAGGTCAGAATGGGTCTGAAGTCTGACCTTATACCCAATGTCAGCAGGCTGATTGCCCACAGCCACTCTGGTTATCCCAGGGAGGTCTATTAGAGTCAGATCCGGGACATCTTGGGAGCTGATCTCCAGGGTGATTAGCTCATGACTGATTCCCATTCCTTCCCCGGCAATGGTATTCTGGGCTAGAGAAGAGGCAGGAAAAATGAAACCCAAACAGAGCTTAGGATGAAAGGATCTCATGACGGTGAATACTCTGAAAGCATCTTCTCCTCTCTGCAAGTCATGGATAAAAGCAATTTGGAACAGATTCAATTTTCTGTGATTGGGACGAACGAGATCTCAAAGGATACCTCAGTACTTTCCCTGCTGTTGGCCAGCACTTTGTGTAGAGAGGACTTGTGAGAACATCACCATGAGCGACACCCACTTAGACCAGTCCAAAGCTGGGCGGAGGCAAGAAGTTCTTCCTGGTAGCATTCCTAAATCCTTCTCATTGATGTCAGTAGGAAATTAGCAACCAAGCAAAATAAAAACAAATAAAAATATATGGAAATGCCTAAAATATAAACTGGAAAATTATATGGGGAAATGTGCTTATTTTAGCAAAGATAAGCACTGGCTGTTAACATCCCATTAAGAGATTTTATTTTGCTCCTTCCTCCTTAATGAATTTTAGGATATGAATTTGTTTCATCAAATTGTTGGCTAACACCACTTGACTCTTTTCTATGTCTAGAATGCCTTTTTGGGATGTTTGATATCAATTTAGAACTTAGGAAATAACAGCAGTTATGGTCCACTAATTGTCCCCCCAATATCCATGTACCTGCCATGTGGTCATGAGATCGGGTTCTGGCCAATGGGCCATGTGAAAATGTTATGTGCAACTTCCAGAAAGTGTGCTTACGAAGGCAGAGATATGCCCCTTGCCATGGTCCAGCTGGCTTCAAAGTGGACTTGCTGACTAAGTCACGGGGGGGCCTTGGAAACGGAGGCCACAACCAATGAAGAAATGGGATAAGAATAAGTCTTGGTTCCTGACAATGGAATCCCCAATCAGCCCTGGTCTGCCCCCCTTCAGACTTATATGAGAGGGACAGAAAGCTCCTACATTGTTTAGACTACTGTGTTAGCAACTTGCTGCCACATTCCCTTCCATCCCTGTATGCACGCTACTTTACAGGGTGCCTTTGTCACTTCCATGGAGAGAGAGAATCGGTCCCTTGAAATTGGGCTTGGCCACGTGACTTTCTCTGGCTAAGGGGATGTTACACAATGCGACGCCAGGAGAGACTGAAAGGCGTTAGATGTCGGGTCTTGCCCTCTCTTGCTGCTGGGAACCCCTCCACCCAAATTAACAAGTCCAGCTTAGCCTTCTAGAGGGTGAGAGACCACACAGACCAAAGGCCTGGTCACTCCAGCCAAGGGCCATCCTGGACCATCAGCCCCAGCCCAGCTAGCCCAGAGAAGAACTGCCCAGCTGGTCCATCAAATCACGAGAAATAAAAGTGGTTAAGCCATTAGTTTTAAGATGGGTTTGTTATACAGCAAGGGCCAAGGCACACAGTTATTTTGAGTTTTCTGCTGCAGGCAGCCAACCTAATCCCAACTAATTCAAAATCATGGTTTGTCAATAACATTATTTATCTTTCTATAAACAGTCAACAAATGTGATTAATGCTCCATCTTTACAAATGCTAAACCCATCCCTTCCTACTGCTGGGCATCAGTTCATGTCTCTTCAGTACCTTCCCAATGTGAATGAAACTTAATCATGTGACATGCTAGAAAAACATGAAGGTCGATAGGAAGATGTTATCCATGCATTTCACAGAGGCTGTTCTTTGTCAGCTACTCTGCCCTGTCTACACGGCTGGTGTCATTTCCCCTTGCAGACACTTCAAATTGATCCTTGTGGTTTGCATTTATGGAGGCCTGCCATGAATTAGCCTAAGCTGGGTTTATGCAAACACAGCCCCTCCCCTTCCCTAGAAAAGGGTGCTGGTTCTGAGTGGGGTTCAGTGACGATCCTGTCCACAACGTGGAGTTCCTGTACAAAGGGACAGGGGGAGGAGCTCCCTCACCCCCATATCTGGCACCTCTTCCCACCAGATCTAAGTAGGGAAGCCCTTGAATAAGGGACAGATCGTCCATATTTGGGGACATTTTAAAATTCACATTATTCTGGATACTTACATAATAAGCAATACATGTGTTTTTGAGACAGGGTCTCACTCTGTTGTCAGGCTAGAGTGCCGTGGCAAGATCACGGCTCACTGCAGCCTTGACTTCCCAGGCTCAAGCAACTCTCCCACCTCAGCCTCCTGAATAGCTGGGACCACAGGTGCATGCCACCCTGCCCAGCTATTTTAATTTTTTTTTAAGAGATGGGGTCTCACTATGTTGCCCTGGCTGGTCTTGAACTCCTAGGCTCAAGCAATCCCCCCGTGTCAGCCTCCCAAAGAGCTGGGATTACAGGCACAAGCCACTGTGCCCGGCCAGAAATAAATTATTGCTATCAGATGCTGATATCCAAGCATGCTGGTCATAATGAGGTAAAAGAAGTAGAAGGAACTGGGGCCTGATGTGCAGGAGAAAGGGGTCCTAACAGCACAGGCCCAGGGAGGTGGGAGTATGAACAGTTACAAACAGACCCCATGCATGTCAGAAGGCTTGACCAGCCATCCGAACAGAGGGTACTCACCTTTATTAATTTCCTTTTCTACCTCTGAAGCATCCGAAATCTCAATCTCGTAGTCCTGGTAACTGACCTTGCCTCTCCACTTATCTTCGTTGACAAGTTTCTTCAGTTTCAGCACCAGCGGGCATCTGGTCACGATCCCTAGGAGGCCACGCCCACATCAGTGCTCCACTTTGCTCTTAAAAGGCCTATACAGAGCCTCAGGCCCATGGTTCTCAAACTTTTGTACAATCATATGGGGAGACATTTAAAACTGGAAACTTTCTGGTCTTACCCTCTGATATGCGGGGACATCACACTGTGTCTGGGTGACTTCAAGAACACGCATTCTGAATATGTAACCCAGGTGAGTTTTTGCTTACTAACGCTTGAAAGCCACCACTTTCGGCTTCCTGCCTCATCCCAGTGTTCTGCCATCAGCTCAGGTGGCAGACCACATTGGGAAACCCCCGAAACTCATCTGAACATCTTCCATTATCCCCCCAACATACACACTCTACCCCCATTAGGAAAGCATTCTGCTGCTACCAGGCCACCTTACAACTGTCCTCCCACTGTAAACTCCTTCCATCTTCTACCTACCATGGCTGACCTGTATTGCAAGACCCATCCCAGGCCTGAACTCTTTGAGCCCTCACTGATATAGTTCTGAACTGGGGGACCCAAATGCGTTTATTCAGATCCTCCTCAAACTGTAAATTACGTATGACTTACGTGAGAAAAATGTGCAATGAGATAGCATTATGAAATGGTGTTCCCTCCAAATTCCTATGTTGAAGCCCTAACCCCTAATGGGACTGTATTTGAAGATAAGGCCTTTAAAGAGGTAATTAAGGTTAAATGAGGTCATTAGGGTGGGCCCCAATCCAGTATGACTGATGCCCTTATGAAGAAGAGGAAGAGACAACAGAGATGCTTGTGTGCAGAAGGAAGGCCGCATGGGGGAGCGGTGAGGAGGTGGCCATCTGCAAGCCATGGAGAAAGGCCTCAGGAGAAGCTAAACCCTGATGTTGGACATCCAGTCTCTAGAATTGTGAGAAAATAAACTTTTGTTGTGTAAGCCACCCCATCTGTGGTATTTTGTTATGGCAGCCTGAGCAGACCAATATAGAATGTAAGTTCTTACCGCTGCCTCTGGGTAGGGCAACTCCTGACAGTGCCTCCAACACGGAGCTCTTGCCTGAGCTCTGGTCCCCGATGACGGCAATGGCTGGCAGGGCCAGGTCCTGCTCCACACCCAGAGCCCGCAGGGAGTCAATGAGGTCGATGCAGGGGCGCACCTTCTCCTCGTACTGGCTGCACAGGTTGTTCTCAGCCACCTGGAGGAAGCAAAAATGGAGACTTCTTCATGGCCTGCAGATCATGCTCATGATATGGTTTGGTTCTGTGTCCCTACCCAAATCTCATCTCGAATTGTAATCCCCATAATCCCTACGTGTCAAGGGAGAGACCAGGTGGAGGTAATTGGATTGTGGGGGAGGTTTCCCCCATGCTGTTCTCATGACAGTGAGTTTTCATGAGGTCTGATGGTTTTATAAGTGTTTGGCAAGTTCCTCCTTGAGTCATTCTCTCTCTTGCCACCTTGTGAAGAGGTGCCTTCCTCCATGATTGTAAGTTTCCTGAGGTCTCCCCAGCCATGCGGACTGTGAGTCAATTAAATCTCTTTTCTTTATAAATTACCCAGTTTCGGGCAGTTCTTCATAGCAGTGTGAGAACGAACCAATACACTCCATTAAAGATGGCCAACTTCAATAAGTCTAATACACAGGTTACTGGAATCCCCATAAGAGAATGGAAGAGAGACAGAAAAAAAATTTGAAGAAATAATACATACAATTCCCTCAAACTTAATGAAAACCATAAACCGAAAGATCCCAGAAACTCAACAAACATTAAGCACAGCAAACATAAACATCATCAAGCCATAAGAGGGTCAAATTGCTCAAAACCAGTAATAAAGAGAAAATGTTAGGAGCAGCCAGAAAATGATATAGTGTGAGCAGAGGAACACAAATGAGAAATCTGCTGTCAATCTTATCAGAAGCAGTAATAAGTGAGAAGACAGTGAAGCAGTATTTTTAAAGTACTGAAAAACACTGTCAACCTAGAATTCCATACCCAGCAAAAATATCTTTTAAAAATGAAGGCAAAACAAAGACCTTTTTAGCCATTCAAAAGCTTAACTAATTCATTACCAGCAGACCTGCACTACAGGAAATGTTAAAGAAGTTCTTCAGGTAGAAGGAAAATGATACTGAACGGAAATCTGGATCTATACAAAGGAGTCTATACTAGAAGGGGTAACTACTACACTTTTTCCTTTCCTTTGCTATCTTTATTTAAAAGATAATTGAATGTTTGAACATCAATAATAACAATGTATTGTGGGGTTTAGGATGTATGTAAAAGATGCATGATAGAAATAGTATGAAGGCTCAGAGCAGAGAGATGGAAGTACACTGTTCTAAGGTTCTTGCACTATACATGAAGTGACAGACTATCACTTGAAGGTTGACTTATTAAGTTAAAGATATACACTATAAACACCAAGAGTTATACTTAATAAGACAACAAAGGAGACATGATGGAATCATAAAAAATAATCCAAAAGAAGGCAGAAAAAGACGAAAGGGGGAATGGAGAACAGATGGGACAAATAGAAAACAATTAGCAAGATGATATTCTCAAACCTAATTATCTTACCAGTCACATTAAATAGAAATGATCTAAATATTCTTAGTCAAAATGACTTTGAAAAAGAAGAACAAAGTCAGAGGACTAGCATTACCTAATTTCCGTAATTACTATAAAACTAAAGTAATCAAAACAGTGAAGTACTTGCATAAAAACAGAGAAAGCAGCAGACTTCACACTTGGTCCTGCCCACCTACCAGCAGCTGGGTGCAATTTTCCAAATGTGGGCTGATTGAGGTTCAGGAAGAAAATATAAGAAAATCATTTTATCTTTTACCTCTTTCTAATGACTATTTTTGTGCATGCTTCATCATAGACATACGTTTTTACTAGAATAACTTCTTTATATCAGGACAATAAGCTATTCATATTTGGGGTTAGATGATTCTTTGTTGCAGGGGCTACCCTACACATTGTAGGAGGTTTAGCCAAATACCTGGCCTCTATTCACTATTCACCCTGAGTTGTGACAACCAAGATGTCTCTAGACCTGGCCACAAGTTCCAGGGAGCAAAATGGGCCCTGACTGAGAAAGAACCACAGCCTTACCAAATGCATGAATACAATCGGTAGCCTCGGTCTTAGTTCACCTTATAACTTTTTGTTTTGTTTTCATTTATTTATACTATCTATTTACAAAAGTGTGTCAAACATAATAAAGCAAATATGCATGTACCAACCACTTGGGTTAAGAATACAAACACTCCCAGTACTTAGGACATTGCACACACCTCTCTGGGTCAACTCCTTCACCTCCAGAGGGTCCCTCTATCCTGAGGCTTGCAATCATCACATCCTTGCCTTTCTTTAGTTTTGCCACCTGTATGTTTTTCCCACAATGGTATATTGCCTATTGCTGCCTGTTTGGGAATTTTATACAAGGGGAATCATTTTGTATATTTCCTGTAACTTGATTCTTTGGTTCAACATTGTTCGTTTGATGCAGTCATTTTGATACCTGGAACTCCAGTTCATTCCTTTTTACTACTGTATAGAATTCTGCTACTTGAATGTACCACACTCCCAGTATCCATTCCACCATGACAGGCACGTAGACAGGCTCTGGGTTTTGCTGTTATAAACAGTGCTGCTATGCACGTGGCTCCCAGGGGGATGTGCAAGAGTTTACACATGGTCCTCAAGGTCCGGCACGCAGCAGAATCACCTGGAGAGCCTGGTAAAGCACAGGGGGTGGGCCCTGCCCCAGAGTGTCCAATTCACCAGGTCTAAGAGTGGGAGGAGGGGCTGGTCATTTGCATTTCAATCAACTTCCCAGGTGATGCTAATGGGCTGGGCTGGGGGCCACACTTTGAGAACCACGGTCTATCCCCAGAAGTGGAACTGCCAGATCACAAGACACACTCTGTTCTCCTTGACTGGAAAAGGCCAAGCTGCTTCCAAAGCAGGCAAGTATGAGTGGGTGAGAGTTCCCCCGGCTCCACACCCTGACACCCTGACATAATTACATCTCTTACAGCCAGACGAGAGATGCACCAGGGAGGGAAATGCAGAAAAACGTAAACAGTGGCATCAGGGTGGTGGAAAGGTGGTGGTCCCCTGTATTTTTCTAAATGCTTCAATGTTTTTTAAATATTGTTTGAAAAATTGTTTAACATTGCCTAGGAAAACAGAGCCAGCCTGAAACAGACCAGTGATCCATGGTAATAAGAAACTGAGCACTCTGAGTACCGGGACACTCCCTGCACTTACTCCTCTCAGCCATATAAAGCAAAGACCATTATTCTCATTTTAGATATGGAAAACCAGGCTTATAACAGGTGGAATAACTACCCACGATCACACAGCTGAGAGTGTCAGCGTCAGGACCAACTCAGGTTGGACTGATTCCAGGGGTCATGATTGGTTCTCACCAAAAATATGTCTTGATTCTGGGCAAAAAATGCACCACATGGCTTCCCTACAGAGATAATATCTTAATGATGCCCCAGGGTTTGTACCTTGAGAATGAATCATGATGTGGGCAGGAAAAACAAACCTAGCGCTCCTTGAACCCAGGGCCTGGGCCAATTCCTTCCAGCATAGATGAGCTGAACCCATCAACAGCTCAGCCAGTGTCCCCAACCCCAGCAGCACCTCCACCCATGGTGAGCTAAGGCAACGAGTCTACATATGATTGTAAGCTGGCAAGTAGAGGGTCAGGATCTGCGTCCTGGCACAGGAGAGGCGAGAGAGCAGGCATCTCTGGGCAGCAGTGGCACCACTGTAGAAAAGGGCGGCCTCAAATGGGCATGGCTCATGTCACATGGATAGTGACTTTCAGAGAGCAACTTACCAAGCGCGGATTTTTCTGGGCCACGTTATCATCTCCATTCAGTAATAGAGGGTGGGATGCAGCAGCTGGATCAGCTTTTGCGATGTCCACTTCGGAAAGAACCATCTTCCTTCTTTGCAAAGTAAGCTTAAAATAAAGCAGATGCCTATTGAACAGATAAGCAGCTGTGTGCATTCAACCATGGAACCAAACCCACCACCAGAAGGGAAGGCCCCTGGAGGTGGGGACTCTGACTAGTTTTTCATGGTGATGTCCCCAGAGCGTAGAAGAGTGCCTGGGACACAGTGTGTGCTCACTGGCTCTTTATTCACGGAAAGAGAAACAGAGGGACCTAAAGAAGCCAAGGGCAGATGAAGACAAACGCTGCCTCCCTGCTCAAGGCGCTTCAAGAATATCCCTCTAGGCCGGGCCCCAGGGCTCACGCCTGTAATCTCAGCACTTTGGGAGGCCGAGGCAGGTGGATCATGAGGTCAGGAGTTCAATACCACCTGGCCAAGATGGCCAACATGGTAAAACTCGTCTCTACTAAAAATACAAAAATATTAGCCAGGCATGGTGGCGGGCACCTGTAATCCCAACTACTCAGGAGGCTGAGGCAAAGAATTGCTTGAACCCGGCAGGCAGAGGATGCAGTTAGCTGAGATCACGCCACTGCACCCCAGTCTGGGTGACAGAGCAAGACTCTGTCTCAGAAAAAGATAGAATATGCCTCTGTTCCCCAAAAGATTTTCTAAAACTATCTCTTGTCATAATTTTAGGTGGAACTTCAAAAATGTTTTCAGCATAAATTTGAATAGTTGCAAAGGATATAACTTCTGATGCAGTTGTAATACAATTAAAAAGTTTACATTTAAAGGCTGGGCGCGGTAGCTCACGCCTGTATCCTAGCACTTTGGGAGACCAAGGCAAGTGGATCACCTGAGGTCAGGAGTTCGAAGCAAGCTTGGCCAACATAGTGAAACCCCACCTCTACTAAAAATACAAAAATTAGCTGGAAGTGGTGGTGCGTGTCTGTAGTCCCAGCTACTTGGGAGGTGAGGCAGGAGAATCACTTGAACCTGGGAGGTGAAGGTTGCAGTGAGCTGAGATCGCATCACTGCACTCCAGCCTGGGCGACAGAGCGAGACCCCATCTTAAAAACAACAAACAAAAATTTTACATTTAAAAATAAAATTGTTATAGAACTGTTTCCAGTGTAGCCAAGAGAATCCAAATATTATGGTAATTTGATACCCAAACCTTTAGTTTAAAACACTGCACTCCAGCCTGGGTGACAGAGCAAGACTCCGTCTCAAAAAAAAAGAACCAGAACCGTGTGAGCTCTAAATCTTTTAATCTTTTATGCTCTTTCTTTTGATCATCAAGTTCATATTTTCATTCTTTTATTCCCACAAATTGGGGGAAATGAAACGTCATTCATTTTACTCTTGAAAGCATGTAACTGACTGCCTTATACTTGTCTGCCTTACAAATACACATGTATGTATTTGAAATTCATTTTTTAAATGTTGTAGGACAAGTGCCTAAATATGAAATTTTACAATGTCTAATAATCTTGGATAAAAGTAACTGAAAATCTTTCTCCTATGACTCAAAATAAATGTTATAGAAAATAGCATGCACCAACTTACCTCCAATATACGTTCCTTCAAATAAAAGTAACGTCAACAAGTTAAATGGTATCACAGAGTTGTTCTCCTGCACCTCCTTGAAATCAAGCAAAGTGTACAAGTAAGACCCAAACCCGCGGAACACCCGAGAGTACCCACCCACCCAGTCCCATTCCTAAGGCGGAGAACCGTGCAAGTGCAGGAGGGGTGTGCTCTGAAGCCGATTCCAATTTCCCAGAATCCTTTTCCTGTGTTTTGACTATTTTAACTATTTTAATAGATGGATAAAGCACAGAGCTTTGCTGCAAATCTGCTGCCTGGATCAATAATATGTAAGGATGCTCTCCTTGCTTCTCCTCGCAGGAATCTCCCCCGAGAGCCACGTGATCTTTGTCAGTACCATGAGGGTTGAAGGGATAGGTTGTTAAAACAAAACTCATCACCCCTGCCTGTCACCCTGCTCTGTAACATATCTAGCTGCACACCTGAGCCAACGCCCTTTCTCCTGTCACACTGGAGTTCACAGAAACGCCCGTGTCAGGAAAGTTGGGAAGTGCTGCCATGAGTTCATGCTGCCTTGGCTAAAGAACACGTCCCCGACACCAATACTTTAAACTATCCTTTTCTGTCTCCCTTCCCCGGGTTTACACACTTCCAGGGCAGGCACCCTTGCTTGATTTGGAAGGGAAGAAAGGGATGTATGATGTATTCCTTTTTTTTTTTTTTTTTTTGAGACAGAGTCTCGCTTTGTCACCAGGCTGGAGTGCAGTGGCATGATCTTGGCTCACTGCAACCTCCACCTCCTGGATTCAAGCAATTCTCCTGCCTCAGCCTCCCAAGTAGCTGGGACTACAGGCACACGCCACCAGATCTGACTAATTTTTTGTATTTTTTTAGTAGAGATGGGGTCTCACAGTGTTAGCCAGGATGGACTCAATCTCCTGACCTTATAATCCGCCCATCTCTTTTGTCAGGTAGGAGTGGGATGGTTATAAAAGGCAATCCATTGTAAACGGTACTTGCGGAGTCTGACAATCTGGGAATTTATTCCCTAAAACTCCCATGCCTTTGGAAAGACTTCATGTGCCCAGGGCATCCCAGGCTCGATATCAAACACCACCACTTCATCTGCCTCTCAGGAGTACCAGTCTTCTGGGCTATGGTTGCCTCAGCTGGCGTTTTTGCAGCCAGATAAGGAGCATTATTGAGACCAAGACTTGTACCTCATGACCACGGGTTCCACTAGATCAGCTGAAACAGGACTTGGTGAGTAGATTCCCTTCCCTAATTTGCTTCATAAAATGAGATTCTCTGAAAGCTAAACCTTATGGGTTTTGTCTGTAAACCATAAACGTTCGTACCTTTCCCTGATCATTCGGAACATCAGTTTGGATTTCAGGGGCAGGGCAATCTCGGGAGTTCAAACCGGTTTCTTACTGCTCCATGGAACTCGGCATCCAGCTGCAATCTTCAAACTGAACTGAGTGCAGGCACCAGTTCTGGCCTTGGAGGAGCCAAAAGGTGGCGACTCCTAGCTCTCCATCCCAAATTGCTCCTAAAATGTCTTGGCTGCACCCTGTGTTTGGAGAGAGGCTGCAGGGTTCCAGCCCTCCACCCACTCGCTACTGCACAGCCCCACTGGTCAGAGCCTGAGGTGTTAGGTGGCGTGGATGGGGTTATGCACCAGGCTCTTCTCACATCCTGAGCAACTGCCCCCGTGCAGGGGCTTCCTTCCGTCCCTGCCCAGGGCAGGTTTGTGACCATGAAACATAATAATGACTTGTGACCCTAATGTCTCAAAATGGAGGCACTCATATTAGGTGGCATTAAGCCTATAGTAAGCTTTTTTCTTTAGAAACAATAAACATACGTGTTTCTCACTTTCGCTCATAGGAAAGGGGTTTTTCTTCAAAGTGGTAAGCATGTGTGTGGTAGACTAAGGGGATGAGGGAACACTTTCTGTGACCCAATGCCTCCAGAGATCCCAGTGGATAAGGATCCAGTGGCACGCACACCCGTGGAGGGTCGCAAAAGCAGCAAGGGACTGGCAACATCTGAAGCATTTTCAGAATCTTGGCAGTGAGATTTCTGAAAGCTTCTTCCTGACTTTGGCAGCTGGGCAGCCCAGGACGAGGCCCCTGGAGGGACAGATTTCCCTCCACCACCAAGCACTAGAGAGGGACTTCTGGACTCCCTGGAGTGGCTGTCAGTGGGCTGGCCTCCGGAGCCTCCACTGTGGGTCCTCACCCTAATCACTCCCTTTAATCATTGTACTGTGAATGTCTGCTCAATTGTGTGTGTGAATCTCTCACAATAAATCCTGAATTTGAGAATCACTCATTGCCTACTGGGTCATCCTGAAACCTTTTGGGAAAGTGAAAGTTAGCGCACAGGTGGAGGAAACCCGGTTAACATAACAACTAAAATGAACCTGACTGGGTGCAGTGGCTCGTGCCTGTAATCCCAGTACTTTGGGAAGCCAAGGCGGGTGGATCGCTTGAGGCCAGGAATTTGAAACCAGCCTGGCCAACATGGTGAAATGCTGTCTCTACTAAACACATACAAATTAGCCAGGTGTGGTGATGTGTGCCTGTAATCCCAGCTACTCAGGGGACTGAGGCACCAGAATCGCCTGAACCTGGGAGGCGGGGATTGCAGTGAGCTGAGATGGCGCCACTGCACTCCAGCCTGGGCGACAGAGTGAGACCTTGTCTCAAAAGAAAGAAAGAAAGAAAAAAAAGAACCCAATGACCCACTTCATTTCTGCTGTACCTTGGAATGGTGGCTGGATGGTGGCGTTCTCCACTCCAGATTTCAGGGAAGGGGAGTTTTCCTGTAGCCTTCAGACCCAGAACCGATCTCCCAGCAGTGTGGCCACAGAATTCCTGCAATGAGGGTAAAGGTGGCATCCAGGGTTGTCAGGGGGTTTCTCTCCTTGTGGTGAAGCTTCCTCAGCTCAGACCCCATAGAGGAGCAGGGATGGGAGGTAGGATTCAGCCCCCTTCCTCTCCCAAAACCCCTAATAAGGACTAACGTACTGCCTACGTTCTAGGAAATGCCCAAGATGCAAGCGTCTACACTTCCCCAACATAATCCAGTCTAGTTGTTTCTTTTCTTATATACTTTTAAGTTCTGGGGTACATGTGCAGAACGTGCAGGTTTGTTATATAGGTATGCATGTGCCAATCCTGCCTAGTTTTAAAACTAACTCTTGCAGGACTGACATTCACCTTTTCTTCTGAAAGCGTTTTTCCCCTCAAACCCCGCTGGCATTTAAATTTGTTATGAATAAAAGAGAGAACATCTTGCACTTTAGACCAAATGCACTGCTACCTACCAAAGCCCCTGAGCTGGGTGAGCAGGTGGGCGGCAAGGGCGCGAGGGAGGCAGTGGGAGGCGTGTCCACCGCGAAACTGGGATTCCTGGCCGGCAACTGCGGTCCAAGGCTGAAAGATGACACAGCCATTTTAGGAGCCCTTTAGGACTGACACCGGGGGTGGAGGTAGAGGCGTGGTTAGTATCACTGGACTCTACTCCCCAATAACAAACGCGATTTAAAATTTGACCAAATAACTTGGGCCATCCCAATTGCCCAGCTCGGCAGTCACCCGCTGTGAGTGTTGGTGGGGTGGGAGCGCAGGTCTCAGCTGTGCCCGGGCTC
Organism: Hylobates moloch; assembly: GCF_009828535.3. NCBI lineage: Eukaryota > Metazoa > Chordata > Mammalia > Primates > Hylobatidae > Hylobates > Hylobates moloch. Next base: position 4,849,021 of record NW_026652289.1, read on the forward strand.
CTTCTGCCACCCCCGGGACTGTCCTGCCTCCCTTCGTCCACCGCACCGACTCCACGATCCCGGCCAACTACGATGGACCCCGAGGGTGCGTCAGCCCCACGCGCCGGGGAGGCCCCGGGCATGGCATCCACTGGGGCAGTGGCGGGGAACAGCGGGCAGGGGTCTTCCCGCGCATGCCCCATCTCGGCCCAGCTCGGAACCCCCTTTATTCAGCAGGATCGGCGAGAACTCCTTGAACCTTCTCTCCCCGGCGACCTCCGCACTCTGACTTGGGTTTGCTTTCGCGCGTTCGCAGGAAATAGAAGTCGACGGAAAGCAGTAGTCGGCGTTCGGGTGGGCTCGTGGCCCGCGCAGCCGTGGATCTGAAAGTTTCCCGGCGCCCTTCCCCGCTTACTAGAGTCCCTCGGAGACCTCCCCCGAGCCCCGTCCCCCACCCCTTCCCAACCTCTCCTGCAGGAAGGCCGCGGGTTAGGGGGATGTTTCTGATGAGTCATCAGGAGCCTGGGCAGCCTGGTGGGAATCAGAATCAGGCGTGCTCCGAGCCCGCCCATCAGCGCCCTTGCTATGATTATCATTGTTAGTTACTAGCAGCCGAGAAGGTGCCCCCGCCGTGCCCGTGCTCCGGAGCGCTAGTCTCCGCCACGAACGCCGCTCTCCCAATGCCCTTCTCCGCGCTCCTAGCGCGGTTGCTGGGCACTGGCCCCAGAAGCGACACTCACCGGTCCCCGCGCAGTGCGGAAGTGCGGCCTCCGCTCTCGCTCCGCCGCTTTTACCCCGCGCCTAGCCCCGCCCCGCGCCGCGAAGAAATGAAACTCACAGACCCTGTGCTGCGGGCGGCTCCGGGCGCAGAAACGAAACCTAGCTCCTGGCCCCGCTCCTGCAGCAGCTGCCTCCCGGGAACTCGCGGGAGACGCAGGTTCTCGGGCCCGAACCCAGGCCTGCTGAATCAGAAGCTCATCTCATCAGGCCCGTCTGAGGATCAAGGTGCAACAGAGGCTCCCTAATGGCCCGGAGTCATCCAAGCCTGCACGTATCCTTGAACCTAGGCATGCCCTTCCCCCCGTCGGTTTTGAAAACAGATGCATTGGTAATTGGGGGTCTTCAGTTCCCTCCCAGGGCTCACTGGGATGATCCCAGCACCAGCAGGGACTACCAGGCATTGTGTGCCAATGGCTGCAGAGCCCCTCTTGTCCCGAACTCCGTCCAGCACTCCCACCCCTAACCAGACGCACCCATATCATCTTCCTCCTTTCCCGTTTCCCCTTGCCCACTTCTAGGCCTCCCTGGAGTCTGGCTCATCTGGTCTCTCCAGGGTGGAAACGGGTGTGTGGAAGGAAAATAAAATAAATAAAATAGTAATAATAAAGCTTAAAATAATAAACATAACATAGGTAATAGTTAACATTTAGTATAAGCTATTTAGAAGTAGCACATACACAGGCTAAAATTTTAAGCAGCCCCTCCCAGCATTGTAACGAGTTGCAGATGCAAGCTTATCTCGAAAGCTTATCACCCACCTCCGGACCCCAGCTTCCAACTCTAGTCCAGCTTGGATGATGACTAGTCAATATAACTAAATCGCCAGTTTCCTCAGAATTGTCATGGGTTAAGTGATTTACTGTCTTTGTCTGAAACCTGTATCCTACCTTGTTTTTCCCATCTCAAACGACATATAAGCAAGCTGCTTTCTTTGTTGGGGTTGGCAGCCATTTTGGGCATGAGCCTGCTGTCGGCCCGAATTAAAAGTTCTCTTTTGGCCGGGCGCGGTGGCTCACGCTTGTCATCCCAGCACTTTGGGAGGCCGAGGCGGGTGGATCACGAGGTCAGGAGATGGAGACCACGGTGAAACCCCGTCTCTACTAAAAAATACAAAAAAATTAGCCGGGCGTGGTGGCGGGCGCCTGTAGTCCCAGCTACTCGGAGAGGCTGAGGCAGGAGAATGGCGGGAACCCGGGAGGCGGAGCTTGCAGTGAGCCGAGATCGCGCCACTGCACTCCAGCCTGGGCGACAGAGCGAGACTCCGTCTCAAAAAAGAAAAAAGTTCTCTTTTGGTCTCCACAGGTCTCTTTGTCTTCCTTGGCTAGAGTTTTACTGGAACAGATGAAAGGGGTTGGGGAGGGCTGCGTCAAGCAGACCCATGGGTGGCCCTCCCTTTGGGAGCTCCCATTCCTGACTCACTGGCTGTGAGTGGGGAGTGGTTGGTGTCAGGCCCCTGAGCCCAAGTCAAGCCGTCGCATCCCCTGTGACTTACACGTATACATCCAGATGGCCTGAAGTAACTGAAGATCCACAAAAGAAGTAAAAATAGCCTTAACTGCTGACATTCCACCATTGTGATTTGTTCCTGCCCCACCCTAACTGATCAATGTACTTTGTAATCTCCCCCACCCTTAAGAAGGTTCTTTGTAATTCTCCCTACCCTTGAGAATGTACTTTGAGAGATCCGCCCCCTGCCCCCCAAAACATTGCTCCTAACTCCACTGCCTATCCCAAAACCTATAAGAACTAATGATAATCCACCATCCTTTGCTGACTCTCTTTTCGGACTCAGCCCACCTGCACCCAGGTGAAATAAACAGCCATGTTGCTCACACAAAGCCTGTCTGGTGGTCTCTTCACACGGACGTGCATGAAAGTTGGCACCCTACTTCCATTCTCCTTAGCTCAGCTCATAGTCCCTTACAAGCCCCCACTAAAGACTTCCATGATTAGGAAGGGTCACCCCTAACCAACCCCAAGGCCCAGAACCTGCCCCAGCTTTAGGTCCTGGGGTCAGGGGAAACCTGGTTCGAATCAAATTCAATACCATTGCACCTACAAGACGGGGAGGAGCCCCCTAGCTTGCTCCCTGTGCTGAAGTCTATTTTGCTTTGCAGGATCCACTCCTAGGGCTGGGCAACCCCATCCAAGGGGTTCTTCATCCAAGGCGTTCATCCAAGGGGAACACAAGTTCTCCCAGGAATTAGCGATGACCTCACCTCAACACACACACACACACACTCAACCCCTCTGGGCCTGTTACTTCCTAGTCAAGAACCCAGGCAACAGCACATCCTGAGGGGCTGTGAGCAGACGGGGCTGATGCTTTCTGAAGCAGGAACAGTGCCTTGGGAACCCAGGGTAGGTGTGAGCAGAGCTGGCACTCATGTGAACAGAGACTTCACTCTGGGTGATGCTGCTGCTGCTTCCAACAGCGGGAGGCTTCCCCTAAGGCCCTTGTTCAAGAACAAAATCAGAAAGAGCTGCAGGCAACTGATAACCAGATAGAGGCACAGCCTCAGCCAAGGTAGGACCCGCAAGGGCAGTGAGGCGCCCTGCCCAGGAAACACAGCACACATAGCTCACTCCCAGTTGCTGCAATGCCTCCTTAAGTTTTAAAGCCCTAGGCATTTCCTTTGCCCACCCCAGTCCCTCCCTGGCCTTAGATTTTGGTGCTTCATTGCCTGTAATATGCATATGATATGGCAGGGCCCTGGGGAGTATAGGTGGTTGTTTTGGGGTGTAATTCAGCAGTCATACAATAATAGATCATGTCTACTGAGCATGTAGTATGTGTTAGGTGTCAGTGAGAGGCAGGACTAGCTGGATTTCCTAGGCCGACTAAGAATCCCTAAGCCTAGCTGGGAAGGTGACCACATCCATCTTTAAACACAGGGCTTGCAACTTAGCTCACATCCAACCAATCAGGTAGTAAAGAGAGCTCACTAAAATACTAATTAGGCAAAAACAAGAAGTAAAGAAATAGCCAATCATCTATCACCTGAGAGCACAGGGGAAGGGACAGTGATGGAGATATAAACCCAGGCATTGGAGCCAGCAATGGCAACCCCCTTTGGGTTCCCTCCCTTTGTATGGGATATCTGTTTTCACTCTGTTAAATCTTGCAACTGCACTCTCTTCTGGTCGGTGTTTGTTATGGCTGGAGCTGAGCTTTCACCTGCCATCCACCACTGCTGTTTGCTGTCCGCTGCTGTTTGCTGCCATCACAGACCCACCACTGATTTCCAACCCTCTGGATCCGGCAGGGTGTCCGCTGTGCTCCTGATACAGCAAGGCACCCATTGCCGCTCCCAATCGGGCTAAAGGCTTGCCATTGTTCCTGCATGGCTAAGTGCCGGGTTCGTCCTAATGGAGAACACTCACCGCATGCCCCAAGATTCCATTCCTTGGAATCTGTGAGGCCAAGAACCCCAGCTCAGAGAACAAGAGGCTTGCCGCCATCTTGGAAGCCACCCGGCACCATCTTGGGAGCTCTAAAAACAAGGACCGCCCGGTAACATCAGCTAGAGGGACTCGTGTGCAATCACTCACCTTAACAGCCACCCTCCCGGAGCAGGATTATCACACCATGTTCTCCATGAGAAGACTGAGGCCTCAGGAGCTGGGTTCCATATTGGTAGAGCTATGGTTCCAATCCAGGTGATTATTCTCCAAACCTGTGCTCTTCAGCACCTCCTTGCTATGCTGAAATCAAGAGGCAGCTTCTGTACTTAGGAAGCTCACAACCTCCCACCTGAATTGCAGAGGATGTGCGCTCTATTAAACAAACGGCAGTTACTCTTTTTTTTTTTTTTCTACCAGGTAAGTTTCACACTCTTATACTTTGAGAATGGTCCTCTCTTCTTCCAGGCAACTTCTGATCCAGTCTCAGTCCCCCCCATTGCCATCCCTGAACTCAGCACCCAGGTCACACTCAGAGGCTTTGTTGATGCCCGTCCCTCTACCAGGCTGCCCTCTGTCCACAGGCTCAAAGGGAAATTCGTCTCCCCTGCCTGAAGTAAAGGAGTAAGAGAATGGCTACTCCACAGAGCAACCCTGGAGGCTGCTGGCTGCCCATTTTTATGGTTATTCTTGATGATATGCTAAACGAGGGTGGATTATTCATGCCTCCCCTTTTTAGACCATATAGGGTAACTTCCTGACGTTGCCATGGCATTTGTAAACTGTCATGGCGCTGGTGGGAGTGTAAAAATGAGGACAACCACAGGTCACCCTCGTGGCCATCTCGGTTGTGCTGAGTTTTGACCAGCTTCTTTATTGCAACCTGTTTTATGAGCAAGGTCTTTATGACCTTTATGACCTTGTGCTGACTTCCTGTCTCACCCTGTGACTTAGAATACCTTTTCCGTCTGGGAATGCAGCCCAGTAGGTATCAGCCTCGTTTTAAGATGGAGTTGCTCTGGATGCGCCTCTGACAACAGGGATCTGTTTGGGAAAAGGAATGGCAGGGTTGATGGCTCAGTTCCCAGGCTCGATGTTTCCCTTGGCATAAGGAGTCTGGGGGTCCTGAGATGTTATTTTCTTTTGCACACCTGTCCTCCTCCAGGCCCAGGTGGACTTACGTGCCTGACACCACAGGCTCCTGGACAGGCAGGGCCCAGTGGAGCCTGGACTTGTGGCACTGGCCTGGCCTCTGCTACCAGGCTGAGGACCGGGTCAACCGGCAGCCCCAGGCCCACGCTGGGTGTCGCTGCACTTGGGATCCGGGCATGGCGTGGTTCGGTGCTTCTGGAATGAATGAATGGGGAATCGGAAGGCCGGCCCTGGTCATGCAAACGCGGGCCTCGGGGTCCTCCATTGGGCTTACTTCTCCCTGCCCTCCCTGCCCCCATCGCGAATTTCCCAGACAATTCAGTTTCGGTTTCATTTCTGCTCCCTGGTTTCCAGAAAGGAAAAGTCAAATTGCAGGACTTCAGGCTTCAGAATCCAGGGGGCGGGGAAGAAGGGGGCGGTGCCACAAGGAGGGGCCGGTGTCGCTCACAAACACCACTCGCACCTCCCCCAGCCTGGACCCGGTTCTGCTGGGCCCGGGAGGCGGGTGGTCGCGGAACGGCGGAGCATCCCACAACCTGCCCATCCTCCCGGCTGCATTGCCTGCAAGTCCGTCCGCCTGCCCGCGCCCGCGCCCGTGCCCCCGCCCCCACCCTTGCCCGCTTTGTCCTGCTTGGGCGCGAGTACAAGGACTGGTTCCCTTTGCCTCGTTTCGTTTCCTCTTCTGTGCGTGTGGTATAGACCCGTGCTTCTCAAAGGGTGATTCCTGGAACAGCAGCAGCATTGGCTTCACCTGGGAAATTATTAGAAATGAAGGGTCCGGGGCCATCCCAAGACCCCTGCATTAGCACCTGTATTTTAAGGGCCTTCCTCAGGTGATCCCTTGGCAACTGGGCACGAGAGCGCTGGCGTCGGATGCGGTTGCTCTTGGCCCTCAAGGTCAAGGCCGGACTTTTCCTTTATGTCTGTCTGGGTCTCACCAGAGAGCCCTGCGGGGAGGAGTAGAAGCTGAAATCCTTTGATACTGGTGAGCTTTGGAGAGCCGAGCTGGGGGCTGCAGGACCTGGGTTCAGGCATTGTGTACAGGTGGCCCAGCCATTGAAGGAAAGCAAAATATTTTGCCCTCAAAATTTTTTTTTTTTTTTTTTTTTTTTGAGATGGAGTCTCACTCTTGTCATCCAGGCTGGAGTGCAGTGGAGCGATCTCGGCTCACTGCAACCTTTACCTCCTGGGTTCAAGCGATTCTCGTGCCTCAGCCTCCTGAGTAGCTGGGACTACAGGCATGCGCCACCACGCCCGGCTAGTTTTTGTATTTTTAGTAGAGACAGGGTTTCACCATGTTGGCCAGGCTGGTCTCGAACCCCTGACTTCAGGTGATCCACACGCCTCGGCCTCCTAAAGTGATCTCTGGCGGGATCACGTGTTTATCTGCTGACCTTCTCTCCACTATTATCCTATGACCCTGACACATCCCCCTCTCTGAGAAACACCCAAGAATGATCAATAAATACTAAGGGAACTCAGAGACTGGCGGGATCCTCCATATGCTGAACGCTGGTCCCCTGGGCCCCCTTATTTCTTTCTCTATACTTTGTGTCTTTTTCTTTTCCAAGTCTCTCGTTCCACCTAACGAGAAACACCCACAGGTGTGGAGGGGCAACCCACCCCTTCAGTCGTATTCACAATATTGATTCTATCCATCCATGTGCATGGGATATGTTTCCATTTGTTGGTGACGTCTATGATTTCTTTCAGCAGGATTTTGTACTTTTCCTCGTAGAGGTCTTTCACTTCCTTGGTTAAGTATATTCCTAAGTTTGTTTGTTCATTTGTTTTTGCAGCTATTGTGAAGGGGTTGAGTTCCTGATTTCACTCTCAGCTCTCAGCTTGGTTGCTGTTGGTGTATAGAAGTGCTACTGATTTGTATACATTGATTTTGTATCCTGAAACTTTACTGAATTCATTTATCAGATCTAAGAGCTTTTTGGACAAGTATTTTAAGGTTTTCTAGGTATATAATCATATCATTGGTGAACAGTGACAATTTGACTTACTCTTTACTGATTTGGATGCCTTTCATTTCTTTCTCTTGTCTGATTGCTCTGGCTGGGACTGCCAGTACGATGTTGAATAGATAGAAGTGGTGGAAGTGGGCATCCTTATCTTGCTCCAGTTCTCAGGAGGAATGCTTTCAACTTTTCCCCGTTCAGTATAATGTTGGCTGTGGATTTGTCATGGATAGCTTTTATTACCTTAAGGTATGTCCTTTCCATGCTGATTTTGCCGAGGGTTTTTATCATAAAGGGATGCTGGATTTTGTCAAATGCTTTTTCTGCATCTATTGAGATGCTTATGTAATTTTTGTTTTTAATTCTGTTTATGTGGTGTATCACATTTATTGACTTGCGTATGTTAAAACATCCCTGCATCCATGGTATAAAACCCACCTAACCATGGTGGATTCTTTTCGATATGCTGTTAGATTTGGTTACCTAGTATTTTGTTGAGGATTTTTACATATTTCATCAGGGATATTGGTCTGTAGTTTTCTTTTTTTGTTATGTCCTTTCCTGGTTTTGGTATTAGGGTGATACTGGCTTCATAGAATGATTTAGGGAGGATTCCCTCTTTATCTTTTAGAATAGTTTCAAGTTTTAAAATTGCCAATATTTCAATCTCACTACTTGTTATTAGTCTGTTCAGAGTTTCTATTTCTTCCTGGTTTAATCTAGGAGGGTTGTATATTTCCAGTAATTTATCCCTCTCCTCTAAATTTTCTAGTTTGTGTGGATAAAGGTGTTCATAGTATCCTTGAATGATCTTTTGTATTTCTGTGCTATTGGTTGTATTATCTCCTATTTTATTTCTGACTGAGTTTATTTGGATACTCTCTCTTCTTTTCTTGGTTAATCTTGCTAATGGTCTATCAATATTGTTTATCTTTTCAAAGAACCAGCTTTTTGTTTCATTTACCTTTTGAATTTTTTTGTTTCAATTTCATTTAGTTCTACTCTGATCTTTATTTCTTTTCTTCTGCTGGGTTTGGGTTTGTTTTGTTCTTATTTCTCTAGTTCCTTGAGGTGTCACTTAAGATTGTCCATTTGTGCTTGTCTATTTTTGATGTAGGTATTTAATGCTGTGGACTTTCATCTTAGCACCACTTTTGCTGTATCCCAGAGGTTTTGACAGGTTGTGTCACTACTATTATCATTCAGTTCAAAGAATCTTTTAATTTCCATCTTGATTTCATGCTTGACCCAACAATCATTGAGGAGCAGATTATTTAATTTCCATGTGTTTGCATGGTTTTGAGAGTTCCTTTTGAGTTGATTTCCAATTTTATTACACTGTGGTCTGAGGGAGTGCATGATATAATTCCAATTTTCTTAAACTTATTGAGACTTGTTTTGTGATTATCATATGGTCTACCTTGGAGAATGTTGCATGTGCTGATGAATATAATGTATACTGTTGGTTAGAATATTCTGTACATATTTGTTAAGTCCATTTATTCTAGGGTATAGTTTAAGTCCATTGTTTCTTTGTTGACTTTCTGTCTTGATGACCTGTCTAGTGCTGTCAGTGGAGTATTGAAATCCCCCCACTATTATTGTGTTGCTGTCTATCTTATTTCTTAGGTCCAGTCATAATTGCTTTATAAATTTGGGCGCTCCAGTGTTAGGTGCATATATATTTAGGATTGTGATATTTTCCTGTTGGACTTGTCCTTTTATCATATAATGTCCCTCTTTGTCTTTTTTTTTTTTTAACTGTTGTTGCTTTAAAATCTGTTTTGTCTGGTATAAGAATAGCTACTCCTGCTTGCTTTTGGTGTCTATTTGCATGGAATATATTTTTCCACCCCTTTACCTTAAGTTTTGTGAGTTTTTATGCGTTAGGTGTTTCTCTTGAAGACAGCAGATACTTGGTTGTTGAATTCTTATCCATTCTGCAATTCTGTATCTTTTAAATGAAGCATTTAGGCCATTTACATTCAACATTAGTGTTCAGATGTGAGGTACTATTCTATTTATTGTGCTAGTTGTTGTCTGAATACCTTTTTTTTTTTTTCCATTGTGTTGCTGTTTTATAGGCCATGTGAGATTTATAATTTAAGGAGGTTCTATTTTGGTGTATTTCCATGTTTTGTTTCAAGATTTAGAATTCCTTTTAGCAGTTCTTGTAGTGCCGGCTTGGTAATGGTGAATTCTCTCAGCATTTGTCTGTCTGAAAAAGACTATTTCTCCTTCATTTATGAAGCTTAGTTTTGCTGGATACAAAATTCTTGACTGATAATTATTTTAAGGAGGCTAAAGATAGGACCCCATTCCTTTCTAGCTTGTAGTGTTTCTGCTGAGAAATCTGCTGTTAATGTAATAGGTTTTTCTTTCACCCTAATGCTTTTGCCTTATACCTCTTAAGATTCTTTCCATTGTCTTAACTTTAGATAACCTGGCAACTATGTGCCCAGGTGATGATCTATTTGCAACGAATTTCCCAGGTGTTCTTAGAGCTTCTTGTAGCTGGATGTCTAGATCTTTAGCAACGTCAGGTAATTGTTTCTCAATTATTTCCTCAAATAAGTTTTTCAAACTTATATTTTTCTTCTTACTCAGGAACACCAGTTATTCTTAAGTTTGGTTGTTTAACATAATTCCAAACTTTTCTGAGGCTTTGTTCATTACAATTATTTTTTTCTTAGTCTTTGTCAGATTGGGTTAATTTGAAAGCCTTGTGTTTGAGCTCTGAAGTTCTTTCTTCTGCTTGTTTCATTCAACTGTTGAAACTTTTTCCAGTGTATTTTCCATTTCTCTTTAAGTGTGTCTTCAATTTTCAGAAGTTGTGATTGTTTTTTATTTATGCTATCTAGTTCTCTGGAGATTTTTTCATTCATATCCTGTATTATTTTGTAAATTTCTTTTAGTTGGTATTTACCTTTCTTGTGCCTCCTTGAGTAGCTTAATAATCAACCTTCTAATTGCTTTTTCTAGGAATTCAGAGATTTATTCTTGGTTTGGATCCATTGTTGATAAGCTGGTGTGATCTTTTGAGGGTGTTAAAGAAACTTGTTTTGTCGTATTACCAGAATTGTTTTTCTGGTTCCTTCTCATTTGGGCAGACTATGTCAGAGGGAAGATCTGGGACGCAAGGGCTGCTGTTTGGATTCTTTTGTCCCACAGGGTGATCCTTTGATGTGGTGCTCTCCCCCTTCTCCTAGGGATGGTGCTTCCTGAGAGCTGGACAGCAGTGATTTTTATTACTCTTCAAGGTCTAGCCACCCAGCGGAGCTACCAGGCTCTGAGCTAGTACTGAGAGTGTCTGAAAAAAGCCCTGTGATGTGATACGTCTTTAGGTCTCTCAGCCACGGATACCAGCACCTGCCCTGGTGGAGGTAGCAGGGGAGTGAAGTGGACTCTGTGAGTGTCCTTGCTTGTAATTTTGTTTAGTGTGCTGGTTTTCTCAAATGCCGGTTATGCTAGCAGTGAAGTTGTCACGTGGACAGACTCGAGACCTCTGGCTAGCCAGGATATTACAGGCAGTGGAATTAGCTGCTGTTTCCTTTTTCTCTTGGGGCAGGGTTGTTCTGTTATGAGTTGCTGTAATGGCTTGAGTGGGTTGGCCTCCAGCCAAGAGGTGGCGCTACAAAGAGGGCAATAGCTGCCATAGTATAGGGAGGATACAAGCTTGCCCTAAGGTTGCCTGGACAAGTATTTCTGTTTCTTAAGTGACGGGTGGGGCCATAGAGCTCCCACGAGGTTATGGCTTTTGTCTTTGAATACCAGGGCAGGTAGAGAAAGACCATCAGGTGGGGCAGGGTTAGGCGGAGCTTCTCCTTGGGCAGAGCTTGTTATGGCTGCTGTGGGTGATGGGGTGTGCTTCTCAGGCTTATGGAGATACATTCCCAGGGTGATTATGTCTGCTTCTGCTGTGTCATACAGGACACCAGGAAGGTGAGGGAAAGCTGGCAGTGACAGGCCTCATCCAGCTTCCATGCAGCCAAGAAGGCCAGTCTCACTCTCACCGTGCTCCCCCAACATCCAACAGAGCTGAATTTATATCCAGGCCTCTAGTGCACAGGACTGAGGTCTTGCCCCAGGTTACAAGCCTCCCTGTTGAGAAAGCAAGCAGGGCTTTCAGGCCACGCTCCTCCCCACCCGTCATGGCTTCTGTGCTCCTACCTGCACTTCCCATTTCCCCTTCTCCCTGCCCTGGATGCCATCCAGGAAAATTCACAATCAGCATTATTACCAAGTTCAGCTGGAAGTCTCCTTCCCTGTGGCCCTTCCCCACTTCCACTGGCTGCCCTCCCCAGGGACCCCTGTGAGATTAAAGTCAGAAATGGCTTCCCTGGGTTTCCCTGGGGACCAGGAGTGCCTGAAGGGCTCTTCCCACTGCTTCTACTACTTTATATTTCACTCGGCTCTCTAAATTTATTTCAGCTCTAGGTACTGTTAAATCCTTCCCCCGTGATCTGGATTTTTGGGAGAGGGGATGTGTGTTTGGAGATGCTTTCCCCTCTTCCATTTCGGCTGCTCACAGTTTTTCAGCTGTGTCGCAGTATTTGCAGTGACAAGCCACCTCTTTCAAAGGGTCTGTGAATTCTTTTGGTTTTCCTGGTATGTTCCTGCAGTGGTTCTTGGAGAAAAAGCTCATAATGTGAGTCTCCACATGCTGTTCTATCCATCCAAGTGGAAACTGCACATTAGTCCTGCCTCTTACCCACCATTTTCCCTCTGAAAAAAAAAAAATAGCCAGCTTCTTCCTTTTAGGTTGACATTCTTAATTTTGGAAATCAGTGCTAATGAAACCCAAGTGTTCCTTATGGAAATGTCGTTTGAAGAGTGAGGCTCCCTTGGACCTCCCAGCCTCGTCTAGCTTCTGTGTGACTGTGATGCATGGGTGAGCCCAGGTGAGACACGCAGGGGAACAACACAGACTTCCCACAGAATCCAGAGAAAGAATACATCTGCTGTTTTAAGCCATTAAGTTTTGGGGTGATTGTTACACAGCAATAGGTAACTGGAACATATTCCCAAATTCCACGTTTGGAGGATTGCAAGCAACCAATCAATGTCAGCCTTTCCACGATCATTTGGTGTGCTTCAGGCCAGATCTGCTGCTTTTGAATTAGAGATACCTTTTTCCAAGTTTTTGGTCATTGCTCGAGTTTTGTGTTCAGAATGCACACGTCTATTTTCTTACTTGCTGTAATGGAACAAATTATGCCCCCACCCTCAAATTCCTATGTTGATGCCTTAACTCCCAATGTGACTGCATTTGGAGGTAGGGCCTTTAAAGAGGTGATCAAGCTTAAATGAAGCCCTAAGGGTGGGGACCTGATTCAAGAGGACTGGGGTCCTTGTAAGAGAAGAGAGAGAGGCCAAGCATAGGCCTGGTGAGAAGGTGGCAGTCTGCAAGCCAAGGAGAGAAACTTCAGGAGAAACCAAACCTAGCAACACTTTGATCTCAGACACTTCCAGCCTCTGGAGGTGGGAGGAAATGAATTTCTGTAGCCTAAGCCACCCAGCATGTGATATTTGTTATGGCAGCTATAGCAGACTAATACACTAACATCTGAACACAAATCAAAGAGACCTCTTGGGGATGTTGGTCAAGCTGTGATTTTTGACTTGAACTTTCTTTTCCGACATCTTTTACAGCAAATGAAGAAAGAAATTCATGTAATCTTTCTTGTCTGTACCCCTGAACAAAGCTGAATGATTTTGAGGCACTCTTTCCATCTCAAACTTGGGTTTTAAAACAAATCAGTAATGATATTTATTCTATTGTCTTTTTATTAAGGAATCTATATGTTTATCATTTGGAACATACAGGAAAACATGAAGAAGAAAAGAAAATGACCCATAATGATGATCACTGGTGTGAATTTCTCTCTGTCTCTCTGTGTGTGTGTGTGTGTGTGTGTGTGTGTGTGTATTCAGAGACAGAGTCTCACTCTCACTCTGTCACCCAGGCTGTAGTGCATGGTGCAGTCGTGGCTCACTGCAGCCTCAAACTCCTGGGCTCAAGGGATCCTCCTGCTTCAGCCACCTGAGTAGCTAGGATTACAGGTGTGCAACACCATGTTGCCCAGTCTGGTCTTGAACTCCTGGGCTCAAGCGATCCTTCTGCTTCAGTCTCCAGAGTCACTGGGATTACAGGTATGAGTCACTGAACCTGGCTACATTTTTAAAAAGTTTCTTTGCTTTATTAAATTCCTCTTCAAGGCTTAACAGAGCAATGGAAGCTCATGATAATCAGGGAAACAAGAAGAAAAGAGAATCACTCAGGCTCCTTTCTTGGTGGGGAGTGGAGAGGCTGGGAAACACAATGACAGCGAACCATAGGAAGCAGGGGGCATGGCCACTGGATCTGAAAGGGACCAGCTAATGGTCACTAAGCGTCCAAGGCCTGGGCTTGCGCGATAGCCTCAGGTATCTCCATCACTTCCACAGCACTCATTCATTCAGTGAGATGTCATTTATTAAGCAGTTACAATGCTGCAGGTGCTGTGCAAGAGACTGGACATACAAAAGAAGAATTTGACCTGGACCTTCCCCCTCTGGGGTCTCATAATCTTGTAGGGGGAAGGGAATACAAATAGAAATTAGCAAAGAATGGTAGCAGTATCTTAGGACACTGTAACTGTGTGCTACAGGACCCAAGGACTGGAGAGCCATCCCTTCGTGAAGGTCAGGGAAGAGCTGGGTGGTGGAGAGAGCTGAGCCTGTGTGGACCCCTGATGCATGCTCTGATGCTGAGGGAGTACAGTAGAGATGGACACAGATAGTGACAGAAGAGTCTGGCCCCAAAGCAGAAGTGGCATCCCGCACCGACTCCCCTTAGAATGAATGAGACGCACAAGAAAACGACCACAGGCATCGCCGCCCTTCAGTGGATCTCTTTGCTGGAGAATTGACAGAGTGCGTGCCGCGCCTGAGTGAGCCGGTAAATTCTCTCCTTAAGGATTCTTCTCTTGGTGGCAGTCTCACTCTGCTCTTGAAGCAGCCAGGAATAGCGACTTTTTTCCTGTAGTATCTGCATCATGGCTTTCTGCAAGCAGTCACCATTCTCTCGGAGCATAAAATACTGAATTATAAATGGGATCTGGTTGGCGAGACGTTTGCTGGTCTCCTGGAAGAGGGAGAAAGAAGGGTTTGCTGGAGTGGTCTTAGCCCAAGGCCTGTGGTTGCAGAGAGAAGTCATGGAGTTCTTGGGTGCGCACATGGTCGCCCTGCGAAGCCCTGGTGGCCTCGCCCAACTCCACTCCAGTGGTCAGCATCAAGCCCCATGAAAGTTCTATTTGCACTGACCCCTCTTTACTTCCAGGCATCCCCTCTAGCACTAAGAAGCCCCCTGGTAGGCTAGCAAGCCCGTATCACCTCTGGGCATCCCCACAGCTCCTCCCTGCTGGAGAAACTCCCCCCGCCAGCCCAGGACTCCCCTGGCTCCCTTCTGGGTGTGCACCAGGGCCGTTTTGAATCTTCATAGGCACAGCCAGTGTGCCTGGCAGCCAGGTGCCCATGGCAGGGAAACCACTCTATTCTGAGTGCGAAAGGGCTTCGGGAGGTGGGTGTCTTTGCAGTTTAATGGCTATTTTTTCTTCCTGGGCACAGTGCTACTTGCATATTGGATAGACAGTCAGAGGCCAAAAAGTTCATTGGGTCACAAAATCTAGGGAAAGGAAATTTCATTCCTATCCTGTGGCGCTGGCAAGTGTGGCACGTTAGTGCCTTCCGAACACCAAGGAAAGCTGGTTTATAGCCACTATCGTTGACGTTTGTTGTATTTTGCTGTATTCTGATCATAGTAATTTTGTAATTCATGGACTGCATATGAAATATAAGGAATTTTGGGGTCAGAATTAATTTTGAGTACACGCTCTGCCACTTTAAAAATTGATTGTGGGCAAATTAATTAAAAGTGCCTTCACAGGGTTCACGTAAAATTATAAACGAGAAAATATATAAGTAGTTTATCATAGTACAAAAGGGCTTAATACATTGTAGTGGTCCCTCCCTCCTTCCCTCAGCAAAGCCTCTCTAGGTTAGCATAGCCCCTACTCAGCTCTGCAAATGCCAGAGACCACGGCTCCTGCCCCTCCGGGAACTCACTGAGAAGTAGGCATTCAGGTGGATGCCTATTTCAGTAAAGGAGGAAACTGAAGACTCATTACTGGGAAGATGAGAGTTCAACTTCATATTCTGTAAAGGCTTCCCCAGAGGGTTAAAAATCTCTTCTCGGACTTTCTTCAGAACAACACTGTAAATCTGATCTTGACAAAAAACCATCTGCTCCATTCTGAACTGAAGTTGGATCATGTTTTCTGCCTTTTCTATGTATTTCACTTTTATGTCTTCAATCTTGCTCTGGTTAGATAAGAAAGACAAACACATCACTTCTTTTTCTTCTTTCCTGTTGGCTTAAACAAATTCGGAAGTACTATTTGAACTCGGAAATAAAATGAATCCGAGGTCAAAGAAGTCCTGAGACTTGAAATGATGATTTTTAGAAAGTCCCACTTCACCCTTTCTGTCCTTATGAACCCGGTTTCCTCACTCCCCACCTGCAGCATACCTTCTCTCCTGCCCTTTCTTCCTCTCTGGCCATCCCTGGTCCCTCCTACACCACCAGCTTTCTGCTCCTTCATCAGGAACAGGCTTAGTCCATACTGTTAGGACGGTGTCAGTCATTCCTGGGGCGCTACCTCTGGTAGAATGGTTCCAGTGCTGACGAACACTGGGATAAAAGTGTGATATACCTGTTTCCCAGGAATCCCAGGACTCCTACGTCACTCATGCAGTCAAGGAAGAAAGAGGTTGGCTGGGCATGGTGGCTCATGCCTGTAATCCCAGCAGTTTGGGAGGCCGAGGAGGGTGGATCACTTGAGGTCAGGAGTTCGAGACCAACCTGGCCAACATCGTGAAACCTCATCTCTACTAAAAATACAAAATTAGCTGGGTGTGGTGGCACATGCCTGTAATCCCAGCTATTTGGGAGGCTGAGGCAGGAGAATGGCTTGAACCTGGGAGGCAGAGGTTGCAGTGAGCTATCACGCCATTGCACTCCAGTCTGGATGACAAGAGCGAAACTCTGTCTCAAAAAGGCCAGGCGTGGTGGCTCATTCCTGTAATCCCAGCACTTTGGGAGGCTGAGGCAGGTGGGTCACCTGAGGTCAGGAGTTCAAGACCAGCTTGGCCAACATGACGAAACCCCATCTCTACTAAAAAT
The DNA here is from genome assembly GCF_009828535.3 of Hylobates moloch. Classification (NCBI taxonomy): domain Eukaryota; kingdom Metazoa; phylum Chordata; class Mammalia; order Primates; family Hylobatidae; genus Hylobates; species Hylobates moloch. Next base: position 4,865,524 of record NW_026652289.1, read on the forward strand.
ACACAAATTAGCCGGGTATGGTGGCGGGCGCCTGTAATCCCAGCTACTTGGGAGGCTGAGGCAGGAGAATCACTTGAACCCAGGAGGCAGATATTGCAGTAAGCCGAGATGGCGCCAGTGCACTCCAGCCTGGGTGACAGAGTGAGACTCCATCTCAAAAAAAAAAAAGGAAAGAAAGAGGTGATGTAGCAGAGAAGGGGGGTCACAGGGTCACTGCCACGGACTGAACATTTGTGTCCCCCACCCCCCAATTTACATGTTGAAACCAAAGTAGAAAGGTAATGGTATTGGGAGGTGGGAGGCAATTAGTCCTGAGGGTAGAGCCTCATGAATGTGACTGAGGCCCTTATAAAGGAACCCCAGAGAGGGCTCTTTCCACCATATGAGGATGTACAAGAAGGTGGTGGCCGTCCGCAACCTGAAAGAGAGCCCTCACTGCCACCTGACCATGCCCACACACTGATCTCAGGCTCCCAGCTTCTGGAACCATGAGAAACAAATTTTTATTGTTAATAAGACACATCCAGTCTGTGGGACTTTGTGATAGAAGCTTGAACTAAGACTGTCATGTCCTGGCTTTGGGTTTCTTTTTCTTTTTTTCTTTTTGAGATGGAGTCTCGCTTTGTTGCCCAGGCTGCAGTGCAGTGGCACAATCTCGACTCACTGTAACCTCCGCCTCCCACGTTCAAGTGATTTCTGGCTAATTTTTGTATTTTTAGTAGAGAGAAGGGTTTCACCAGGTTGGCCAGGCTGGTCTCGAACTCCTGACCTTAAGTGATCTGCCCGCCTCGGCCTCCCAAAGTTCTAGGATTACAGGCATGAGCCACCACACCTGGCCTAGGCTTTTGAGTTTCAAATGGACTTTTTAAAACTGAAGGCAGAAGCAGTGGCTTGAGAGTGAAAGAGTGAGTTTCAGAGATGAAGTTTCACAGGTGCTGGTTCGTTCATTCTTTCTTTTTTTTTTTTTCTTTTTGGAGTATATGTGACAACTGTGAAAGAAAAATAGACTCTTGGGACCCCAAACTTACTATACCAAAGGGAAAGTTAACTGTCTTCCTTTTGTTCTCAAACAGAAGCTGCGATTTCACATGCGCACTTTATCCGATGTAAAATGTAGATTTACTGAGTGCGAGATGAATGCATGATTGACTTTCTCTCCGCGCCTTTCTTTTCACATATAACACATAGATTCACTGAGTGCTGGTCAGAGCCTTACACGAGGGTGACCTCTGCCTTACTGCCTCATTGCCTACCCTCCTTCCTTCTTTCTTCCCCACCTGCTCGCTCTTTCCTTTTAAAATACTGAAGTTACCCTAAACCCTTTTTAGGAAAAGCACAGGTCACAGATCGCACTGGAACTTGTGTTTCTTTTTCCCAGGTACATCCTCGACCTGGGCAAAATAAACCTCAGATTGAGGCAGATCTGCCTCAGTCACTTTTCGGTCTACACAACAAAGGACAGTAAACCCTCTGGGAGCAGAACTGGCCTGTGCCGCACTCCTCAAGATTTGTGACACAGGAGGCAGCGAGCCCCCCAGGTTCTGTTGTGGCTGAGGGCAGTGTTCAGGCCATAGCCTGGAGAGTCCTGCAGTCCCTGGTGTGGAGCCAGGAGCTGCTGCAAGGCTGTGTCTATCCAAGGGCAGCACAAAAGAGGTGAAGGCCCTTGGTGGATGCCAGAGTTCCCATGGCCCCGAGCAGTTGGGCCTGCGGCCGAGTGTTTCCTGTGTTCCAGCGGGGCTGGGCAGGAGCTCAGGGACCAAGGGGACCAAGGCCCGGGAAGGACAGTGGACATCTTGGTGACTGGGGACCAGGCAGGTCACCCACCCCATGAGCAGGCATCCGGGACTCAGACACAGCCCCTGACAAAGTGAGCAGGAGTCAGAGCTGAGATTTAATTTTCACCAACAGGCAAAAAGGGTGAAAGAAGAAATTAATTTACATGACAGAACAATGACAGAAATTGTCCTTCTTGCTTGCCTGCACTATGGAATGAGATTTTAATCCACTAGCCCAGGCCTGGGCAGAAGAGGAATTTTATCTACAGCCCAAGTGGCACATGCCCTCTCTTGCCTTTGCTGAAGGTAGTAACTCGGGGGAAGAGTTGCTAAGTAGAAACCCACAGAGCTATGGCAACATCTTTGAGTCAAACATACAAATTTAGGAGTAGGACTAGTAAACAATGCCGTGCTTTATGATTGAAAAAGATTCAGCCTACCAGCCAGTCCTCGGTGGAGCCCCATGTCCTGCGTAAGGTCGTGCAGAACAGATGGCAGGGCATGGGCCTCCTTTCATTTCTCCTGGAGAGTGAAGCTGCCTCCTGAGCAGAAGCCAGGCAGGCAGGTGCTTCTGGAGTCGCCAGCCCCGCCAGCCTCGCCAGCCCTGCCAGCCCCGCCAGCCCCGCCAGCCCCGCCAGCCTGCCATTGCATCCCTGGCCTCGTGGTTCCAAACAACAGTGAATATCCAACTTCTCTCAAGGTTAAACAGCCAGTCAGTGGTCCAGGTGACTAGCAAGCAAACTCTGGGTGCTTACCTGAACAGTTTGGTTAAGGTTGAAAAATTCGCCAAAATGTTTTTTGGCCATGTTAATGAAAGCTTGCCGGATAATTTCTGACCAAAAAAAAAAAAAAAAAAGGAGAGGAAGAAGAAGAAAACATCAGTAAAATGCAAGCAGAAATAAAACTGGTTAAAGACACAGGGAGGATGACTGACGATACACTGACCCATTCCAGGAGACTGAGTTCCCTAGACCTGCAGACCACGGTAGGAGAGGGTGGGACGTCATTCCAGGGACACACAATCCAGCCCTCATGCAACCTGGGCAGGTCCTGTCCATTTCCCATGCCTGTGTGCATGTTAGCCTCTGACTATTCCTTACATCAGGGGTCCCCAACCCCTGGGCTGGAGCAGTTCCAGTCCGTGTCCGGCAGGAGGTGTGCAGTGAGCTAGTGGGCATTGCTGCCTGAGCCCCACCTCTTTTCAGATCTGCGGTGGCACTAGATTCTCACAGGAGCACAAACCCTGTTGTGAACTGCACATGCAAGGGAGCTAGGTTGTGTGTTCCCTATGAGAATCTAATGCCTGATGATCTGTCACTGTCTCCCATCACCCCCAGATGGGACCATCTAGTTGCAGGAAGACAAGCTGAGGGCTCCCACCATAATGACGATTCTACATGATGGTGAGCTGTGTAATTATTTCATTATATATTACAATGTAATAATAATAGAAATAAAGTGCACAATAAATGTAATGCAGTTGAATCATCCCAGAGCCATCCCTCTTACCCCTCACTGGTCTGTGGAAAAATTGTCTTCCGTGAAAGCAGTCTCTGGTGCCATAAAGACTGGGGACCGCTGCCTCACGCAGCTGTGTTGGGGGCTGCGTATGATACAGATGAAGCACATGTGCACCCTCTGCCTGCCCCCCAAAGACAAGAGAAACCATCCTCCCCGCCTCCTCCATGTGTTTGAAGGACAGCGATGGAAAGCTCCCATGGCACTCAGCGTGCTTCCCCATCTCCTGGAAACCTCAGTACGAGTTCTCAGGCAGAGGGGCAGAATCTGCAGCTCTGACCAGCTCCCAGGCCTTGCCAGTGCTGCTGGCTCACAGACCACACCAAGTAGCAATCTAGCACACCAGTGAGTGTGTCTGCAGGCTGTGTTTGGTAACTCCATTCCAATCTCTCCCTCCAAGGCACTGGGGTCTATGGAAGGTACGAGAGTGATGGTTTGGGAGTCCTGCTTGAAAGTCCTCACCCATGGCTTTCTGGAGCATGCTAAGGGCAGGCTCCACCAGCTGCTGGATGTACTGATGCACGATGGTCTCAAATGTCTTGTAGTTGACAAATCCCGGAAGCTCCTTGCCTCGATACTGCTTTTCATATTTTTCAACTTCTTCGTGGATAATATTTTTAACTGCAACATCAAACAGACCTCCATGGTGAATTCTAATAATTCTGCAGACGTCATAAAGCTAGCAACAGTTTTTTAAAGTCTTGCTCCTCACTGTATGCAGAGGCAGTGCTGCAAAGTGGAGTTTTGTTCACAATGAGAAAAATATTCATGGTCTAATAACAGGAGTTTCAGAAATACTGACTTTTGGGGGAAAAAAATCTTATTCTATGAAAATGTGTTTCAGTTGAAAGTCATCACCCCAAGAGAGAAGTTATTGTTTCTAACTGGTAGGAAAAAAAAAAAAACCTGATTAGAGGCCAGGTGTGGTGGCTCACACCTGTAATATCATCACTTTGGGAGGTCGAGGTGGGAGGATCCCTTGAGGCCAGGAGTCCGAGACCAGCCTGGGCAACATAACAAGATCCTGTCTGTACGAAAATAAAAAAAAGATGAGCCAGGCATGGTGGTATGTGCCTTTAGTCCCAGCTATTTGGGAGTGATCGCACCACTGCGCTCCAGCCTGAGTGACAGCAAGAGCCTGTCTCTGAAAAATAAAAACAAAACTAAACACAAAAATCTGATCAGTTAAATGAATATGGAAACTTAATCTTGTGCCCCTCACCTCCCAAGCATACAGCCACAGTTTACTGTTGGAGGGATCTTACCACGGAGGTAAACAGCGTTGTTTTCTCCAAGTGCCAGAACAAAAACACAACAGCACACACACAATCTCACCTCAAATTGTAATCCCCGTGTGTCAAGAAAGCAACCTGGTGGGAGGTGATTGGGTCATGGGGGTGGTTTTTCTCACGCTGCTCTCATGATAGTGAGTGAGTTCTCACGGGATCTGATAGTTTAAAAGTGTTTGGGGGCTGGGAGCGGTGGCTCATGCCTGTAATCCCAGCATTTCGGGAGGCGGAGGAGGGCAGATCACCTGAGGTCGGGAGTTCGAGACCAGCCTGGTCAACGTGGCAAAACCCCATCCCTACTAAAGTAAAGTACAAAAATCAGCTGGGTGTGGCGGCATGCAACTGTAATCCGAGCTACTTGGAAGGCTGAGGCAGGAGAATTGCTTGAACCTGGGAGGCTGAGGTTGCAATAAGCCGAGATCACACCACTGCACTCCAGCCTGGGCAACAAGAGTGAAACTCCATCTCAAAATAAATAAATAAATAAATAAAGTGTTTGGCAGCTCTCCCTTGCTCTTTCTCCTGCCACCTTGTAAAGAAGGTGCTTGCTTCTCCTTTGCTTTCTGCTATGATTGTAAGTTTTCTGAGGCCTCCCTAGCCATGCGGAACTGTGAGTCCATTAAACCTCCTTTCTTTATAAATTACCCAGTCTCGGGTAGTTTTTTATAGCTGTGTGAAAATGGACACACACACACACACACACACACACACACACACGCCCTACTGGAACCTGGGCTGGAGCACATGGGAATCAGAACTTTGCCAGGTGAAGCCAGCAGGCTCTTGTCAAACCAAGAATCTCTCTGATCTTGAATTAGGGGCAAAGAGAAGGGGGATTGGGATGAGTGGAATTGTTTGGGTGACCTGGGCACATTTTAGCAGTTAAAAAACTGCTACTTCATCTAGTCTTTACTTATTGCTAAAACCAGATCATCACACCCTAGACTTTCCAGAGGGGAAGATGGTAAACAATTTCATATGGATTCCCCCCTCCCCTGGTCCCCTGGCACCCATGCTGAGCTCTGTCTCAATGCCACCAAAATAAATAAATATCCCAGGTCACTTTTTCTACCAGGCTGATGTTTAGCTGCTACTAATGAAGGCTCCGTGTCTGGTGTGTCCACAACAGGCACCACAGCCAGCTGGCAGCTGTGCACTCATTAACAGTGGCTGCAGAACCTTCATGTGGGGCTGGCCCCAAGAGTCATCTAGACCCCTGCTTTGGGCACAGGCTTCCCTCCAGGCACTCAGGATAGCCGCCCTGAGGTACCCTGGGCTGCTCTGCGAATTCCTCAGGTGGGCGTGGAATGCCATTTCGCCTCAAAATCAAGAAGCAAGGCCAGGCACAGTGGCTCACCTCTATAATCCCAGCGCTTTGGGAGGCTGCGGCAGGTGGATTGCTTGAGCCTAGGAGTTCAAGAGCAGCCTGCGCAATGGTGGTGAAAACCTATCTCTACAAAAAAGTACAAAAATTAGCTGGGTATGGTGGTTCATGCCTGTGGTCCCAACTACTCAGGAGGCTGAGGTGGGAGAATCACTTGAGCCCGGGAGGTTGTGGCCGCAGTGAGTCATGATTGCACCACTACACTCCAGCCTAGGCAACAGAGGGAGACCCTGTCTCAACAAAACAAAACAAAATCAAGACACAAGAGGACATCAGAGGCAGTGGAATTGCCCTGTGTTGAGTTGCTAAGGTCGATGCCCCATATTTCTGGGTCTTGGTCGTTGAGAGACAGTTGCTGATTACCAAGGGTTCCACAGTCTTAGATGGGCATGTTCCACTCTTGGCACACTTATCATGTGCTGGAGGTAGCCTCTGGTCTGGGTAAATACCACCCTGTTTTGTGGGGAGCCCTGCCCAGAACTTACCTTTTTGGGTATTAGTTGCAAGTATGCCTACCCAGTTTTTAAAATCCTCTCTGATTTTGTTGTATAAACGGGTCTCATTCTCCCTTACAACTTCTTCTCCTTCTACTAACTTTTCGATGTCCTGATTAAACATCTTGATTTTCTGAAAATGATATAAAGTCAATAGTCTTTGCGGAAATCATATGAAAGAACTGGGACCGGCGTTGCAAGATGTCCACCCGCCCACCTTCATCTCATGGGTGAGGAAGGGGAAGGGCAGCTGTGGGGCCACCAGGGAAGGATGCAGTGTCACGTAGAGCCCCGCGGAAATCCTCACCTCAATCAGAAAGAACATCTTGTCGGCCTCCTGGCTGGGGATGTCGGCCCCGCAACGCCGCAGCTCCTCGGTCGCCTTCTGGTGGCTCTCCCTTATTTGTTCTTCTAACAACGGGAGCGATTTCTAAACAAAACAATTGCAAACAATCAAACTGCGGCTTAAGAGATTGGCCAACTGATTTCTTTGGTATATGGGTAGGAGCCATTTAAAGCATTCAGGAAGATCTGGAATTTTTGTTATTTTGTGAATCTCAGTGAGATGGAAACTGGCCAAGGAGCCCAAAGAGAGTTTTGCATGCAACAGGCATGTCCCATAGCTTGGACGGCCCGGCTTGGAATTTTGCATTCTGCTGTGCAACTGGAGTGGTGAGGAATTGGGTGGTGGACAGTTTTTACTTTTGTTTTGTGGCTGTTGTTTGATTTGGCTTGGTGCCTTGTATTTCCAGAACAAGAACACTTGAATATAATGTGCAATGTCTTAGTAAAATGGGTTTTTGGTGACAATGTGAGTGTTATAAACTGGTAAACACTATGTCTTGGGGTTGGCGACACACTCCACACCTCAATTAATCCCCACACTGTCGTATGCTGCCTCTTTTTTGCCACGGAGGAAACTAAGGCTCAGAGAATCCGATTACTTGCTATCTTCACAGACCTAGTGAGCAGCAGTGGCAAATCACACCCTGCCTACAACCTCCCCAGCCCTGCTCGTAAATGCTGCAGGTGAAGACACCTTGGGGAGCAATGACCCCAGTTCCCACCCTGGTGGACAAGGTTGCTGCAGCCCCTGGGCTGGGGGAGCTCCCTGGGACTTGGAGGTGGTTTGTGGGTTAGCATGTCAAGGCAACACAGGTCACACCAGGAAATTGATAAGGTCTCCTAGGCTCTTTTTTGGGAGACAGTTTGTATCTGTAGGCAAAGTGTATTAACTTCTGATATTTCAAATTGTCATTGTTATAATTGAGTCTATTTAAAATTTAAAAATTAATTTAAAATATTATACATTTTAAATTAAAGTATTTGTGTTGGAAAAAAGTTATAAAAATGAAACTTTTTTTTGCAAAAAACAGATGTTTTTCTTAATTAGACAGGGATATAGCTTTCAGAAACCTCTTCTGCAAACTTAGTGAATTCCACGGGAATCAGTGATCCTCAAAGTAGGTTCCCAGGAACACCTGGGACCTTAGAAATGCAAATCTATGGGTCTTACCCTAGACCTTCTAAGTCAGAAACTCTGGGGCTGAGGCCCAGGAATCTAAATTTTTTTTTTTTTTTTTTTTTTGAGACAGAGCCTCACTCTGTCACCCAGGCTGGAGTGCAGTGGTGCTATCTCAGATCACTGCAACCTCCGCCTTCCGGGTTCAAGCCATTCTCCTGCCTCAGCCTCCAGAGCAGCTGGGACTACAGGTGCACAACACCACGCTGGCTAATTTTTGTGTTTTAAGTAGAGACGGGGTTTCACCATGTTGGCCAGGTTGGTCACCATGTTGGCCAGGCCACTCCTGACCTCAGGTGACCCACCTGCTCCAGCCTCCCAAAGTGCTGAGATTACATGTGTAAGCCACCTTGCCTGGTGGAATCTAATTGTAACAAACTTTCCAGGTAATTCTTGTGTGCCTTAAAGTTGGAGAACCACTGGCTCCTTCTAACCAAATTTTCTTTGAGTATGTGCTTCCTGGCTCAAGTAAGTCATTGCTTTTGTCTGATATACAATTTAGCATGGGCCAAGTCCTAGGATCTGGAATCGTCTTTGCTCTAAGGGTACACTTAAATCTTTCCATGTTGCTTGGCCTCATTTGTGAAGGTTTAGGTAAGCACTAAAAATATTCAATTTCTCAATAACCACCAAACCAAAGTTTTTCTTTAATTGATGATGTCATGAGGCCCTTGTCTGTAGTTGTCTGCTTTTGAGAATCCATAAAAATGGATTTATTTCTTACAAATCAATTATTTCTTAGAAGTTTGAGGCTAGAAAATTTTTTTTTAGATGCAATTTTGCTGTTGTTGCCCAGGCTGGAGTGCAATGGCACGATCTTGGCTCACCACAATCTCCACCTTCTGGGTTCAAGAGATTCTCCTGCCTCAGCCTCCCCAGTAGCTGGGATTACAGGCATGTGCCACCATGCCCAGCTAATTTTGTATTTTTAGTAGAGATGGAGTTTTTCCATGTTGGTCAGGCTGGTCTTGAACTCTTGACTTCAGGTGATCCACTGGCTTTAGCCTCCCAAAGTGCTGGGATTACAGGCATGAGTCACCATGCCTGGCAAGAAAAATTTTTTATACCAGGAAGTATTAACAACATACTGAAAGAAGAAAACTTGTTCTCTCAGTGGTCACTCCTTTTTATATTGCTAAACTGTTTCCTTCTCTTCCCCCGCCCCCCCTCCGTGGACCAATTCAACCCTTTGTTTTGACACTATGTACTTGTTGCTTCCCCAGTTTGGAAGTTCTTCCAGTGAGCCTGTGACAGTGAGTGAGACAGTGTTCAGAGGGTACTTGTTCGCTTGTTTGGACAGATCAGTGGGGCATCTTAGCCAACTCCAGACCAAGAGAGTGACCTGGGCATGCTGTATCGATCACTTGTCACCCAACCCACGTGGCTCACTTGGATGTGCATGATGAGTTCCGTGGTAAGTCTTTCTGCCAGTCGGGGAACCGTGGCTGACCCCTCCTCCAGGAGAACTCTGAAATGAGACAGACACTCATGCATTCAGGAAGGACTCGTGTACCATCTTGCTAGTACCGGACTTTGTACTTGGTAGGTGAGCCCAGCTCCCCGGGGCAGCAAGTGCCATCAGAAAAGCCAAGTGGTACATGAGAAAGACACTTGCCACCAGCCTGCATCCAGGCAACCATGGGCCAGGAAGCTTCCTTCCCTCCTGCCTATCATCCCCACAAACTCATGAGGTAGGTCATCTTAGCTACAGGAAAACAAACCCAGCCTCACGGAGATTAAGTGAGTTGCCCAGATTAGTATTTTATTTCTCACCACAAAAGTATATACGGTGCTTACTAAGTGCCAGGCACCAATCTAAGGGCTTTATAAATGTTAACACATTTAGTCATTTAACAACCCACTTTAGAGCAAGAAAGGCTGAGACACAGAAAGGTTAAGCAGCTTGCTGCATTTGCTTGCTGCAGCCACACAGCAGGCAGCATAGCTGCAGCATGTTTGCCAATAGCAGGAATTTAGGATGAAGCACACAGGATTATTCCCCAGCACTGCCAGTGCCTCTTACTGCAAGGGCCGGCTCCCAGCAAGTAGGCATGCAAGGATTTCAGGTTTCTCAAAGACCTTGAGAAGCGGTTTGCAAAGGGAGGTCCCTGTACTGGCAACATTAGCCTCAACCAGGAGGAACCTGTGAGAAACAGGAAGTCTTGGGCACCTCCCCCGACCTCAGGGCAGGGCAGGGCAGAGCTAGCGCAATTTTAAGGAACTCTCCAGAGAGTCTGCTGCTCAATCAGCATGGAGAACCATGGGCCTGATTATTCTGAAATCTTCTCCCAGCTCGGCGAGGAGAGTTTTCTTCTCCTCATGCCCTCCAGTGCTATTGAAAACAGTGTGTTTCATCCACTCAGAGCAGGAGCAGAGAGGAAGAAAGAAGGAACCGGGTGGCGGTTACTGAGTGCTGGCTGTTGGCGCTCAAGACCTTTGTGTATGTCGTGTTATTTAATCCTAACCACAATCTTGTGAGGCAGTAGTAGTAGGATCCCCTGGAGAAGATGGGAAAGCCAAAATTCAGAGAACGTGGCCCATATTGTAAGATCACATAGTTAGCAAGCCGTAGACCTGCTCGGCCCAAATTCACTGTTTTCCCATTAGCTCTCCTTCAAGCAGGAGTGACCTCTGTGCTCCTGGATCATTCAGGAATAACAAGTTCCAGAATGAAGGGGAAAAGTGGTCCATTCAATGAGAACAATCCCAGCATCCTACAAACTACAGAGTCTCTATAGGATAATTTCTATTTAATAAAGCCAGTTATTATTAAATTTCTATTTAATAAAAACAAGCGACGTGCTGGCAAATGGCTGTGGGCACTGGAGGCTCTAAAAACATGGAGAGTTCCATCGAGCAGTTTTCCTGTGTGCCGTTTACAGTGGTAAACACGGGGTTCTGGAAGTTAGGTGCTCTGTGTTCAGTCCTGTTCTCATTCACTATTTGCTTGACCTCATTATTCTTATCTATGAAAATGGGGGACACTTCACCTGCCTTATGTATCTCTTAATATAAGGACTCAAATCAGAAAGCAAGTGAAAACATTTTGGGAAACCAAAGAGTTCTATGCTTTATGTCATGACACATTCCAGTTTTTAATCAGCACCATCATTAGAATCTAAGAAACAATAATTTGTCTAAATAAGCCAAGAAATTTAACACAAAAATAAGGTGAGGCTAGGTTATACTACCTTGTGTAATTTGTGCATATGCTTTGGTCATGATCGTGGCCAACTCTGGCAGATGGGCTAGCTTTCATGGAGTCTAATTCCAGGGCTTTCCTGAAGAGTCTCACCTGAAATATGGATGTGTTTGAAAGAATATAATTTCTTTCTTGGTTGCCTCTGCCAAGCTCAGCCTGTTTGTGATCTCCTGCTGGCCCCGGCACTTCACCATCATGTAGCCCTTCTTGAGGGGGTACGTGAGGTTCTGCACCACATTCATGACACTTTTCTCAGTGCCCTTGTCCATTAGATCTGGTTTGGTCAGGATCCCTGTGAGATGGTTAAAGAAGGGAAATGGAAAGGTCAGTGATCCCCTCAAACAGATTTGACTCCTACTGGACTATGGGCTCCTTTTTTGGCCAACAAGGTCTTCTGCAGTCTTGATCCTCCAGTGCCTCATTCCTTCCTCATTCCCTCATTGCCCCTCTTCTTTGCATTCCTATTGGCTCACTATCTCACCCTCTCACTCAGTTCATTCAGTGTCTTCGCTAGTTGACTTAACAAATATTTCTTGGATGCCTACTGGGTGCCCAGCACTAAGGCAGCATGCATGGTTAGAATGGACTGGCTCCATGCACCACGTTTCCAAGAACGCCTTGTTCCCTACTGAGGGGAGTCCCTCTCTAATGTCTCCTGAACAGACTCACTCTGCTCCCTCTTGTGGGCACCTCCTCTGATCTCCTCCTTCCCACTTTCCTCTCCCCCTCCTCTGTCCCCACTCCTTCCTGCTTGCACTGGATTGAAAACTTTGAATTCCAAGTGCTTTTTTTTTGTTTATGTTGCTTGAGGGTCAAATTGCCACTGCATTTCTTGTTTGTGTGTGTTGAAAAGCACCTTTCTTTCATCCTTCCTTCCTTCCTTCCTTGCTTCCTTCCTTCCTCTCTCTTTCTCTCTCTTTCTTTCTTTTTTGAGATGGAGTCTCGCTCTGTTGCCCAGAGTGGAGTGCAGTGGCTCACTGCAACCTCCGCCTCCCTGGTTCAAACGATTCTCCTGCCTCAGCCTCCTGAGTAGTGGGGACTACAGGCGTGTGCTACCACGCCCAGCTAATTTTTGTATTTTTAGTAGAGATGAGGTTTCACCATGTTGGCCAGGCTGGTCTCAAACTCCTGACCTCATGATCCACCCACCTCAGCCTCCCAAAGTGCTGGGATTACAGGCATGAGCCACCGTGCCCGGCCTTATCTTCTGTTATTTTGTCGCTCGTTTTAATTTGTGGGTAAGTCTGGCTATCTGGTCTACTATTCTTGAACCTCTCTTTCCAGATAAATTAATCTAGTAATATACAAGAAATAAAGAAGAATGGATATTGATAAGAGCTATGCAGAGAGTTAACATAAAGTGATGCGCTGACTAATGACTGTGGGCAGAGATGCGTGATGCAGTCTCAGGGTGGGTGGATAGGGAGGGCCTCTCTCAGAAGGCAACATTTGGACTGAGATCTGAATGAAGGGAGGAGTCAGCCTAGTGGGGATGGAGAAGGAGCACTCCAGACCCTGGGTGAGAGGGAGTAGGGATGGCACAGCCTTATTGGAGGGTCATGAGCAAGGCAGAGAGCGGTGGGAACTGAGATCAGAGAGGCAGGCAGGGCCAGGTCACCTGGGGCTCTGCTTTCTAGATAAAGGAGTCTGGGGTTTATATGCATGTGAGATGGCAGCAGGAGAGAATGTAAACAGGGAGGGGCATGACCCGATTGACATGTTCGGAGGCCAGTGGAGAGGGCACTGCCATGGGCAAGGTGAGTGCTAGAACAGTAGGAGAATGTTTGAGCAGTCCAGGCAGGAGACCATGGTGGCTTGGTCTAGGCAGTGACAGTGGGGATGGAGAGGAGTGGATGGATTTGGCACCCGTTTTGGAGGCAGAGTCACCAGGACTTCAGATACATTAGACTTGGAGGCAAGGGGAGGGAGGACTCAAGTGGGACCCTTTGATTTGGCTTTAGAACTGGGTGGGCAGTTGGGTTCTGTGAATGAGGTGGGGAAGCCTTGGGGAGGAGGAGAATCAGGATGGAGTACAAAACCAAGAGTTCTGTTTTGGTCATGTTTAACTGGAGACATTGTCCAGACAGCTAAATTGAGTTGTCCAGTTAAGCAAGGTCAGGGTTACAGATACGGATTTGGGAGTCACTGGCATGTAGATGGGATTACAAACCACAGCTGGATAAGATCACTTAATGTGATAATGCGTTGATAGAAGGAGAGCCCAGAACCAAGTTTTCCATACTTAGAGGCCTGAGAATTGAAGAGGCATGGAGACAAGGAGTCTAAGAATGTGACTTCCAGCTGGCCAGTGACGGAAGCAACCCGAGAGAGAGAGAATGGTGAAGGAAGGAGGGAGGTTCAGGAAGAAGGGAGTGGGCAAGCGGGGTGACTGCTGCTGAGAAAGGAGAGGCAAGGACAGAGATGTGACCATGTGCTCCTCAGTGCAGAGGGTGTGGGTGACCTCGACAGGAGCAGTCTCTGTCTTAAGAGGGGACAGGAGCTTGGCTGAAGCCGAGGGAGTAGACAACGTCCATTTAGCAATGGACAGGTGGGGAACCAGCTTAGTGAGGGCCTGAAAATATTGAGCCACTGTTCTTTTTGAAACTTGATATTCTCTAAGCCACTGTTATATTATCATCAAATCTGCTCTATTCTCATCCTTTGGAAGTATTGTGTAGTCACTCAATTTTCTTTTTTTTTTTCTTTTCTTTCTTTTTTTTTTTTTTTTT
>NW_026652289.1:4879536-5149120 GCF_009828535.3 Hylobates moloch
CTTTTTTTTTTTCTTTTCTTTCTTTTTTTTTTTTTTTTGAGACAGAGTCTCTCTCTGTCACCAGGCTGGAGTGCAGTGGCACGATCTCGGCTCACTGCAACCTCTGTCTCTCAGGTTCAAGTGATTCTCATGCCTCAGCCTCCCAAGTAGCTGGGATTACAGGCCTGTGCCACCACGCCCGGCTAATTTTTTGTATTTTTAGTAAAGACGGGGTTTCACCGTGTTGGCCAGGGTGGTCTCAAACTCCTGACCTCAGGTGATCCACCCGCCTTGGCCCCGCAAAGTGCTGGGATTACAGGCATGAGCCACCGTGCCCGGCCTCAATTTCCTTTTTAAAAGAATTGTAAAATACAATTCTTTTGTACTGTAAAATACACGTAACTCAATTGTATTTTTGTATTATAAAATACACGTAATTCAATTGTAAAATACATGTAACTCAAGTCTGCAAGGGAATAATTCAACTCATAAAAATAGGATGTTCCCCCCGTTCTGTCTTTAGCTACCTTGTTTTTTTAAAAAAATATATTTCTTTACAAAAATGGTAATAAAGTGTACATAAAGTGAACTTTCCTGTTTTAGCCAGTTTATAGTTTGGTGTAATTACGTACATTTACACTATTGTGTAACCATCACCACTGTCCATCTCCAGAACTTTTTCATCTTCCCAAACTAAAGCTCTTCACCCATTGAACAACAATTTCCCACTTCCTCTCCCTCCAGTCTTGGGCAACCGCCATTCTACTTTGTCTGTATGAGTCCGACTACTCTAGGGACCTCAAATAAGGTAGAATCACCCAGCGTTTGTCCTTTTCTTACTTGAATTTCATTTAGCATAATGTCCTTGAAGTTCACTCATGTTGTTGTGTGTTTCCGAATTTCCCTCCTTTGTAAGGCTAAATAATATTGTTTTACGTATATGCCATGTTTTATTTATCCATCCATCCATCTGTAAACACTTGGGTTGCTCCCACCTTTGGGCTATTGTGGATAATGCTGCTATGAACATGGGTCTGTTTCTCTTTTAAGCCTAGCACACTTTTCTCTGTTTCTACACTTGACCTAGAATGCACAGAAAATTTCCATTTCTGTGGGATGGATCTGGAGGCCATTATCCTTAGTAAACTAACCCAGGAACAGAAAACCAAATGCCACATGTTCTCACTTATAAGTGGGAGCTAAAGGATGAGAACACATGAACACGTAGAGGGGAACAACAGACACTGGGATCTGTCACAAGGTGGAGGAGGGAGAGGATCAGGAAAAATAAATAATAGGTACTAGGCTTGATACCTGGGTGATGAAATCATCCGTACAGCAAACCCCCATGATACAAGTTTACCAGTGTAACAAACCTGCACATCCTGCACGTGTACCCCTGAACCTAAAACAAAAGTTAACGATAAAATAAAATATCCCAAGTTAAAAAAAAAAAGAAAAAGAAAATGTGCATTTATTTTACAATATTGTTTTGGGCTATACTAAGAGCAGATCGTGTATATCCCATGACTATAGTGATTGACTGAATTTATAATAATAATAGCTGGCTGGGGACTGTGGTTTACACCTGTAATCCCAGCACTTTGGGAGGCTGAGGCGGGGGGATCACCTGAGATTGGGAGTTTGACACCTGCCTGGCCAACACAGTGAAACCCCGTCTCCACTGAAAATATAAAAATTAGCCAGGCGTGATGGCATGTGCATGTAGTCTCAGCTACTTGGGAGGCTGAGGCAGGAGAATCGAACCCAGGAGGCAGAGGTTACAGTGAGCCTAGATCATGCCACTGCACTTCAGCCTGGGGGACAGAGCGAAACTCTGTCCGCCCCCCAAAAAAATAGCTAATATTTATTGATAACTGTTGATTATCTGAGTTTGTTGCAATGAGAGGACCAGAAAACTGACTATTAAAAAGTAGTACTAAGTTTCCTTGGAGATGTTAATATTCAATTAGATCCTTTTTTTTAGAAAACTTTTTTTCTTTTCTGTCTTTTCTTCAGTGTTAACTTTGTTGACATGCTCAGGTCCATCTACTGGGGGGATGATATGACCTACTTCAGCCCTCCATAAGCCATTCCTAAGGAACAAGCACAATAGCACTTGTATTCAGCGCAGGGCACGCTGGCATATGATACGTTCCAGGATCTTCCAAAGACATGCGGCGTCACTCCCTTACCCCCCATGCTCTGGTCCCTCCCTCCCCCATGCCCTGGATGCCCTGGAAGCTTGGTTCTGTTTTTTTTTGTTGTTTTTTTTTTTGTTTTTTTTTTTGAGACGGAGTCTTGCTCTGTCACCCAGGCTGGAGTGCAGTGGCACAATCTTGGCTCACTGCAAGCTCCGCCTCCCAGGTTCACGCCATTCTTCTGCCTCAGCCTCCCAAGTAGGTGGGACTACAGGCGCCCACCACCACGCCCGGCTAATTTTTTTCCTATTTTTAGTAGAGATGGGGTTTCACTATGTTAGCCAGGATGGTCTTGATCTCCTGACCTTGTGATCCACCCACCTCGGCCTCCCAAAGTGCTGGAATTACAGGCTTGAGCCACAGCGCCCGGCCGCTTAGTTCCTTCCTCTTACCGATGGTCCTGTCCCCTTCTGGGTCCACCTCGTGGGCCATGCTCAGCGCCTCTGTGGTGGCAATGTCCACGTTACAGGGAACCACCACCAAGTTGATCGTCTGCTGCCTCTGGATGTACTTCTTGATGAGAGCCTTGATCTGATGGCAAAGAATCACACAAAGAAAGAGTGCATGTCTCACTTCTGGTCACCCAGCAGCACAGCCAGGCAGACAGGCATGACGGCGCAAAGGCAACATTGTCCCACAGCATGACTCTGGGCTTTGCTGAGCCGAGCCCCCTCCTGGGAACGCCTGCCCCGGCGGCCCTGCCCTGGTCTCTGATGACCTCCCACTTGTCCTTCAAAGCCCACGGCTGGCGTGTCTTCTTTCCTGAAGACCCCCTGATTCCTGCAACCAAGTACAACCCCTCCCTCCCCTCTAGATCTCACCCGAGATGCCTTGGAGATCCTGCCTTCTATTAGAGTGACTTGTGTGTATGTTGTATCTGACTCGGAAGCCCAGAGATGCCTTTGCGGCCAGCGTTGACATCGTCTCTGTCCTGGTGTCCCCATGCAGAGTCCAGCGCAGAGCCCAGGCAG
Source organism: Hylobates moloch (assembly GCF_009828535.3). NCBI lineage: Eukaryota > Metazoa > Chordata > Mammalia > Primates > Hylobatidae > Hylobates > Hylobates moloch. Next base: position 4,882,688 of record NW_026652289.1, read on the forward strand.
CAGATGCTCAGCGAGCAATGTCTGCTCCCCACACAGTTCCCCAGAGACAGGGACCTCAGATGTTTCCCATGGAGAATATCTCCACATGTTTATTTCTAATATTAGTGACTTTTTACCCGCGATTTGTTCTTGGAAGGGGTCTAGTTCAATCAAATTAGAGAAATCTAATAAAATTTATTAGAATTTTATTCTAATAAATGAATAAATAATTAAATAAATAAATCTAGTGTAAGCAAAATGGAGATGTAGGCAACATATGCCTTAAAATGCCAACTTTTAATATTATTTTTCCCAACAACAATACAAACAGGCAGACAAGGAAAAAACTGGCACCTTGGGACATAGTTCCTTATATTTTGGCACAATTTACATATAGTTGTGCTCAGACAATGCCCCATGTAATTATTTTAAGTTGTGCACAGAAGACAGAAAACTGCACAGCCCAAAATGAGCCCTTCTGTGTCCCATTAGCCTGAGCTGACAACACAGATGAAACTGAGCACTGGAGTCAAATAAAATCATCAAATACAAACAGGCCCAGTGAAGCCTCGGCCGGGAGAAAATTTAACTGGCTAAAGTTATAAGCAATCTTAATTTTTATGTATGTATGTATGTATGTATGTATGTACGTACGTACGTATGTATGTATGTATGTATGTATTTACTTACTTACTGAGACACGGTCTTGCTCTGTTGCCCAGGCTGGCGTGCAGTGGTGCAATCACGGCTCACCCCATTCTTAAACTCCTGGACTCAAGTGTTTTTCCCACTTCAGCCTCCCGAGTAGCTGAGACTACAGGCATGCACCACCACGCCTGGTTAATTTTTTAATTTTTAATTTTTGTAGAGACAGGGTCTTGCTACCTTGCCCAGGTTGGTCTTGAACTCTTGGCCTCAAGTAATCTGCCCACCTCGGCCTCCCAAAGTGCTGGGATTACAGGCATGAGCCACAGCACCTGGCCTTAAGCAATCTTTCTGAACAAGTTTTAACGTCGATCGTCCTTAAGTTGAAAACTCTCTTCTTGCTTGTGTGCTTATTCCCTTTGCTACACCCATGGGGCTGTCCTACTGATGTCTGCAGGCAAACAGACCACACAGCCCAGGCTTCTCCAGCTCTCCTTCCAGCACTGCTGACAATTCAGAAGGATGACTCTGCCATGGGGGCCGTCCTAGGCATTGTAAGCTATCCAGCAGCCTCTGTGGCCTTTACCCACTGGATACCAGTAGCATCCAAACCACTAGCAAACCCTACCCCTTACCTGAGTTATGACAAGCAAAAAGATGTCCCGACATTGCCAGTGTCCCCTGGGGGTACAAAAGCTTTGGGCTGGGAATTACCGTATTTAATGCACACTCACTCATGTGCATTCATGTAGGATATCAGGGAGTGAAAATGCTCCCCAGAACAGTTTGCCTGGAGAGGGGGTGGCCATAAAGAGCACGTTATGTGCATGCAGCAAACATTAGCAGTGCCCACCAGGTGTGGGGCCCATCCTGGGGTTCAGAGACTCGGCATTGAGCATACGCCCCCAGAGCCTTACAACCCAGGAGGGGAGATAGGCAATAGACACAATGGAGACATGTCAGGGAGGGCAAGTGGAATCGAAAGGGCCAGGCACAGGGAACAGTGTGTCAGGCAAGGCAGCCCAGGTAGGGCAGCCCTGAAGCAGAAACCTGTGAGGAATGAGGGATGCCCTCTGCGGAGAGCCAGGCGGGCAGAGCACTGGGCAGTGGGAAGCGTAAGTGCACACGCAAGAGTCCAGGCAAAAGTGGGCCGGAGGGACCAAGGGCCGCAGAACCCGGATGTGGTAGGGTGGAGCGAGGGGCCAAGGCGCAGTGACAGGAAATGTGGTCCATGAAGTAGGGGGGTGGGATTGCATGGGACCTTGGAATTTTTATACTGATTGACATGGGAGCTGCTGGGGAACTTTAAGGAGTGATAGCATCTGACTTGTGGCTTAAAACACAAGAGCTGTGTGGGAAACATTCTTGGGCTGGGTGCTGCTGGGAAGGGCAGAGGCAGAGAAACCCAGCAGGAGGCCAGCAGAGGCGGTAACCCAGGTCCACGATAGCAGCAGCTTAGGTGAGGATGCTGGTGGAAGTGGGAGGAGACGTGGGCCTGGGCGTGTTATTTGAAGCAGAGACAGCACGCTTTGTAGGTGGACTGGACGTGTCGTGTGAGAGGAGGAGAGAAGGGAGGGCTGACCCCAGTGGTCATGGCCTGAGCCACTGGGAGAGTGGAGGTGCCACTGTCTGAGATGGGGATGTCTATGGGGACAGCAGATATTGGGGAGAAGATCGGGTGTTGCTTGGACCCACTGAGTTTGTGTACTGATTAGATGCTCAAAGGGCACTGGTGAATCAGCAGCTGGAGATAGGAGCCTGGATTTCAGGGGAGAGAGCTGGGCTTGAAATAATGATTTAGGAATTGCTGAAGTGGTATTTACAGTCTTGAGACTGGATTGTAGTCCAGGGACACAGCAGGGAGACTTTTCAATGGGAAGAATGGATCTCTAGGGCATTGCACCATTTGGAGGTCAGGGAAGTGAGGAAGAATTCACTTAAGGAGAGATCAACGGGAGGGAGAGAAAGAACCAGGGTCAATGTGCCCAGATGCCAGCGAAGAAGACTTTCAAGAAGGAGAGAGTGATCAATTGCATTTGAAAACTAACACATTGAGTGGGTGAACACTGCCAAGCCCTTGTTGCCGGGAAAGTGGAGCCGTACAATGAGGCCGTGAATACAGAAAGACCTTTCACAGGCACAGTCTGGGGAGACAAATCGGCCAAGAATAGAACCCACCCCCTTATGAGCATTAATCAGCTTTCACATGGAGGAGAGGCATGAATCTTTCAAATGAAAGACACATGTGTTCTTGCTGGAGGAGCTAAGATTTCCATGAGTTCTCAGGAAGACGGGGAGGGGAGGAAGACAGGGTATGCATGACCAGCAGTCTGACCTTGGCAGTGCCTCTGGAAATCAAAGACAATGAAGAATCTGAGAAGAGACACAAAAATATGAAGGGAAAGGGTGGTGGGACTCCAGAAAGGCACACGATTGTGTGCAGGAAGCTTTGACTCTATGACTAAGCTTGTCTAACCTGCCTTATTTTGTTGTTGTTGTTCTGTTTTGTTTTAGGTTTTTAGCAGCCTGAAGCCATGGTTTTTGGTTTCTGTCTTTAGTAATAAGTGGAAAAGTGGGATGAAGAAGGGGCTTTACTGGCCCAGCCAGAAACAGAAACTAAGAACCTGTGACTGTATTCTCTCCTTCGGACACTCCTGGACATCCTGGGGAGTTCAGGCTCCTGAGCCAAGCAAGGGCTGAAGTTCCAGGAACGTGGAGGAGGATGTTCCTTCACAAGCCCAGGAACGTGGAGGACAATGTCAAAGAATCGAGGAATTCCCAGCGGTGGCTTCCTGGTGCTCAGACAGGCCACCTGGAGGCCTCAGCCAGGTTGGGTAGGGCAGGGCCCTGGGGCTCCAGGGAGCCTGTGGGACCTGGAGGGCCCGATCTGCAGGAGAGAGGTCTAGGACAGACTACAGGGGGACAAGGAGGGTGGGATGGTGATGGAGAAGGACATGTTTGGGGATGGATTCCCAGACTGGTCTTGATCCGAATTCTCCCTCTGCCTTAACAGTTCTTACCCCCTGCTCCTTCATGCTCCCAGCCTCTCACAGCCACAATGACAGTTTTCATTGCTCCCTCTAAACTCCTGTGACCCTGTTCTCTCATGCAGTTTGCTCTAAGAAAACATAATTTTTTTTCTCTCTTGAAGGCAGCACTTATACCTGAGAAGGCTCAGATGTGGAGGAAGTGTGCACAGGCAAACCTCCTTTTATTGTGCTTCGCTTTATTGTGCTTTGCAGATTTTTTTTTTTTTTTTTTTTTTTTTGAGACAGAGTATTACTCTGTCGCCCAGGCTGTAGTGCAGTGGCGCAATCTCAGCTCACTGCAAGCTCCGCCTCCCGGGTTCGAGTGATTCTCCTGCCTCAGCCTCCTGGGATTACAGGCGCAAACTCCTGACCTCGGGTGATCTACCCGCCTCGGCCTCTCAAAGTGCTGGGATTACAGGTGTGAGCCACTGCGCCCAGCCTTTATCTTTATTTTTATTTCAGTTTTTTTTTTTTAAACAAATCAAAGGTTTGTGGCAGCTCTGAGTTGACCAAGCCTATTGGTGCCACTTTTTGCAACAGCATATATTCACTTTCTGCCTCTGTGTCTGGTAATTTTTGTGCTATTTCCAACTTTTTCATTATTATTCTATCTGTTATGGTGATGTGTGATCATAAAAACCATAAAAAACATGTGGATGTTTTTATTATAATTGTTTTGGGGTGCTATGGAGCAGGCCCATATAAGATAGATAACTTAATAAATGTTGCCTGTGTTATGATGACTCCCCAACCTCTCTCCCTCTCTCTATTCCCTGAGGCACCACGATATTGAAATTAGGCCAATTAATAGCTCTATAGTAGCCTCCAAGTAGAGTGGCTGCATTAGTCTGTTCTCACACTGCTCATAAAGACATACCAGAGACAGCGAAATTTGTACAGAAAAAGAGGTCTGATGGACTCACAGTTCCACATGGCTGAGGAGGCCTCAGAAGCATGATGGAAGGGAGGAACAAAGGCACATCTTACATAGCAGCAGTCAAGAGAGAGTGTGCAGGGGAATTGCCCTTCATAAAACCATCAGATCTCATGAGACATATTCACTAGTACGAGAACAGCATGGGAAAGACCTGCCCACGTGATTCAATTACCTCCCACAAGGTCCCTCCCATGACACATGGGGATTATGGGAGCTACGATTCAAGATGTAGCTTATATTTTGCAGAGACAGGGTCTCACTATGTTGCCCAGGCTGGTCTAGAACTTCTGGCTTCAAGTGATCCTCCTGTCTTGGCCTCCCAAAGTGTTGGGATTACAGGCATGCACCACCATGCCTGGCCTCATGTTTAGATGGGTAGGTTGTTGGCAGAGAAGCCACAGTCCTGCTGTTGGCTGACGTGTGTCCTTATTGCCGGGTCGCCCACCCTCACCCCTGTGCCTCTCCTGCCCGGACCAGGACCACAGTCCATGTTCTGACTTACGTAACATTCATTTTTTAAAATATTGCCAAAATGGACAGATTTCATGTAAAAATCCAAATTTCTGCCCGCTTTTGACTATCAGCACAGCTGGTCACACCGGGCTCACAGTCCTGAATGACTGGGCAGGGCGTACACTGTCCCATATGCCTGCCAGTCCCCCAGAGTCCACCTCTCTTTTTTCTGTGACTTGTCAAGCCCAAGTCAGAACCTGGGCATGAGGCCCCCACCTGGGCGGGTCTTACCTGAGACTCCATCCTCATCCCTCAGTGTAAAGGCTCCAGGAGATACACCAGGACCCTGGGGACCTCTGACTCTTCCCCTACTTCAGCTGAGCCCGATCCCAAATTCCAGAAGGGCTCACCTGCAGTCCGATGTCCCGGGGCTGGTTGCCCACAGCCACCCTGGTGATGCCGGGAAGGTCAATGATGGTCAGGTCTGGAACCTCAGGGGAGGTGATCTCCAGGCTGATGAGCTCATGGCTGATGCCCACGCCATTCCCGGCCATGACATTCTGAGCTATGGAGGCCAAGAGGGGAGAAACCCAGAGCCCTCATGAATGATCCCTGTGAGGAAGCAGTTCCTGAAGGCAATGACTGCTTCTTTCCACGGTATGAGAGCTCCAGTAGGCCCCTGGTGTTTAGAAAACATTTCAGAGAAGCCTGCAGAGGGATCTCAGAACCCACCAAGATGGCTGTTTAATATGTACGTGCACAGACCTACACTTTCCAAAAGACAAGAAGAAAAGATTCTGGTATGTTAGCTATGGGACTGTGGATGCGTTCTGTTCGCTTTCTTCCTGCTTTTCAGCATTTTCCAGTGAGTGCTGTGGTGGTTTTAAAATATGTCCACAAATCCTTCAACATTCCTTCCTCCAAAAGGTGCCCAGTCTATGGGCTGGACACAGGGGCTTGTTTCTAATGAATACATGCAGTGGAGGGGATGGTGTGTGACCAGTTCCTAAATGGATCATGGCTTCCTCCTTGATTGCTTTTGGATGACTAGCCCTAGGGGAAGCTGGCTGCCATGTCACAGGGACACTAAGTAGCTATGGAGAAGTCCACAAGGTAAGGAAGTGTGGCCTCCTGCCAACTGCTTTAGTGGAGATTGCCAGATGGTTTTCCAAAGTGGTTGCACCAACTTACATTCCCACCAGCAGTGCAGGGGGTTCCAAGATGCTATTCTAAAGATGTCTTGGCTGGGTTTGCTCGCTACTCATTCTTTTTTTTTTTTTTTTTTTTTCGAGATGGAGTCTCGCTCTGTCGCCCAGGCTGGAGTGCAGTCTAAGCTCACTGCAAGCTCCACCTCCCGGGTTCACGCCATTCTCCTGCCTCAGCCTCCCGAGTAGCTAGGACTACAGGCGCCCACCACCACACCCAGCTAATTTTTGTATTTTTAGTAGAGATGGGGTTTCACCGTGTTAGCCAGGATGGTCTCAATCTTCTGACCTCGTGATCCTCCCGCCTCGGCCTCCCAAAGTGCTGGAATTACAGGCTTGAGCCACTGCGCTCTGCTCTCACTACTCATTCTTACCCAAAACTTTGACCAAGCCTGCACATGTGGTGTGCTGTTGGTCTGCTAGAGACAGCTCTCCTGGCCCTGCCCCACAGAGCTCGCAGCTGGAGAGACTCCAGACAGATGTCAGCGAACATTGCAGGTTTCCTGGGAGCACCACAGTAGCTGTGGTGGGCACAGCTGGGGTGCAGACCTTTTGCAATTTGAAGTTAGGAAACTTGCTAATTGAGGGCATCCAGCAGCTTCTGTTTTAGAGGAGTGAGCACTGAAATTGGGGTGAAGACTTCTCTATTTGGGAAGGGATCCCTCCAGAAAGCCATTTGACCCAGGCAGACAGGGGTTCTCTGGGAAAGGGCTGAGCCCGCAGGGTCATCTAAAGGCCTCCCGCTCAGTCACTGAGTTTGCTATCCAGTAATGCAAAAGGCCATCCTTGGACTTAGTTCCTCCCTGCAGGGAGTCTTAGTACATTCAGGGTTGTTTTTCCATCTATCCCGGCTGAGTCCAGGATGGGCTGTGCAGGCGGGATATGGGAGAAGCCTTTAAGGAGGTTGAGAGGCTCCAGTGCCTGGGGCAGGCAGGGCTGTGTGCTCCAAGGGACATAACCACCAGGGCCCCTTGGGGGACAAGGGTGTGGACTCCAGGAGCAACTGGGCCTTTTCTGATCAGCCATGGCCAAGAACAAGCACTGGGAAACTTGTTCCACAGCTGGGTGAGCGGGGTCTGCGTTTGGAGGGGGTGCTGGGAGGAAAGGTGGCCACAAGGTGGCTGGCCAGGGTTAGAGCTGAACTTCAGGAAGACAAGCCATGGTTGTGACAGCTGGGGTGGGACCAGGGGTCCTGCAGCAGCACTTCCAAAGGGGGCGCAGGTGAGCTGAGATCCAAAGATCAAGTAGGGATTGGGCAGGTGAAGGGGAGAAACCTGGAAGGGAGAGAGGGCGAGGACCCTGTGGATTGGAGAAAGCCTGGGCTGGGGAGGAGGGGGAGAGGACGGGCAAGGCCAGCCACGTGGGCTGCAGGCTGCTAAGGGAAGCCACCAGAGCGTCCTCAGCATGGGATGGCTTGACGAGAGGGGACCTGGACAAGGACCTGCAGGGATGGTGGAGGTGACAGCAATGGGGGCAGCCCCATGCGGGAGCACATGGGGCAAGGAGCTGAGTGGTCACTGTGGGGGTGATTTGAGGAAGAGGAGAAGGGACCAAGGAAGTGAGAGGAGCGGCTGCCAGATCTGAACCTCGGAATGATGTGGGCCTACCTTTGTGTATCTCCTTCTCCACCTGGCCAGGGTCCTGCAGCTCTAGCTCGGTGGTCCGGTAGCTGATCCTTCCGGCCCACGCCTCACCGGGCTGCTTTTTCAGTTTCAGCACCAGCGGACACCTGGTTACGATTCCTGAGCGAGAGGTTCCCCAAACATCCTCAGTTTCCTTTTAAAGAAGTGGCGCTGGGCCCTTCGCTCCCAGGACCCGCCCTGCTGTCCCCAAAGGCCTCGTCTGAGCTTTCTGGCTCTCCCTGAGGCCTGGTAGTAGGTGAGGGGGTCCGGATTGAGCAGATGCCAAGGGGCCCAGGGCCCTGGGAGGTGCTGCTGTCCTTGGGAAGTGTTCGCTACCAGGGTAAGCACCCTGAGCTCCGATGGACACGAGCAAGTGGCTGTAGCCACAGTCCTCACCACAGCACAGCCCCCACCACACTGCCCTGGAAGCGATGGAGGCAGATGCTGGGGCTCCAGTACATGTCCAGGCTCCCCATCTTCCTGCGGCTGGAGTCAGCATGTCGGGTGTCTGCCCCAGGCCCTGTGATTGTCCCGGTGGGCAGCCCTGGTGAGGGTTGGGGGGGTGGGGGACAGCGGGAATGTGGAGCAGTGAGAGCCATCCAGGGGCCATGGAACCCCTCTCAAGGAGTGGGAAGAAGGTGGTGAAAGCCTGGAGGAGAAGCTGGACATCCCGAAGGAGGGGCAAGGGGAATCCTGACAGTGCCCTTTGAGGCAGGATCCTCCAATGCCATTGAACCCAGGAAAGGTGGAAGAGGTGCCGAGTTCCTTGGGGTGGGGGCCCTCACGCTCCTGCCGTGAAGCCCTGAGAACCCGCGCCCTTTGTCCCGTGCCCTATGGGGAGGTATTGTCCCATCTTCCAACTATGGGACTCGCCCAGGGTCCCGTGCCTGCCCTCTGGCATTCAGACTCTCCACCCCGTAGTCTCACTGCCCCAAATGCTGAACCCACAGCACGGAGAAGGACTGGCCATCCCACACCCTTACTCTCTCCTGCCTTGTGCCCAGGCTGATGGCCATCTTATGGGACACGCTGGGTAAAGGACCAGGCTGCAGGTGGCAGCCGGAAGGCCAGGGGAGGGGCACTCTCCCAGGCTCACTGTGGCTTTGCGGTTGCTGCAGGGGGCTGTGTAGGGTCCGGGCAGCCCTCCAGCAGCCCCACCTTGCTCTGGGCAATCTTGGAGAAACCATCAGATGCCTCCTGGCCACCCCAGCGTTCTGGTTGGGTTGAGAAGTAAGCAGCAGTGGCAGGAGAGGGGAGCCAGGGAGGAGAAGGAGCCGGGCACTCTCTGCTGCCGCTGCACCTGCCAGGGCCCCTGCACACTGCTCCTTCTCGGGTTCTGGAAGCTGCTCCCCTTCCTGTCCCGCCCCCTTCTTGCTGGCTTCCCTATGCCCTGCTTACCTAAAAACTCCTTTCTAAACACTCCAGTACCCACTCTGAGGGTACCGCCTTTATCATTTTCCTTTATAATTATTTTATTAAATTATAAATGTACAACAGCTTCTTCACTCTACACAGACTTTTAAAAGTTTTTGTCCAAGGAAAAGGTGTCTCATATCATGATCCTAAATAAGAGGTTTTCAAAACATTGAGAAAATTCTTTAAGAAGGCTTCACCTGTCACCTAAAGCTTATCAATTTATCTAAGAAATGCTTCTACATTCTTACAAAGACCACTAGGAAGAGGTGGCAAGGTCCCTGCACCTGACTGACACACGGGCAGTGAAAGCTATTTAAACACGTATGGGGAATCCGGCCCCCTGCCACCAGGCCTGAGAAGCTGCCCTCTTAGGGCCCTCCCAGTGGCCTGTCTCTCCCAGTTTCCTATCTCTCCCAGCGGCCTGTCTCCCAGTGGCCTGTCTCTCCCAGTGGCCTGTCTCTCCCAGCGGCCTGTCTCTCCCAGTGGCCTGTCTCTCCCAGTTTCCTGTCTCTCCCAGTGGCCTGTCTCCCAGTGGCCTGTCTCTCCCAGTGGCCTGTCTCCCAGTGGCCTGTCTCTCCCAGTGGCCTGTCTCTCTCAGCGACGTGTCTCCCAGCAGCCTGTCTCTCCCAGTGGCCTGTCTGTCAGCAGCCTGTCTCTCCCAGCGGCCTGTCTCTCCCAGTGGTCTCTCTCACCCAGCAGCCTGTCTCTAAAACCACTTGGTGCCTGGGGAAGCTTTGTGGCCTACAGGTGGCGCTGCTTGCTGCGGAGGGAAGGTGGTGCATTGAACTTACCGCTGCCTCTGGGAAGGGCGACTCCTGACAGTGCCTCCAGCACGGAGCTCTTGCCCGAGCTCTGGTCCCCGATGACGGCGATGGCCGGCAGGGCCAGGTCCTGCTCCACACCCAGAGCCCGCAGGGAGTCAATGAGGTCGATGCAGGGGCGCACCTTCTGCTCGTACTGGCTGTACAGGTTGTTCTCAGGCCCCTGGAGAAGGCAGAACAGATGCCACTGCCGTGACCCCTGATAGGGTCCCTGGTGTCATGGAGATGTGTGGCAGAGTTTGTGCGGCTATGATGTTAGGTTGGGTTGCAGACAGGAGGTGAGAAGGTGGATGGAGGGGTGCCGCTGCTTTCAGGGGCCCTTCTGTTCTGTTCCTATTGAGGCCTCACAGGCGCAGATGCTGGGAGGATTTGGCTGCAGGTGTGCAGGGTGTGCCTCCTGGGGAGGGGCTGGGAGCACTGAGCCAGGAAGAAGTTCCAAGAGGCAGAGACTCTAGCCAGAGGGAGGAGAGGTTCTGGGCCGGGGGGCTGCAGAGCTGGGGAGGGTGGCGAGTGGGTGGGCTGGCAATGTGACGGCTGCAGGGGAGGCTGAAAGAAAAGCTCCAGGAAGGGGACCCCCGCACACAGAAGCCCCCAGACCCACGTCGCAGCAGCCTGTTGCTGCAGGAGAGTCTGTGTATGTTTCTGGTACTTGTTGGGTGTGATCAGGAGAGCTGGAGACATCAGCTGTGCCGGAGGAGCAGACTGGCTGGTTTTGTTATCGTGGGGGGCTGACATGACAGCCCTCTGCACCGGCAGCCAGAAGGCACCCTTTCTGAATGTCCCTCCACCGGGCTTACCTTTGCCCTTGGCTGGCTCCTGTTTCCTGGTGGTGGCTGATTGTTCAAAGTGAGAAAGTTGAAGTCCTTGGCGAGGAAAGCAGCGTCCTTCTCCGCCCCCTGCCAGTTTGGAGGAAACATCATTTGCGGCTGCACTGTGCCGAACGGCGGTGGCTGTTGCTGGAAGAAATTCATTTCTTTTTTCAGGTAGCGTCGAGAAGAAAATTGATTTCTCCTCCGGTAGGGCCAAGGCTTGTGGGCCTTAGACATGGGCTGTCTCCCCGTCAGAGCTGGGGGATGCTTTCTCTGCTACTTGGCACCTCCAATCTTCCTGACAAGCTCTGCAAAGACACAAGAGGGAGAGTGGCCCACAGGTCACCAGAAGTCCTCCCCGAGGTGGCACTTTTGCCAACCCCTCCTCACCCCACCCTACAACCTACTCCCTACACACAGATGCAGAGACCAGGGGTCCGGTACAGGGCCCCTGTCTGCAGGAGGGGCTCTTGGCAGCCACAGAGCACAAGTGGATTTCTACCGGCCCGGGCTTGGGGAACAGGGGGCAGTGGACTCCACATTCCCAGTAGAGTCTCAATGTTCCTTTGCTACTTGTAGTTGTTGTTGTTGTTGTTGTTGAGACAGGGTCTCACTCCGTCACCCAGTGGGGGAGTGTAGTGGTGCAATCAGGGCTCACTGCAGCCTCAACCTCCCTGGACTCAAGCAGTCCCCCTGCCTCAGCTTACCGAGTAGCTGGGACTAGAGGCATGCACCACCATGCCCAGCTAGTTTCTTTTTGCGTGTGTATTTTTTATAGAGATGGGTTTTTGCCATGTTGCTCAGGCTGGTCTCAAACTCCTGAGCTCAAGCAATCCATCCGCCTCAGCATCCCAAAGTGCTGGGAATACAGCCGTGAGCCACCACACCCAGTCTCCTTTGTCACTTCTGATGGTCTGTGTCATCTATGGCATCAGGCCTCTGTGGCTCAGGACCAGGCAGGAGAACCATTAGGTGTGCAGAGATGACAGGCAGCACCTCCTGGGCCTGCTGGAAGCCAGATCTGGCCTCACACCCGGGCTTGGCCAGGCACCAGGGGAGTGTGGGAGAAGCAGGTGTTGGGCCCCAGTTCTCAGGCTGTGGCCTGCACTCAGATGAGGGCAGCACTGTGCTGAGACATACATTTAAGCTTCACAACAAGCCTATGCATTTGACCCTTATCTGGATTTTCAGGGTCAAGAAACTGACATCCGGGAGGACCGATGACACCTAAGCCAGGACTCAGAGCTGGGCCTGTGCTCTGGGCGGGAGCCCCCCACACTCTGGCTCACACTGTATCCCCCTTTCCTCTAGTAGTAAGGTGGATCTAGGAGGCTGAATGGTGTCCCCACAGTCCCCCCAAAATTTATGTTCACCTGGAACCTGGGAACATGACTTTTTTTTTGGAAAAAGACTCTTTGCAGATATAATTAAGGCAAAGATTTTGAGATGAGATCATTCTGGATTTAGAATGGGCCCTAAATCTCATCACAGGTGTCCTTATCAGAGACAGGCAGAGGGAGATTTGGGACACGGAGACACACAGGGAGAAGGGCCTGTGAAGACAGAGGCAGAGATTGCAGTGCTGCAGCCCAGGCCAGGGAATGCCAAGGCCTCTGCCACAGCCACCAGGAGCTGGCAGGAGAGCACAGATTCCCCCTGTGACCTCCGGAAGGAACCAGCTCTGCCGACACCTTGATCTGGGACTTCCAGCTTCCAGGGCTGTGAGAGAACCAATGTGTGTTGTCTAAGCCACCCAGTCTGTGGTCTTTGGCCATGACAGCCTGAGCAGACTCATACAAGGGCACGACTCTGAACGTGCCAGGCACTTTCCACCACGTGGTTATTGTGGTGATCAAGTCAGACCAAGCCCTCGCTCCTGGCACACCATCCTAGCAGGGAAATGCCAAAACAAATACACCAACCAACAAGGAACTCCAGGTGATGAGGGAGTGTCTGGAGAAAGACAGGTGGTGGGTTTGAGATTCTGGGGTGAGGGTAACTTGGGTGCCCACTGGAGGGTGTGCCTGGGAATGGGCAGAGGAGCAAGGCTTGGAGGAAGTGGGGACCAGCCTCTCCCACAGAGGAAATGCATGTGCAAAGGTCCTGAGGTCGGAATGAGCTCAGGGAATAGGAAGATGGTCAGTGTGACTGGTGCAAAAGAGGGAGGACAAAGGCTTGTAAGATGTGGGCAGAGGTCTCGCATTGTACACGGGTGTGAGGGAGGCCTTTGGAGGGTTCTGAGCTGGAGAGTGGCGTGATGGGCATCCTTGAGGATAAGGAGACCAGGTACAATAAAGGACACAGCCATGGTCCAGGAAGGGCATGAAGAAGAGGTAAGGTTTACACACAGCCAGAGTCCTGGGGCTTTGGGACAGTTGGGCCAGGCCACAGGACTCAGGCTCTGTATAACCGGATCTCATGCGTCCAGAGTTTCTCCCTCGAACAACCTGCCACATCTGCTACCTGCGACACCTGCTGGCTTTCAGCATGGCAGCCTGGAGGAGTGGGAAGCTAGCCCCTGGGGCAACCTCCCACCCTGAGGTGGGACAAGTGGGGACAACTTCCTCCTTCTCCCACCTCTCAGATGGACATGCTTCCAAGTGGCTCGTTAGAAGGTCCCTGTAGGATGGAGCCCAGTCATCCTCATGGGGTCTGCTGTCGGGGCCTTCCCCGTCCCTGCTCACCAGCCCAGACCCTACTCCTGCTGCCCGGGATCCCAAAGCCATGCACAAGCCTCTATGGAGGCTCCACTCGGCAAGGGGCAGGGCGGGACTAGACCAAGGCAGAGTGTCCTCCACAGGCAGGTGGCAGCACCATCTCCCTAAGATAAGGCCCACGATCCAGGTTTAGGATAAAGAATTAGAAAGTTGTGTTGGGGCCGTCCAGCACAAGGGCTGTGCATGGGACCTGGGGACCCGGAGCATGTGCTGAAATCTCTTTGGGTGTCAGTTTCCACATCTAGAAAATGGGGCTGACCGTTCCTCCTGAGGATGTGGGAGGGTTCCTACAATTACTTATATAAAGGCTCAGCAGCGTGCCAGGCACTTGTGGCTCAAAGATTGGGCATTAGTGTCAACACTGTCATGTGTGGCTGTCATTGTGGCACTGGTCTCTGCAGAGGGGACACTAGGCTTCTCACCATCCCCTTTCTTGGGAGGGCAGGGCTGCTGCGCCTGCTCAGGCTGAGAGCAGGGACTGCACTGTGCAGGAGGCGGTGCTCAGTGAGTGTGTGGAGCCTGTCCCAGGGCTGGCTCCTGCCTGCTCTTTAGGAGGGGGCTGCAGTACAGCCATCGAGGCCCGGCTGGGAGGACGCCTGCCTGTCTCTGTCTGGCTTTTTTTTTTTTTTAAGTTTGAGAGTCTGGGAAAGCAAGGGCTGCTTGAGGTTTGGTACCTGGCTCTCTTTCTGTCTTTGAAGTCCTCCCTCCTCCTGGGGGGCTCTAAAAGACAAGCCCAGGGGCAACACCCTTTGGGAAACAATGGCAAAGGGGGTGGTGAGAGCCGACTGGATTCTGGATGCTTTGAAGTCATGGTCAAAAAGTCAGCTAATGACCGGCTGTGGGGCTGAAGCGCAGGGGGGAATTGGGGAGAGCAGGAAGATCTGTGGCCAGAGCAGCTGGAGGAGGAGCCACACAATTCCAAAGGGCCTCTGGCTGGAGACTGCCTGGAGCCTGGAGGGCTTTGGCAGGCATGGGCTTCCAGATGCCTTCATCCTAATGATCACTCCCACCACTGCTCTCCAGCGCCTACTCCCAACAAGGCACAGAGAGGGTGTGGCTCACCCAAAGTCACATGGTGCATTGGTGACAGCCGGGGCTCCTGGGCCTGGCAGACACCCGTCTTGCCACACCCAATTTATCTGCCTCAGCTCCATGGCTCCCCTGGTTGGGTTCCTTGCTCTCTCTGAGCCACAGTTCCTGAGTCAATGTGAGTCTTCATCCACTCTGTAAACATTCATTGAGTGCCTGCTGTGTGCCGGGCTCTGGACACCCAGCCGGGAGACATTGCCACCTTTTTTGGCGCTAAGGATCTGATGGGGGAGGCAACAGTCAAAAGCCGCATTCCCACCACCTGAATGATATCTTTCCTGATGGATTCTGCCTGTTTCCTGTCTCCCCAGCTGCACTAAGGCCCCCAGGGGGGCAAGGATTTTTACCTGTTTTTTTCACAGCTGTACCTGCAGCTCAAAGTACCTGGCATACAGTAGGAGCTTAATAAAGGTTGTGGAGGAAAAAACAATAAAAATGGCAAAAGCATTTCCTGCATAGGAAACTGTCATGCACCCATCAAAATGTTCTATCTCCTAATGTGAGATATTTCCCAGTGGCTAAGCTGTAGTCCTGACTCCAAGTCACATTATTTTAAGAGATAAAAAAGTAAACATTTATACCGAGAATAGATAAGATGGGCATTTGGAGCTGCTTATGATTTGGGGATGCTACGGAAGCACAGAGGATTTATGACACCTGTGATTGTCCACATCAAAAATGAGTAAGGGATCAATAACTGATCAGAAGCTACCCAATATCCCGAGGAGGCATGAGACACTAAAGTAGAAGCTTTTGGTTGAGAAGCCGTGCCAGAAGTCAAGGGCAATGTCCTTATTGACTTCATGTTAAAAAAAATAGCTTTAAATACTACATTGTAGTTCTAAAATAGTAATTGACATCTATCCACCGAACTTTCAGAAAGAAAATTGGATCCATTTATAATTGACTCATAATAATCGATGCAAACTTCTGACAAGTAATATTGGCAATCTCAAAAATAGTTTCTCAATAAAGGTGGAATCTGGTCATCTCAGGACACCTGCCCGTGAGTGCCATGAGCCTTCCTAGCTCAATTACTCCATAATTGTTTGCATCATGGAAAAGGTAAATTAAGTTTTACACGCAATGCATATCGGTCAGGAAATTTTCTGGAATTGGCCCAGGAAGTGGTAGAGTCATATCTCATCTGCAACCAATATAACGCAGGCAAGACTGTAAAGGTGAGACAGGATTCAGAGCCATGGGTTCATCATTGCAAGTTTACCTCTTGCTAGACTTTCTGTTCTCAGCATGGAGAACACCTATCTTCCTATCAAAAGATTGTGGACTTACTGTCCTGGAGGGTCCTTCTTCTAACACAGACACTTCACTGTCTGAATCACCCTCAGTGTTCGCAAAATACAAAATCAATCACATACTGAAGCTGAAATTCCCTAACTATAAAAAATCCTCCATCTCTCTGGGCTTTGAGTTTTGCCACCAGCTTTATTGGCCGTGCGGTCTTGGCCTCTATCTGTAAGCAGAAGGTTACTCCTTAACTCCTAGGTCGAGGATATAATAGGCTATTGGCGTGACCGTCTCTGAGTGCTCACTTAGTCCAGCACCCCATGAGATCATAATGGGATGCGGTACATGACCAGGAGTAACTCCAGCAAGGCCTGGCTCTGCTCCATTTCATGTACACAGTTAAGCATTGTCAAGGATTAGCCTCACACACGAAGTCTTGTGCCCAAGGAAATGCCAGCCAGAGGAAATGCCGGCCAAACTTTTCTGACCTCCAGCCTGGTGTGGGTCCGCTGGAAGAGACCTCAAGGCAAAAACTTTTCAGACCTCTTTGGAAGGAGCCATTTCAGGTCCTCCTAACAAATGCCAGGGCAGTCAAGATCCAAGGTGTTGACCCAAGTACTCACGAGTCAGTAGAAACAGGCAACAAACCCAGACCAAAGGATCAGCTCAAAGGACCTCAAACCAAGACTAACCACAAAAGCCTCCAGATGCAAAAACTAAGAGCAATGGACCAAGCAGTCGGCTTTGGGAGTGGACAGCTTCACTCGAGATGACGAGACCAGAAAATGATTGAACTTCTTGTGACTTCCACCACAGTGGATTTCTTTGTGTGTATTTTTAAACATTATACTCATGGCTATTCTCTCTTTTTCAGGATCAGATTTCAATCCTACAACCACGTTTTATAACTTACTTGTTTTTGTCTTCTTCCTCCCTCCTTCAGACCAGAACACATTTTCTCCCAACCCACCCTAAGAATGACTCAGCAGTCCATTTGGAAATCTTGCCTCTTGCTGGATCTGCCACCCATTTCCAACTCCAGGAACCACACAAATTGTGAGCATTCCCTTACTGAATTCCACACCATACATTTTCCAACACATAATTACCTTAAGATCCACAGAATAAGCATTCTTATGCCCAGACACACATAGGCTGCCATAATCACCCCTACCATAAAACACAACCCGCATGGCTGGGGTCTGGAGAAAATGCTCCTGCCTGCTATATGACCACGCTGATGCTTTTCACATCCCTTTAGATCTGCTCTCAATTTCACTAAAGGCAGTATTACCACATACTTACATTTCTCATGAACAGATTTTTGCTTCCAACTCTTCTCCACTCACGAAATACAATTATACAAACAACAGAACCATTTGCAAGAGAAATATGCATGAAGAAAAATGTCCAGGTGCAGGAAGGCAAGATTGTTAAGTTGCCTAAAAGTGGTCACCGCTGTTTGCCGAAACAGAGCTCATGGGAAACTTTTCTCTCCGAACAACCCCACACCGCCCCACCCCAACGGTGCCATGGGAGGGCCCCTTTCCTTACATGGTGCCAATGCACCCCCACGCTGG
Source organism: Hylobates moloch (assembly GCF_009828535.3). NCBI lineage: Eukaryota > Metazoa > Chordata > Mammalia > Primates > Hylobatidae > Hylobates > Hylobates moloch. Next base: position 4,900,238 of record NW_026652289.1, read on the forward strand.
CCTGAGGACCCGTCATTGTACTTTGGGGGCTCCTAGCGATACAATCGCAGGATTCAGCTCCTCTCCCGTCCCATTTCCTCTGCTCTTCACAGCTTTCACAGAAGTAGCTTTGCTGGAAGTGTTAGAGCTGCAGGTTCCAACAATTAACTTGAAGGTCTTTAACGTTAGTAGTGGTTCCTGACTTACGGCTATCACGGGCTTATCCCTTGCTCTGGCTGGAATGACACAGCCCAGGAAAAGAACCTTTATCCACCCGCCATGGTGGGATGGACGACGGAAGTCGTGGGCCCGAGCTCTGGGGAACACTTCCTGTTGCTTTGTTACCCTCCTCGAGTCTAGCACAACAACCCCCAAATACAAACACTGGCTTTCCAAATTAGAGAGCAGAGCTTGGAATCTTTTCTGGCTAAAGGCAGGCTGAGGGGGACGCGGGCTCCCTGGAAGTTCCCCGACTTTGCTGATGGGACTGTCCCCTGCTAGCTGCATAGCCACGGCGGGCGGGTACATGCTACTGTGGAGGGAGGAGAGTGACTGATCGCAAGGCTCCGTGCTGGGTGCCGCATCATCTCCCATGCAGGGTGGCCCTGGCTTCTACCGAAGGTGGCTGCTGAGAGCGCCCTGCAGGGGAGGCCCCTAGGGCACCAGAGTCCCAGAGCAGCACCTCACTTCTCGGGAATACCCCTTCCAGAAGCCCTGAGGCCAGCCCAGCACTCCCACCTGCCGGCCCAGCACTCTCACCTGCCGGCCCAGCACTCCCACCTGCCGGCCCAGCAGCTCTCAGCGGCTTTCCTTCCTTGGGCTAGAGACTGCTTACACGGCCGGGCTCAAACACCTGCCCCATTCCCCGGCCAGCCTCATCCCCAGATGCCACCCTGTGCTGACCTGGACTGCCCTCTCTGCAGTGGAATCTTCACTCGGACCCTCTGTCTCAGCCTTTCCTAATGAGCTCCTGCCCGGTCTTGCATCCTGCCCCCGCAGCCTCAGAGGGGTGGAAAGGATCTTCCAGCAGAGCCAGCGGCTCCTGGGCTCAGCAGCCCCACCCGGGGCCCCTACTCACTGGGAGGAAAGACCATGGTTGTGTGAATGGCCCCGCCGCCGCTCAGCCTTCAGCCCCTGTTCTCCAGCCTGGCTCCCAGAGGTCCAGGTCGACAGGCCTCCTGCACCCCCCTCCTCCCATGGGGGCTGAAAGCACTTCCTGTTTTCAGAACTAGCCCTGGGTTCATACAACGTTTTCTGATGTGAAATCCTTGAAACCAGAAGGGCTAGGCAGCAATTTTATGGGATCACCGAGAGATGAGTCCACCTAAAGTTGGCACCAACAGCTCCTAGCCCTATGGAGACTTTCTCAGGGGGTACAGGAGGGTTTGGCCAGGACCCAGCAGCTCGGTGGGCCTGGTGGCACCCACCCTAGCAGGTGAGATCTCAGGTGGCCTCACTCCACCCATCTGTCTGGGAGGGAGCCTGGGACTCTGAACCCCCAGCCACAATATCCTTCAAAGACTGAGAGCTGGATCCAGCTGCCCTTGGTGACGAAGTCAGGGGTCCAGGAACAAAACTGAGTGCTGATGGGAGGTGATAACTCAGCCTCAACTTCTTCCTCTCCATAGGAAGAAAGAACAAGGGAAACGAGGGTTCCTTTTGTGAAGCCCAATATTCTTCGTTTCATGTTCTTTTTAGAACATATTTAACACCATCGCCACCCTCACCCTCATTCTCATGAAGGGCAGGTCTTGCTAAGCATATCATGAGCTGATTACTAAGTTTGAGAGAACAGGAGCTGGACACAGATTGCTCTGCAAAATAAAGGGGTGAAAAGTTGCAGGGGTGAACATGTGTGAAGGTCGGAGGCAGGAGTGAGCCGTGGGGTGACATGTAGGGGACGAGAAGTCCCTCGGTCCCCCTCCCTGTTGCAGTTTAGGGAGGATTTTCTGACACAGGCCTGTTGAGTAAGAAATGTAGGTTTCGGATTGTCTGGTGTGTGCCTGGTAAACCATCTGTCTCCCCTACACAATCTTCAGAAATGGCTACAGTGTGTCTGCGTGAGTGGACTGTCTGGGGAGCCTGTTGGCTGGCTGGGTGCCCCTGCAGGCTCACGGAGACGACACGGAAGAGCTGGGTGACACATGGACATGTGGGACTCAGGCTATGCACACAGGCAAAAGGGAATGAAAGTGGGGGGCTTAAGAGGCGTAGGGGTGCAGCCTCTGCTTTCAGGAGCCAGTGCACTGTGGGTTCCTCTCCAGGGCTCAGTCCCCACCAGGTTAGGAACCTGGAACTGGCTCCTGATAAGATGGAGAAAAACAAGGGACTGCACGCACAACACAGAGTGCCAAGGATGAACAATATGGGGCTGAGGAAGACGGCTGGTCCTGTGCAGGGATCTCTGAGGCTCTCCCAGGGAAGGGACTTCTCTTCTTCCCTTTCAGTGGCAGGGCCCAAAGCATCTGAGAGGGACCTCTGCCTGCCCCAGTAGCTGGGATTACAAGCATGCACCACCACGCCCAGCTAATTTTGTATTTTCAGTAGAGATGAGGTTTCTCCATGTTGGTCAAGCTGGTCTCAAACTCCTGACCTCAGGTGATCCACCCGCCTCGGCCTCCCAAAGTGTTGGGATTACAGGCGTGAGCCACTGTGCCTGGCTAAACCTCTTCTCTTTGTAAGTTACTCAGTCTCAGGTTTACCTCTATGGTGACACAAATGGACTAGCACGCCTAGTCATAGATCAGCCCCGTGAGTGATATACAGGTGCAAAAAGGGAATTAATCAAATCTGTAAGACTATGTTTCCCAAACTGTGCACCTGGGGGTATTTCAGCAAACTCACAGGCCACTATGGGATCTTTAAGATTTCCCAGCGATACATGAAGGCAGCTGTTGGACACCACCCAGCCTACTATTACTGAGTTGTTTGGACCTACCTAATTAGTAAATAGAACTGCCAGGAATTTATTTTGGGTGGCGGGCACCATAAGTGAACTACGGAACCACTCAGGGAAACCCAAATGGAGAAAGGTTGAGAATCCCTACTCTAAGAGCGAAGGCCGGAGGACTGGCAGATCGTGAGGGTGCATGCGTCTGAGAGGTGAGCGGGGGCGACTGAGACAAATCCAGGCTGAGTGAGGAGGCAGGAGTGGGCTTCTGCGTGTCTGCGTCCAAATGTCCCCTTTTGGAGAACACTTTTGCATTGCTGGTGGGAGTGTAAATTAGTTCAGCCATGTGGAAAGCAGTGTGGTGATTCCTCAAAGAACTTAAACAGAATTACCATTCGACCCAGTAATCCCATTACTGGGTAGGTATGTACCCAAAGGAATAGAAATCATTCTACTGTAAAGACACATGCAGACGAATGTTCATGGCAGCACCATTACAATAGCAAAGACATGGAATCAACCTAAATGGCCATCAATGGTAGACTGGATAAAAAAAGTGGTACATATACACTATGGAATATTATGCAACCATCAAAAAGAATGAGATCATGTCCTTTGCAGGAACATGGATGGAACTGGAAGCCATAATCCTAAGCAAACTAATCTAATAACAGAAAACCAAATACCACATGTTCTCAATTATTAGTGGGAGCTAAACATTAAATACATATGGTCACAAAGAAGAGAAAAAGAGACACCTGGGTCTACTCAAGGGTGGAGGGTGGAAGGAAGGAGAGGAGAAAAAACTATCTATTGGGTACTACGCTTATTACCTGAGTGATGAAATAACGTGTACACTAAACTCCCATGACACAATTTACCCATGTAACAAACCTGCACATGGACCCCTGAATCTAAAATAGAAGTTAAACAAACAAACAAACAAACAAATTTTCCTTTTTTATAAGGATACCAGTCATATTGGATTAGGGCCCACCCTACTGGAAAACAACCTCGTCTTTACATCTGTAAAGACCCTATTTCCAAATAAGGTCACATTCAGAGGTTCTGAGGTTAGGATTTGAACATATACATTTGAGGGGTGTGATGGTTAATACTGAGTGTCAACTTGACTGGGTCGAAGGATGCAAAGTATTGATCCCGAGTGTGTCTGTGAGGGTGTTGCCAAAGGAGATTCACATTTGAGTCAGTGGCCTGGAAAGGCAGATCCACCTTCAGTCTAGGTGGGCACCATCTAATCAGCTGTCAGCACAGCTGGAATATAGAGCAGGCAGAAAAATGTGAAAAGAGAGACTGGCTTAGCCTCCCAGCCTACATCTTTCTCCCGTGCTGGATGCTTCCTGCCCTCGAACATTGGACTCCAAGTTCTTCAGTTTTTGGGACTCACACTGGCTCTCCTTGCTCCTCAGGCTGCAGATTGCTTATTGTGGATCTTGTGATCCTGTAAATTTATACTTAATAAACTTCCATATATGTGTATATATTTATTTATTTATATTCCATTAGTTCTGTCCCTCTAGAGAACCCTGACTAACACAGGGGGCCTAGTTCAACCCATAACAGGTAGGTAGTGACTGAAAGTAGTACAGCAAGAAAATCAGCCCACGGCCCCGCCTCCTGCAGCGCTGCCCCACCCCTGTCCCTGTCCCTGTCCCTATCCACACTTGAGGAGCTGATGCCTGTCCCCGATGCCCAGGATGTGCTTAGTCCATCTTCCACCAGGGTCCTCAGGAGCCCGGGAGGGTGGTGAAAAGGGAAGCCTGGTCACTGTATTGATTTCTATTGAGGGCTGGAAAAAACCTCTAAAAGTACAAAGGGGAGGGAGTTTCCCTACATGTGCTTAAAGCCATAACTTGGCAATTCCAGAGACCTTTGCAAAGAGAAATCCCTCTTTCCAGGTGCATCACTGGACAGGAAGGCCCTGGGGGGTGAAGGCCCAGGAAGCTGGTGGTTACCCAGCTTAGGCAGCGCTGAGGTGAGGGATTCCAGGCAGAGGTAGTCAGAAATCGCGGTGAACTCATGACTGACACTCCCTGATGCCCCCGACGAAGGCAGAAGCCTCTGGCTCCAGAATGCTTTTGGGTCTATCATCTCCCCAAATTCTCAACAGAGCCTGTCCTGCAGATGAGGAAACTGGGCCATGGGGAGATGCTGGAGGCCTTGAGGGGGCCCCAGCCCGGGGCTGGGAATCGGGTCTCCAGTGCTGTCTCTGACCTGCAGCTGACACTGCACCCCAGGAAGTTGAGATTAGAGGACAAGCACACACATTCCCTGCTGAGTTTGGAAGTTTGACTGAGACTGCCAGGATCGTGTAAACACCCCTGGGAAGGATGGAAATGGCTGTGCCGGACACGGTGGAACCTGCTGAAGTCTAAGGCAAGCTGCGTCTCCCACATGGGCATAACCACTATTGCTGGCTTGCAACCAGTCCGAGAGCTCTGCTGGGTCCTGGGCACCAGGGGCCACTCTGCTGTGTCCCTTTGCTCCAGTCCCAGTGTCACTCGCATGGTGTAGGGTCATGGCTGACCAAGCACAGGCACTGAATGCGACCTTATCTCCCCGGGCTCACCTCCTTTCTTTTTAAGACCACTTGTTTTTCACCCACTCAAAGATATATATTGAGCACTAAGTCCTTGAGATACATATCGAGTCAGGCAGACAAAGATCCCTGGGGGAGCTTGCATTCTAGGGCAGGGGCTAAACCTAAATAAAGCTCACATACATCCTGGCCAGACGCAGGGACTCACACCTGCAATCCCAATGCGTTGGGAGGCCAAGGCAGGAGGATCACTTGAGCCCGGAAGTTTAAGACTGCAGTGAGCTGTGATATGGTACCATTGCACTCCAGCCTGGGAAACAGAGCAGGAAGACCCTGTCTCAAAAAAGAAAAAGAAAAAAAAAAATTGCACATCCGAAGGGAGTCAAAAGTGCTTCAGGGGGTGGGGCAGGGGTGGGAAGTAGAGCAGAGTAAACGGAGGAGAGGGTGTGAGGAAAGATAACTTGGAATCCTGATCTTTTTAAACTGCTACGGACAACATTCTAAACACAAAATGAGAAAGAACAATGTTCAAAAGGTGTCATCAAAGCCGAAAGGGATGGCTTACGCCTGTAATCCCAGTGCTTTGGGAGGTTGAGGGGTAAGGACTTCTTGAGCCAGTGAGTTTGAGACCAGCCTGGGCAACATAGAGAGCCCCTGTCTCTACAGAAAACAAAATAAAATTAACCAGGTGTGGTGGTGCACACCTGTAGTCCAGCTACTTGGGAGGCTGAGGTGGGAGGATCCCTTGAGCCCGGGAGCTTGAGACTGCAGTGAGCCATGATCACGCCACTGCACGAGAACTTCTCTCAAAAAAAAAAAAAAAAAAAAAAAAAAAAAAAAAAAAGGCATCATCAATACCACCATGTGTCCTTTCAGCTCTATATCAATTATAAAATGGACTTCAGCCCCCAGAGTTCAGGCGATCCAGGGTTCAGTGGTCCAGAGTGCTGGAGTTGGCCCCTACTGGCTGGGAACTGGCCACGGTGGGAGCATTCACACCATGAGAAAAAACACAAAGGCCAGAAACAGGCCCCAACTCTGCCCCTCCCCCCTCCCCCATTCACCGTCACCAAGATCACGTCAGAGCATCGCAAATACCACAAAAGGAGGAACACTTGAAGCCCTCCGAGACGGCTTTTGGGGCACAAAGCTCCTTAACCCCCAGACTTTGTAGGAGCTGAGCAAAGCTGTCCTAAAAACCAGCCCTTTGTGTCCACCCGACTTTTGGCCAGATCAGGATGGAGGCCACTCTGTCCCCATGGCCAGCCACTTCCCCTCCGGAGCCTCTCTCTCTGTGCACAAGGCTACTGTGGGCTGGTGGCAACATGGGCCCTCACACCAGAGGCAGCATCCGAATCTTATCTTTATGGCTCCTGCCTCCCAGCACAAGCCACATTCACCAAGCAGATGTCACGTCACTCAGGAAACATTTTTTAAAGGCGCATCTGCCGTGCATCAGACACAAAGCAGCCCTCCCTGCACTGGCCCCGCTCTTACCGCTGCACGTCCAGGACGGAGAAATCATCTCTTCCCTTTCCTCCACTTCACTTTTATGTGGCGTATGAACCACTCCCTCCCCTGCTCCGTCATCAACAAACAGGGAGAGAAATGAAACTACTTGATCTGGCCACAGAAATGAAACTGAGTTATCAGCGTGCTCTCCAGATGACTCACAGAGTGGTCCTCAAACTCCAGCTGCATCCGAATCCTGGGAGAGCTGTGGAGATAGGGTGGCTGTCCCCCCACCCCCACCAGACAGTCTGATCTGTCAGGTCTGGGCTGGGCCTGAGAATCAGCATTGCTAACAGATTCCAGGGGAGGCTGGCATGGGGGCAGCTCAGAGTGGCTCAGTCAATGGAAGGCTCTGCCATGACAGTGCCATCCAGTACCACCTGCGTGGCTCTGAAATGTGACTATTGCCACCAAGGAACTGGACTTCGAACTCCATGTAATTTGAATTAATAGCCATGTGTGGTTCGTGTATCGGACCTCACAGATGCACTGCTGTGACAGCCCGAGGACATGCTCTCAGGTACATGATCTGAACCCTCTGAGCTGTCCTGCTTAGCTCCATGCCAGAGCCGCACCTGACAAATGTCACCTCTCCCCTCATTAGGTGCGGAAAACCCAAAGAAGGAGGGTCAACAGCTTTCCGCAAGCACTCGTGCCTGAGGTCCCTGCCTCATAACCAAGACGGTTTTCTTCCCATTGGAGATAAGGAGGCCCCAGGACAAACCCCAGGCTCCGGAACTCAGCCCTGAGCCGGCTGCATGCCATCTTTCTGGTCCTCAGTTACTTTTCACCTACAAAAGTGAAGGTGCACAACCGCGTGCTCCCTAAGGCTTCCTGCTCTGTGACCAAAGTCAAGGGGGGCCAGGCATTCCCATCCCCAGAGCCAAGAGGTCTGGGAACTTCCAGGAGGAGCCCTCCAGACACCGGAGAGGGGACCAAGCCTCTCGAGGACTGGCAGTGACGGCTGGGAGGGAGGAAGTAGGCTCTCAGCTCTCCTATCCACCCGTGATTCTCTCCCAAACAAAAATCAACACTATACGTTTAAAAAAAATCTTGAGCACCTCTTTGCTAAGTCACTGTAGTGACTTCCCTTGGGTGCAGGCTTCGCTTTGCAGAAGATATTCAGAAACTTAAAATGTTTTTCAAAACCTTGGCATTAGAAATATTCACACCAGGAGATCATCGTCAGGATCACCTATCCCTGAACCACTTCTCTTCCTGAGAGCCCTGGGGGTCAGAGGCTGAGGAGTGAGGGGAGGAATGTGAATCTCAGACTTGGCAGCGTGATACGACATTTGGTTTCACTAGGAATGTCTTTCACAACAGGGCCTGGGCTGGCCTACTGCTTCAAGGAAGGCACAAAGAAAGGCCTCAGAGAAGCCGGACAGAGGGACACGAGCAGCTCGGGCCAGCTCAGGGGACCCTCCTCCCTCTGTCAAGGCATCTTCTGCCTCCTGCACGCCCCTCACCAGCAGCCCTGGGAAGGACCAGGGGTGCTTGCGCATGCAAACTTCAAGGACAGGGTTCTTGCGTTCTGAGCACTAAGCCCTGAGGGTGAATGAATGTCCCATGCAGCATCCAAGCACGGGGGCCTGGGCCGGGGCCAGAAAAGATGCTGCTGCTCAGGCCTCGGTCACAGCCACCGGGCGGAGCTCTTTCCTCAGCTCCACATCAGGGAGCGTTACAGTGTGCAGCTTGGTAAAGAGGCGAAGTCCAGAAGCCCCAGTGCCCGCCTCCTGCCCTGGCACACTGACTGTATGGAAAGCGCCAGCGCCTCTGTATGCTGGTGAAGTTCCTGGCCACCTGGAAGCCCCTGCAGCACCTGCAGCCATCCAGAGCCAGCGTGCATCCACTCTCCCGTGGCCTCTCCAGTCACAGAAGGAGAGATCAAGCAAAGGCTTGCCTGGATTAACAGGACAAAGGCAATGGTGAAGTGCTGTAGACAAGCAGGGTCCTTACCTGGGGTGTGTCCCTCCCAGCAGAGCACAGGAGCAGCGGGTGCACCTTGGAGTGGAACTCCACCCTTTCACGTCCGTGTGACCTGGCTCTTTGTTTCTTTTTTGTTTGTTTGCTTGTTTCAGCCTGGCTTTTCACACCCAGGGCTCAGCCGTGGCTGGCCTGTGGCCACATTAACACGAACAAGAAATCAGTGCTGTTGTGAGCCACTGAGAATTGGGGCAGTTTGTTACTGTGAGAATGCTGGAATTCGGGGTGCCATGTAGCACCACGTTTTAAAAGGAGTCCTGCCAACAAAAATGCTTGGAAACCATTCATCTATCCCAACTCTTTTATCTTACAGATGAGATATAGAGGCTCAGAGAAGCAGTATTAACCTGGCACCAAAGTCTCCTAGCTCTTCTGGGGCCAGGCCCGGGAAAGACATGAGAATGGACACTTGGCAGCGACTGCTGGCCCCAGTGACTCTATTTTCTTAGCACATGCGTCATCTGACCCACCGTTTCAGTACGTGTGGAACATCCTGGACTCCTGGATCTACTGCTGCATCTTCTAGAGAGTGAGGTGTTCAGTTGCCCTCCTTAGAGCAGCGCCTCTCTCCCCACCCCACTCAGCAGCCTGGCATGAAGGCAGGGACTGTGTACTGTACCCCCGCTGCCAGACGTGGGAGGCACCCAGAGTTATGGAATGAATGAATACATTCACAGGCCCACAGGAAGAGCTTGAACAAGGAAGTAACGTAAGCCCTCGGAACTGCTGCTAATTCTCCCAGCAGAAGGAGATGACTGTTGGAAACTAGGAGGTGCTTGGTGATAATGGAATAAAGGTTTTCTCTCTGCAGAGCTGTCTGGACCACACAGGGGTCACACTTAGATCTGATCATAACATAGCTCCACCTGGACAAGCTGTTTCTCCCAACCCTCTTTCCAGCTTGAATCACATCATTCCCTTTAAGAATTTCCATTCATTTTAGTTTCCTGCTAATTGACATCTTCGCTACATAAAATACTGGTATAAAAATACTGTGTACCAAGATTTGATGCAACTAGCGAATGTTCATTGGTTTACAACAAACCCAAAATACTCATCAAATATGGACTGTTGGGTTTAGAAAAATAAGATTCTTGAGCGATTCCAGCTGCATTTGTTTATACAGAACACATTTGCTCAGGACCCTGCAGTGTCAGCTTGGTTCTTTGGGTATGCAGCCTTCTATCTGGATCTCTGCAGGCCAGCCAGAATATCTGTTGTTCTTAGTATCAGAGTGGTTGATCTGTGTAGAGAAAAGAAGAGTTTTATTTATTCATTAATCTAATAAACAAGTATTTAATCAGTGTCAGTTGTGAGCCGACACAACCACTTCCTAGATTTGGGTTTGTTCCAACCAAAGCTGGGTGTTTGATTTCCAATACATTTCTTAATAATGTATTTTTAAATTAATGTATAATAGATGTACATATTTTTGGGGTATATATGATAACGTGATATATCCGTATCATGTGTAAAGATCAAATCAGGGTCACTGGGATATCCATCACCTTAAATTACTTTTTCTTTATGAGAGGAACTTTCAAATTATTCTCCTCTATTTTGAAATGTACAATAGATGATTTTTAAGTACAGTTGCTCTAATGATCTATTGAACACTATGTCTTATTTCTTCTAACCGTGTATTTATACCCTGTTTCTTAATAATACTTGAAGCAGGTGTTAATACAGCTCTAGAACTTTATGCAATGACAGAAATGTTCTATAATCTACATGTCCAGTGGAGTAGCCCCTAGCCACACTGGGTTATGGAGTACAGATGGTCCCCAACTCATGGTGGTTTGACTTTACAATGGTGCAAAGGAGGTAATGCATTCAGTAGAAACTATACTCCAAGGACCCACACAACCATTCTGTTTCACTTTCAGTCCAGTGTTCAATAAATTCCATGAGACACTCAATACTTTATTGTAAAATAGGCTTTGTGTTAGGTGATTTTGCCCAACTGCGGTCAACTGTAAGTGTTCTGAGCATGTTTAAGGTATGCTAAGCTAAGCTATCATCTTTGGTAGGTTGGGTATGCCACGTGCATTTTCAATTTACAATATTTTCAAATACGATGCTTTTATTGGAATGTCAGCTGAAGAGCATCTGTACTTGAAATGTGAATAGTGCAACTGATAAACCAAAATTTGAATTCTATTTAATTTTAATAAATTTAAGTATAAAATGTAAATTTAGCTAGTAGCTGCCATATTGGACAGTGTAGCTCTAATGTTTAGTTTTCAACTCTGGGAGTAAAACTACGTGTGTATGTGTGTGTGTGTGTGTGTGTGTGTGTGTATGTGTGTATGTGTTTTTTTTCCCAGAGTTCTTGTATAGTTCCTTCCTCAGCAAATGTGTATTCATCCCAAAGTGGGTTTAATCCTCCATATCTTCAACTGTTTCACAGATAATAGAGCACCTTAACTTGATGCTTAAATAAAGTAAGGTGCATTTTGTTAATAACTTTGGAATTCCAGTAATATATCCCTTTTTATATAACAGCTTTACTGGGATATAATTCACATAGTATAAAATCCACCAATGTAAAGTGTACAATTCAATGGTTTTAGCATGGTCACAGATCTGTGCAACCATTTTAAAACATTTTCATCACCCAAACAAGAAGCCATGTACCCATTAGCGGCCACGAATCTCTTTTCCCCCCACCCTAGGCAGACATGAATCTCCTTTCTGACTCTGTGGATTTTCTCATTCTGGAAATTTCATATAAATAAATGGAATCACATAACATGTGACATTTTGTGTTTGTTTGTTTGTTTGTTTCACTTAGCCTGTTTTCAAGGTTCATCCATATTGTAGCATGTATCAGAATTTTATTTCTTTACATATTTGAATATATTCCATTGTATGGCTATGCCATATTATATATATATATTTCCTACCCATTAATCAAACATTTGGATTGATTCCATTTTTTGGCTATTATAAATAATGTTGCTATGCACAGTCATGCACAAGTTTTTGTGTGGACCTATGTTTTCATTCTCTTGAGTATATACCCACAAGTGGAACTGTTGGGTCATAGGGTCACTGTATGTTTAACTTTTTGAGGAACTGCCAGAATATTTCCCAAAGTAGCTGTACCATTTTGCATTTCCCCCACTAGTGCATGAGGGTTCTAATTTCTCCATATTCTCACCAGCACTTCTTATTATGTCTTTTTAAAAATCATAGCCAACCTAGTAAGTGTTAGGGGTATCTCATTATGGTTTTGATTTGTATTTTTCTGAAAACGAATGATGTTGAGCTTCTTTTCATGTGCTTATTGACCATTTGTATATCTTCTTTGATGCAACATCTATTCAGATCTTTGTCCATTTTTAAATTGGATTACTTGTCTTTTTATTATTGAGTTGTAAGAGTTCTTTATGTATTCTAGATTCAGTTCCCTTATTTGCAAATATTTTCTCCCATTCTGTGGTTTATCTTTCACTTTCTATAAGGTGTCCTTTAGAAGCACAAAAGTTTTTTTTTTAACTTTTAAGTTCAGGGGTACATGTGCGGGATGTGCAGGTTTGTTCCATAGGTAAACATGCATCATAGGGGTTTGTTGTACAGATTATTTCATCACCCAGGTATTAAGCCTAGTATCCATTAGTTATTTTCCCTGATTCTCTTCCTCCTCCCACCTTCCAGCCTCCGATAGGCCCCGCTATTGTGTGTTGTTCCCCTCTATGTGACCATGTGTTCTTATAATTTAGCTCCTACTTATCAGCAGGAATGTGTGACACTTGATTTTCTCTTCCTGCATTAGTTTGCTAAGGATAATGGCCTCCAGCTCCATACCTGTCACTGCAAGGAACATTATCTCATTCTTTTTTATGGCTGCATATTATTTCATGATGTATATGTGTCACATTTTCTTTATCCAGTCTATCATTGATAGGCATTTGGGTTGACTCCATGTCTTTGCTATTGTGAATAGTTTTGTAATGAACATACGTGTGTATGTGTCTTTATAATATAACAACTTCTATTCCTTTGTTTTTTCAATATTAAATTTTACTTATAACAAATATAATTTGTTAGGAATATTCCCAGTAATGGGATTGCTGGTCGAATAGTATTTCTGTCTTTAGGTCTCTGAGGAATTGCCACGTCTTCAACAAAGGTTGAACAAATTTACACTTCCACCAGCAGTGTCAAAGCATTCCTTTTTCTCTACAACCCTGCCAGCATCTGTTATTTTTTGACTTTTTAATAACAGCCATTCTGACTGGTGTGAGATGGCATCTCACTGTGGTTTTGATGTGCATTTCTCTAAGGATCAGTGATGTTGAGCTTTTTTTCGTATGCTTGTTGGCCACATGAATGTCTTCTTTTGAGAAATGTCTGTTCACGTCCTTTGTCTTTTTAATGGGATGTTTTTTCTTGTAAATTTGTTTAAGTTCCTTTAGATGCTGGATATTAGACCTTTGTTAGATGCATACTTTGCAAAAATTTTCTCCCACTCTAAAGGTTGTCTGTTCACTCAGTTGATAGTTTCTTTTGCTGGAAGGACAAAAGTTTTAATTTGCTGAAGGGCAACTTACTTTTCTTTTGTTGTTAGTGGTGTCATATCTAAGAAACCATTGCTTAAACCAAAGTCGCAAAAATTTATGCCTCTGTTTTCCTCTAAGAGTTTAATAGTGTTAGCCCTTACATTTACATATTTGATTTATTGTTACTTAATTTTTGTATATGGTATGAGGTAGGGTCCAAGTCTATTCTTTTCCATGTGAATATCCAGCTTTCCCAATACCATTTGTTGAAGAGACTATTCATTCCCCATTAAATAATCTTGGCACTGTTGTCTAAAGTCAATTGATCAAAAATGTGAGAACATGCGCATCTGCTGGAGTCTCAATTCTATTTCATTTCTCTGTATGCCTATCTTTATGCCAGAGTGACAGTATCTCAATCACAGCAGCTTTGTGTTATGTTTTGAAATTGGAACATGTGAGCCCTGCAACTTTGTTCTTTCTCAGGACTGTTTTTGTTATTTGAGTCTCTTGAATTTCCATATGAATTTTAGGATGAACTTGTCAATTTCTACAAAATACATCAACTTGGAGTCTAGTAGGAATTGTGTTAAATCTGTAGATCAATTAAGAAAGCATTGACATCTTAACAATATTAAAATTTCTGACCCATGAACATGGAATATCTTTTTTTTTAGGTCCTCAATGTCTTTCAACGTGTTTTATTTTCAGTGTACTAGTCTTGCATCTCCTACGTTAACTTTATTCCCAGGTATTTTATTCTTTTTGATACTGTTATAAATATAATTGCTTTCTGAATTTCATTTTCAGGTTGTTCATTGCAAGTAAAGAGAAGTATAATTGAGTTTTTACATTGATTTTTGTATCCTGCAACTTCGCTAAACTTGATATAAGTTCAAATAGTTTTTTAGTGGACTTCTTAAGATTTCCATTAAGTTGGTGCAATTACTTTTGCACCAGCCTAGTATACATAAAATCATGTCATCTGCAAACAGAAATAGTTTTACTTCTTCCTTTGTTTGTTTATTTATTTATTTTTGAGATGGAGTTTCGCTCATGTTGCCCGGCCTGGAGTGCAGTGGCACTATCTTGGCTCACTGCAACCTCTGCCTTCTGGTTTCAAGTGATTCTCCTGCCTCAGCCTCCTGAGTAGCTGGGATTACAGGCGCCTGCCACCATGCCTGGCTAATCTTTTGTATTTTTAGTAGAGACGGGGTTTCTTCTACCATGTTGGCCAGGCTGGTCTTGAACTTCTGACCTCGTGATCCGCCTGCCTTGGCCTCCCAAAGTGCTGTGATTACAGGGGTGAGCCACTGTGCCTGGCCTACGTCTTCCTTTCTAATGCGATAACGGACCGATCTCCCTTCCCTCCCCTCTCCTCCCCTCCCCTCCCCTCCCCTTCCCTTCCCTTCTCTTTCCTTCCCTTTCCTTCCCCTCCCTCCCTTCCTTCCCCTCCCCTTCCCTTCCCTTCCTCCCTCCCTCCTTCCCTCCTTCCTTCCCTTCTTCTTTCCCTCCTTCCTCCCTCCCTCCTTCCCTCCTTCCTTCCCTTCTTCTTTCCCTCCTTCCTTCCCTTCCTTCCTCCCTCCCTCCCTCTCTCTCTTTCTCTCCTTCTCTCCTCTCCTGTCTCTCTCTCTCCTTCTCTCTCTTTCTTTCTTTTTCTTTCTTTCTTTCTTTTTCTTTCTTTCTTTCTTTTTCTCAGGGAAGGTACAAAATGCCATGGGCATTACGGGCAGCGGTGGCAGGGCCAGAGAGGCTTCTCAGAAGAAACAGCCTTGAGGTGGATCTTTAAGGCTTTGCAAAGGCACTCCCTGCATGGAGGGAGGCATGTGCACGGGTCCACATGTGGAAAGTTACTGCAGGAATATAAAGATGAGACCTGAACAGAGCCAGCATAGTAGCAAAGCGCTACTTTGGGTATGGTAAGAGCAGCCACTCATGAGGCTTTGCTGGAGTATTGAGCACACAAAGCATGGGAGGGGCTGAGTGGGGCTGAAGACAAGGGTCTGTGCTCCAGTTAGGATCACCAGGGACAAGACTCAGACCATGCTGGAGGCGAGGAGAATGATGGCTCCTCCTGCTGTGTCCTGCTTGTCACACACACAGGGAGCATGGCAGGCTCCGCTACCCACAGTTCAGGTTGCAGAAAAGGCTCAGGCCTATGAAGTGCCAGCCTCAGGTCATGCAGTCGGGGTGGCCAAGTCCAGATCTGAACCAGGTTCCCCTCACTTCCAAGACTCCTGTCCTTATTTATTTCTCAGTTTCCTTCCTTCTATAAAACCAAGAGGTTGGATGGAATAACCTTGGAAGTTCCTTATACTTTAAAATTCAGTTCGGTAGCTAGTGGGGTCATTAAAGGCTCTGCATGAGAGCGGCCCAGGCGCTGTGCCTAGAAAGCCGACTCCTGGAATAGAAGGTGGAGTGGGAGTGAACGGGGGCTGGGGAGACCCCTGAGGACTCAGGAGGCCCTCCCAACATGGGTACACCACCCTTAGGGAAATACACCACCTGCAAGTCTGAATAGCCAAAGTAACACAGACACAAATGATTCCTCCAATGGCACTTGTCACAAGCTCTCGGTAAGAACTGTCTTGAAGCCCTGGCTACCAGTCCAGGCCTCACCAACATTTGAGCAAACATCCTTTAGTGCCCCCAAACCACAGCACCTCTAGTAACTCTCCAGCACTGACTGCTTGCTATGTTTAGGTCTTGTCTTTATACTCCTGTAGTAACTTGGATAACTTTTAGCTGACACAGGTGGGCAAAACAGGCGTTTTCCTGAAATTCACTTGGAGCCACCATTTCCAAACACATTCCAATTCTCTAAACTCAGCCCTGGCTTTGACGTCCAGTCTTTTTCTTGATTTCTCCCACTCCAGAAGCTCTTTCATACGAGGGAAATCATAAGGAAGGACCCACCACTTCCTCTGTGCAATTCCAGTGAGGTTTTTGTTTTCTATGACTTAGCTAAACATTAATGAAGAAACCTGTTTGATGAGATGTTAACATCTGAGTTAAAAAGGATTTTGGCCTCACATGCCAGCCTTTCTGGTACAGTCTGGACACTCTCATAAATCAGCTGGAGAACTGCACCATTGGTAGTAATCATAACCACGGACACTTGTGTGCATGGGTGGGTCCCTGTGTGGCACAACGCCCGGGCTGCCAGGAGTACCTGCTCACCGCCACCCTTGCTAGTTAAATAAGCTGGGGTGGTTAGATAGGGTAGGACAAGGTCCCTGGAGATGCTGAAGGAGACTGTGGAACTGGGAAGGTGGGAAAGAGGAGGAGGAGAACAGGGGAAGAGCCGGGGAAGGAGCAGAGAAGTCAGAGGACGCTGTTAAGGGGAAGTGTGGGTGTGTATGTGAAACCAGGGCCTCCATTTTCTCCTGGAGATCCATGCAAAGAGGCTCCCTTCCCTGTGCACCAGCATCTCCAGGCCAGGCCCCACCCTCTGAGAAGCTGGTTCAGTTGTCCTGTGCACAGCCTGGACATCACTGTTTTTTAGGGAGACCCAAGTTGGGAGAGACATTGTTTGCAGAAGCTTTGCGGAGGGATCTGGGCTTGGAGTGGGCTGGTAGGGCAGGACCCACGGAGCTCCAGGAAGGCCCAGCTGTTCTGGGTTACAGGACTCCACTCTGAGATCCATGTGTTTCTCTTCTTTCATCTTCAGGAGCCCTTCTGTGACAGGAACTATCTTTATTCACCTCTCACAGGTGATGATTCTGGGCACAAAGGGTTAGATAACTTTCCAAGACCACACAGCCAGCTGGATAAAGCCTGGACATTCTAAAGACGACAGCCTGTGGCATGGATCACACAAGGGATCGGAGAGAAGGGGGCCCAGTATTCGCTCCCCAGGGTCAGCCTGAGGAAATCCCGGGGAGAATGGGGTGCACACTGCAGCACAGCTGCTGGCCCTGGAGGAGGCAGGAAAGCTGGAGCCCGGAGAGGTGACATGACTTGTTTAAGATCACACGACGTCCCCTCGCAAAACTAACACAGGACCCTAAGCCCCGGCTTCACTGTTGTGTGGCTGGTTCAGCTTGCCCTCAACGTGCTTCCAGGCAGTGGTGGGGCCCAAGGAGCTCCACCAATCAGAGCTCAGGGAGTGCCTCTCTGGTTAGGGCAGACCCACGAGGGCTCACTGTGCATGCGAGTGCCCAGGCACAATCATAAGCAAGGAGGGGTCGAGGCCAGGGTCCCGGGAAACATTCCCTACGTGTTGTGCAGGGCTGGCTTCCTGGCTGTAGAGGAACATGAAGCCACAAGAGGAAAGCATGCTTGTTTAGATGCAGCTAAAATAACCATGGTTTCCGGGCCTCCAGAACATGAGAATAGAGGGGGTCACAGAAGGTCTAGGGTTTCCTGGGAACCAGTCACAAGTTATCTGGTTCTGTGGCCTGCACTGAAGTCGCACCTTATCCAGCCCCGTTCTCCTCCACCTCAGGTGGTCATGGCAACAAGAAGATGCCGAGCTGCTTCTGTTGCTTGTCTTTCTTCCCAGACCCGTATCCACAGCACAAAGAGGCAGCACAAGGAGGCAGACTGGGACCACATGTCAGAGCCCGAAATCAGAAGCAGCCTACTGCACACCCTGGAGATATAGAAATCTCTGCTTTCTTGGAATTTCTGGCTAAGTGGAAAGGAGGCCCTTATCCTCAGAAGGTATAGTAGGGAAGTCTCGCTCCTTGGTCATGAAGCACAATTTCCTCCTCTTCTGCACCGGTTACCTCAGCATCGTTTGCTGGAGAGCAGAACCCTCTGAAATTCTCCAGGATGTTGTGATTGTCATCGGATGCTCAGCTTGTTACTCCCACACATTTTGCAAACCCTCAGTTGGAATTTTCACAGGAGACTTAGTGGTTAATAAGTGAGAACGCCATTCTTTTGCTCTTTACTTCTCTTTGATACATAAAGGGAGGGACTTAGAATCAATCGTGCACCCAGTTAGTACAGCAGCAGCAGCAGCAGCAGCAGCAATGGAAGCCACATTTGTGCAGCGCTGATTTGGTGTCCAGCCTGTTTTGAGTGTTTTGCGTTCACTATGTCTGTTCATGCTCTCAGCCATCCTAAGAGGTGAGCTCTCTTACTTTCCCCACAGCAGGGACTTGGGGAGGTAAACCTCCTGCCCAAGGAAGGAGAGGCCCAGGACAGACCACGTTGGCTGCAGCATGGTGCAAAATCAATACCAACAGCCCACTCAGAATTTTCTACTTGGAGAGAGATTGGAGAAGTTTGAAACTTCTGTCCGGATCTAATGCTGATCTCATGGGAACAGTTGACAAAACTCTTATGTTTGGAGACAGGGAGTTATAACCCACCGGGAACGTTTTCAAGTCACAGCACTTACTATACTCACCATTGGTGGGAAGGGACATTTTAAAACCACTCACCTTTTCTCTCTGAATTTCGGAAGGGAGTTCCAAGCCTTTTGCTGCCACAAATACCCAGCTAGACCTGAATTTCATGTTCCTGATTTCTTTACTTCCAAGTGCTTCTATAGCATTCTTGGCATCGTTATTCAGTCTGCGGGACAAAGGGAAAAGCATGTGAACATCTCAGGGAGATGTGGAGGGGAGTGGAGCTCTGCTCTGGATGGGTTACGCTGTGCTTCCTTGGATGGAGGTTTCTAAACACATTTATCTCCTGCCACACTGCATGACACACAGTGGCAGCTAAGAGGCATACATGCTTCCTGAGAATGTCACATTGGACATCCAGAGCCATTTTAGGCCCCAGTTTGGGGCACAGAATTCTACTTCTACTTCTCAATTCTGGAAAGTCCTTGTGCTTTGGGGTTCAATCTCAGGCTCACACTCAGCCAACACAATTTTCGGCTATTGCTCTGCCTCTTGTTTACTGACCACAAAATGAGGTGGAGAGAAGTTGCTGAAAGATGAAAGCTTATGCCAAAACTGCCCCCTTTTCATAATCAGAAAAGTCCGCATCAAAAAGGAAAAAGAAATATAAAATAATACTGCCACTGCAAACATTAAGATTTAGAGGAAGCGACAGGAGGGTAGACAGGAAAGTAAACAGTTAAGTTTAGATTGTTCTAAGTGAGTTCAATCAGAGTTTTTCAAAGTATGTGCCAAGGAACTTCGATTTGGTAAGATGCTCCATGAAAAAAGGAATCTGAGGTCAGATAAATTTGGGAAATGCTGTGGTCAGTAGCCCTGTCTGGGAAATTCACGACACAAATAAGCACTTTGAAGGTTCTTAGACATTCTGCAGCAAAGACACAGGTTTGGTTTACTTAGTAGGACACACTCTGAGAGGCACTGAGCTACATCCACTTCTAGTACAGTATTGAATGTGTGTGTGTGTATTTCTTTATTCTTTTCCTCTTTTTTTTTGGAGACAGTCTCGCTCTGTCACTGGGCTGGAGTGCAGTGGTGCAATCTTGGCTCACTGCAACGTCTGCCTCCCGGGTTCAAGCGATTCTCCTGCCTCAGCCTCCTGAGTAGCTGGGACTACAGGTGCATGCCACCATGCCTGGCTACTTTTTAAATTTTTAGTACAGACAAGGTTTCACCATGTTGGCCAGGATGGTCTTGAACCCTTGACCTTGTGATCCACCCGCCTCGGCCTCCCAAGTGCTGGGATTACAGGTGTGAGCCACTGCGCCCAGCTTCTTTTCCTCTTTCTATAGGGAAATTATCTCAATTTCCTTTCACATTGCTGTAAGTATTAATGCCACCCTGGGTTAAGGCTTTCTGTCCAGAGGTTAGTTTTTCTGTCCTAATTATGGTCAACAGTGGCTTTGTCTTGATTCCTTGAATAATCCTTTGATTTAGATTCTAGTACTTCTGTGATTAGTGATTTAATTTTTTTTTAAAGAAATGCCATCTATTTTGTCATGATCTTTCATTCTTTTTCCTTAGAGAAGTACTTTGCTCCTGGACTTTCTGCTTCTCCCCAAAGGATGTCACTGAGAGACCCTGGCAGTCTCTGTCCCAGCTGACTTCTCTTGCCCACCGCTGTGACAGATCTACACCCACTCACCTTGTGCTTCCGTCGTCATAGGTCACCATGAAGAGCAGGGATTTTGGAGGAGCACTCTGAATAAACTTTGTCATCGGTCCAGAGTTATCTATTGGGGGATGTAAGTCAGTTTTAAGGTCTTTGCTATTCACTGAAATTCTGCCTTGGGTGCTGGGCTTCCTCCTGCACCTGCATTCTGTGTCCACTCTGAATCCTTGGGGTCCCAGCATTCGCTGCTCCACCCTGCAGATGGTGTGCTAGCTCTGGACGCGTGAACATTCACTGGGGTACCATAGGGACTATCTGAGGTGAGTGGCACAGCGTAGAAGGAAGAGAACTAGGCAGAACACTTGCAATAGGTGTTCAGGGCGGTAGTGAAAGGGGGTCAAGATAAGGAGCTTTTTTGACAACAAACAAGAGAAGTGGAGCCCCTGGTAGAAAAAAAAAAAAACCTCCTTAGAAATGAGATCATGAAGATTCTATTAACCAAACTCTTAACAAGCAGCAGCCTGTGTGCCACAGGTGGAGTGTTCTCTGCAGTCACTGACAAAGGGCCACACCCACACCATGACCATTGAGCAGAATGGCCTTACAAACACACCGACGTGTGCAGGAGAGCGGCTCTCACAGAACTCAAATATGAGATGTGTGGACCGTGGGCAAGTCTGTGCCAAGAGACTTATCTACGCCTTATAAAATAAAGGTAAACCTCAAACCCCAGTACTCACCGCTGTGGCTCATTATTTACTGTTCTGCTCAGGTTAACTACAGAGTACAACTGTGTCCTTCTCATTGGGTGGGTGCAGGCGTTTTCTATTCTTCGTCTTCACTATCTTTATAAAAACTTGTTTTTGAAAGTCTCATTGATACATAAAAATAAAAGGGGATTGTATATCCTGGCCAACAACTGTAGTCAAGAGTCAGTGCCTAGAAAGGAGAGACTCGAGAAAGACTGGGCACCTGGGGGTTCCGGGAATGCTTGCCCTGTGCCCAGCAGAGCACCATGAGTCACCAGGAGTAATTGTGACAGCTTTCAAAGGATGACAATATTTAGGGCTGGATGCTGGTGGCTTTATTTTACATATAATGTATTTGGCTTTTTTTTTTTAAAATAGGCTTTTTCTCTTTCTTATTATATCATGAGAGCTAAAAAGAGAAAGACTGAGGAAAACTAGCAGAAGAAAAGACATTTCTAGATGATGCCTTCAAATGTTCTATGAATTCAATTAGAGTTTAAGAGGATCTACATAAGACCACTCTAGATTACTCAGGAGAGCTGCTGGCATTTTTCTAGTAGACAAAATAAAAATGGTTGACATTTTTCTTTGTGCTTTTTAATCTTAATTTTCTGTTTAAAATTCATTTGAATTTTAACAGAAAAAATTTTCTTACCGCCTTCATACATATCAAAACGTTGTGTTGCTGTCACATTCCCAGTTACATCTGAAAATAAAAGAAATGGAATTTTAAAAGAAAGTTCACAGAACCAGGGCGCACTTGTGGCACCAGGGCCTGGGGAAGGAAATATTTCTTCCCTGTCTATCTCCAGCAAACACCACTGATGTAATGACCCAGCCTGCAGAGACATGGCGGGCCCCTTGAGGAGAGTCCCCAAAACCAGGTCAAAGGAAAGTGCTGGAAGCTGTGCTAGAACTTTCTTCCAGTTTGCTTTGGGTTACACCTGATGGAACACTAATACCTCCCCCACTCACCTCATCCCACAGAAACACCAGAGACCCCTCACTCAGGCCCACCCAACTCATCCCACAGAAACAGCAGACGCCCCCCTCAACCAGGCCCACCCACCTCATCCCACAGAAACACCAGAGCCCCCTCAGCCTGTTCACTTCCTACTTTACAGTCTCCTTCAGGGCTGTCAGACTAGGAGCATTTTATCTCCCCTTCCACAGCCCTCATGTCTCGGGGCTATGCTGCCCACTCACTCACAGGGACTTTGTGGGAAACCCTTTCCTTCTCCTCTGGAGCCATCAATGGCAACTGTGAGAGAGCTTTATTCCAGACCTAAGAGAAAGGCCAAGTTTTGTTTTCCGTGAGGTTACAGTGGCTTTGATCACACAGGATGAGATGGTCTATGATGTCAGCCCCTGAGCAGACATCGGGACTCTGGGAGCAAATGAGAGGCTCAGTCCAGGACCACAGGCTGCACCCCCTTGGCGGCCCTTCTGGTTTTAACCCTACCTTTGGCTTATCCCCCTGTTTTTTCCTTTTTTTAAAATAAAGTCTATATTTGGTTTTCAGTTGTTTATTTGTTGTTAGAACCACAAATAATCTGTGAAGTGAGACTTGTAAAAATAATTGAATATATAATCTTAAAATGCATTAAAATACAAACCTAGACTAAATCCTGTGCAAAAGTCTTGAAAACCCAAGGTACCTTTGAAAATCTGGCCAGAGAGCTTTTAGAGAAGTTTAAAGAAAATGTTTAATAACTTACAGTTGACGATGGCAATGTTTATTCCTCTGGCAACATTTCCCAGCTGTTCTCCCATAAGCCTGAAATGGAGCTAAGCGTCAGTCAAGTACCCAGAGGCATGCACCTCTCCCCGCTCCGTGAAGTCTTCACCTGACTGAATGTCAGTCTCATCTGCTGTCCCCCACCTTTTCCTTGAAGGTCTGCACTGGCCCTGGTGCAGCCCCGGAGAATGCCACCCCCATGCTCATCCACATACATCTATTCCCAGTGTCTACAGACTCAGTCCCTCAGGGGACCTGGACTCTCAGGGGACCTGGACACTGCATTCAATCTTATAATTTAGACAAACGGCTAGGGGGAAGAAAAACTAACACTTATTTAGCTCGAGACTCTTCACAGATGCACTTTATTGTTAATTTATTATCTATTTATTTATTGAGACAGGGTCTCACTCTGTCACCCAGGCTGGAGTGCAGTTGTGCGATCGTGGCTCACTGCAACCTCTGCCTCTCGGGCTCAAGCAATCCTTCCATCTCAGCCTCCCAAGTAGCTGGAAGTACAAGCGTGCACCACCACAACAGGCTAATTTAAAAAATTTTTTTGTAGAGACGGAGTTTTGCCATGCTGTTCAGGGCGGTCTTGAACTCTTGGGCTCAAGTGATCTGCCCGCCTCAGCCTCCCAAAGTGCTGGGATTATAGACATGAGCCACCGTGCCTGACTATGTCACTTAATTTTTAACCTTTAAACTGTAGAATATGAAATGCCAAATTCAAGAGGATTGTGCCCTAAAATCAGGAAGACTAAATGACTTTCCTGGAGATGATAATTATTGCTGAAGATCACAGAAATTGTGTGTGTGCATGTTGTATATGTGCATGTTCCCATTGTCAAGTGTCAGAATCAATGACATGTTAGCTTTATGAAAAGAATTTGTTGGAAGGCTTCCTCCTTTTTCCATGCTTTGGAATAGCGAACACGGAACTTTAATATTTTGTTTTGACACCTTTACCTAAACTCCCCTATGAGTTTTCTATGCTTAGTGCTTGTTGACAGGTTTAGAGACTATTCCGTAATAACTTGAAGCCGAAAGAAATTTCCGATAATAGCAAATTGGCTAATCTAAACCGACTCTCTCATAGAGGAAAGCAGAAAACATGAGGCAAATGTTGTTGCTGCTATCGTTGTTGAAGATCTGGTTGTGTACGTTAGAGACCAAATCAGGCAGTGAAGACTTTCCCAGGCCAAGAGCTGGGAGAAGACTAAATTTCAGGGTGGTAAGTCCAGCATTTAAAGCTACATTTATTTATTTATTTTTTTTTTTATTATTATACTTTAGGTTTCAGGGTACATGTGCACAATGTGCAGGTTTGTTACATATGTATCCATGTGCCGTGTTGGTGTGCTGCAACTATTAACTCGTCATTTAGCATTAGGTATATCTCCTAATGCTGTCCCTCCCCCCTCCCCCCAACCCACAACAGTCCCTGGAGTATGATGTTCCCCTTCCTGTGTCCATGGGTTCTCATTGTTCAATTCCCACCTATGAGTGAGAACATGCGGTGTTTGGTTTTTTGTCCTTGCGATAGTTTACTGAGAATGATGTTTTCCAGTTTCATCCATGTCCCTACAAAGGACATGAACTCATCATTTTTTATGGCTGCATAGTATTCCACGGTGTATATGTGCCACATTTTCTTAATCCAGTCTATCGTTGTTGGACATTTGGGTCAACCATTGTGGAAGTCAGTGTGGCGGTTCCTCAGGGATCTAGAACTAGAAATACCATTTGACCCAGCCATCCCATTACTGGGTATATACCCAAAGGACTATAAATCATGCTGCTATAAAGACACATGCACACGTATGTTTGTTGCAGCACTATTCACAATAGTAAAGCTACTTTTAACCAAGGAGAATTTGCTGATTCCAGAAAAGGTGTGTAAGGAAGTGAACAGCCCTTCTGACAACCATGTGAGCCAAGGGAACAGAAGTTGGAAGCCAGGGTCAGGGCCATGTTAAATCTGCCACATCTTATTTGGGCTGGGGTCACAAGGGGTTGAATCCTGAAAGTGAGAGCAAACTGGAAATAAATCAGAGCTTGTATAAACTTCAGCCTAGTTTTTAGTCAACTAGGTGGCCCAGAAAATCTTTAACACTTATTCAGGTCATCCTGTTCTGCTAAAGGGTCCAGGTCCCTGGGAGAAGCAAAGACAATGCCTCAGAAGAAGACATCATCCCATGCCTCAATTTTTTAAAAAAACAGGCGCAGGATCAAATGAAACCTGACACGTGAGGAAAGAAGCCAACACACAAAGAGCCAACGGAAGCAGCAGAAAACAGTAGATGATAGTGACAGACTCGCAGGCACTCTAAATGCTAGAGTTATCCAACTCAGACTTTAACTATAATGTATTCAAAAGCATGGTCGATAAAATTAAAAATTTCAGAACTGAAAAGTACCAAAACTGACATGCTGATTTTAAAAAGAACCAGAATAAATTTCTAAAACTAAGATAATATAGTAACCTAAAATCAGTAGTGATTGAATGGGTTTGACAGCAGATTAGGCACAGCGGAAGAGAGAATTAGTAAATGGAAAACAACTCTGTCCACGATAAAGAGCAGAGAGGTAAACAAATGGAAAATACAAAATAGACTATAGGCTATAGAGAATATAGTAGTGATAAGGTCTGACATATGTTTCATTAAGAATCTCAGAAGAAGAGGAGAAAGTGAATGGGCAGAAGATACAAGAGCAGAGAATTTGTTAAATCTGATGAAGGACTTCAATACCTACATATTTAAGAAACTCAAAAAAACTCCAAAGAAGATACAACAAAAGACACATTGGGGTACAAGTGTTGAAAACCAAAGACAAGGAATCTCAAAGGTGACAGGGATGAGGGCAGTGGGCAGTTACTTTGACAGTAGCAACAATAAGACTGTCAGCTGACTTCTCAAGAGGAAAATATAGAACCTAGAAGACAGTGGAATAGTACCTTGAATGTGCTGAAAGAGAATAATGGCTAACACAGCCTACAAAAGTATTTTTCAGGAACAAAGATGAAATAAAGATATTTCAGAGAAACATAAATTGGAAGGATTCACCATCAGCAGAACATGCAGCAGCATTTGCTCTGTGTCTTTTGCTGTAATAAACGATACCTATAAGTGTAACCTGTTATTGGGTCTTAGGAGTTTTTCTAGAGTATCAACGAATTTGAGGCTAGTTGTGAGAATCCCTCTTCAAAAAAACACTCAACAGAAATGTATGTGCACGTGCACCAAGAGACATAAACAGCACTGTTCATAATAACCCCAACTGGGAATGACTCAAATGTCATTCAACAATAGAATGGATAACTGTAACATATGCATGCAATGCAATATGATACAGCAATGAACATCTAAGAACAACAGCTACATCCAACATGAAGGATAAATCTCAGACACAAAAGAGTATTTGGTTTATGATTCCATTTATACAAAGTCCAAAACAGACAACATTAAACAAGTGTTTAATTAAATAATAGTATTTTGCAATGCATGCTTAGGCAGTAAAACTACCAAGAAAAGTGAGGAAATAAATCACCATAAAAAAAAATCCAGGTTACCATTGGGCAGGAAGGAAAGAGGAAGCTGCATTTGGGAAGGGGTACACAGAGGGCTTATGGAGTGCTAGTGATAGTCTATTTCTTAGCCAGGATGGTGGTTACACAAGGGTTTCACCTTATCATAATTTAGTACAAACTGATATATTCGTAAGGTTATTCACTGCAGCATTATTGGTAATACCAAAAGATATCAAACATCAGAAATGCCTATCAGTGCAGAACTAGTTGAATAAACTATGACACATCCATGCTATGGAATACCACATATCAATAAAGGAAATGAGGAAAGGCCTTATGTACTGATATGGAGTAATCTCTTTTTTTTTTTTTTTTTTGAGACGGAGTCTTTCTCTATCGCCCAGGCTGGAATGCAGTGACGTGATCTCGGCTCACTGCAAGCTCTGCCTCCCAGGTTCACGCCATTCTCCTGCCTCAGCCTCCCAAGTGGCTGGGACTACAGGTGCCCGCCACCACGCCCGGCTAATTGTTTTGTATTTTTTTAATAGAGATGGGGTTTCACCATGTTAGCCAGGATGGTCTCGATCTCCTGACCTCGTGATCTGCCCGCCTCGGCCTCCCAAAGTGCTGGGATTACAGGCGTGAGCCACCGCACCCGGCCTATATGGAGTAATCTCTATTAACTGTTAAGTGAAGAAAGCCAAGGTCAAAACTGTGTATAGAGTTTACCACCTTTTATGTAAGAAAGGATATATACGTGTGTGTACATGTGAGTGTATAATGTGTATACATGTGTATATACACATATATGCACACATATTCATACACACATACATATGTTCACATGTATACATGCACATATATACATGCATATAAAAATATACATAGGTATGTATTAATTATATATATATATATAGAGCTTATTTTTTGCCATTAAAAAATACTGGAAGAATAAATCAAAAACTAATTAAAAAATTAATGGAGATGGGAACAGGAGGTGGGGAGAAAAGGTGGAGAATATAGGGAAGATTTCTCTGATCCTCCTTTTTTGGGACATGTAACGTTCAAACATAATGTTGATTTCTGAACTGCATAAATATATATTCAAAAATTAAATGAAATCCAAAGAAAGACAAACCTATCATTGAAAGCAAATGGAAATTAATCCAATTTCCAATGTAGTAAAATAACTATAGGGAAAGTAATTATTTCATATGACTTTGGTCATTGCTATGAGTTGAATGTTTGTCACCTCTCAAACTCATGTGGAAATTTCATTGCTATTCTAACAGTATTAAGAGGTGGGACCTTTAGGAGGTGATTAGGCCATGAAGACTCTGCCATCCTGAATGCATTAATGCTGTTATCACAGGAGTGGGTGAGTTCCTTATAAAAGGACAACTTTGGCTGGGTGCGGTGGCTCACGCCTGTAATCCCAGCACTTTGGGAGGTTGAAGCAGGCAGATCACGAGGTCAAGAGATCGAGACCATCCTGGCCAACATGGCGAAACCCTGTCTCTACTAAAAATACAAAAATTAGCTGGGCATGGTGGTGTGCACCTGTAGCCTCAGCTACTTGGGAGGCTGAGGCAGGAGAATCGCTTGAACCCAAGCCGAGATGGCACCACTGCACTTCAGCCTGGTGACAGAGTGAGATTCTGTCTCAAAAAAAAAAAAAAAAATGACAACTTCAGTCCCCTTTTGCCTCTCTCTTTCTTTCTGCTGGAGCTGGGACACCCTTCTACTTCTCCTACCTTGAACATGAGAACTCCAGGCTCTCCAGCCTTTAGACTACAAGACTGATACCAGCAGACCCCCCAACTCCTATAGATTCTCAAACTGAGGATTACACCATCCGCCTCTCTGGTTCGGAGGCTTTAGTACTTGGACTCAGCCATGTTACCAGCATCCCAGGGTCTCCAGCTTGCAGATGGCCTGTCATGGGACTTCTTGGCCTCCATAATTGCATGAGCCAATTTCTCTAATAAATAAATCCACTCTTTCCTTTCTCTTCTTACCTCCCACCACCATTGGCTCTGTCTCTCTGGAGAGCCTTGATTAATATAGACATCTGACTCTTTATACCCTTAATAAAACATTTTTAAATCTATAAGGAACTGCAAACAATATTTTTTAACTTCACTCAGTAGTTGTATTGTTAGTAGTCTTGGTATCGTAATTTGAAGGCAAAGGTTAATAGTACTAGGAACCAAGATTCTCAGTGTAATGGAAGAGTTAAAATGTAAAATCAAAGAACTTAAGGGGGTAAGACTCCCGCACTGTTGAATTTGAATTGTAAATGCTAATGTAAATTCATGGTTTAGAAGCTAATGCATTGCTTGGTTCTGTCCAATAAAAGTGCTTAGGAGGAACCCTATCAAGGGCCCATGAGTGTCTGGATCTCAGTTTCTAAATACCACGTCCCATTAAGGAACTGTCTCTTTAGAGAAATGGCTGATTTCAGTCTGAACAAAGAAAGACTCGGCTGAGTTTAGCTGTTCTATATATCAAGGAAGCACTAAAAAAATAATAAAATAAAATAAAAAAATAAAAATGGGGCCCACTCAAGAAGAAACAGATAAGTAGTGCTGTACTTATTACATCAATTAAATTTGCAGTTAAAAACCTCAAAACAAACCCCTCCAGGCCGGGATGACTTGGTTGGGAAATCACACCAAATATTTAAAGAAGAAATATTATCAATCCTATACGGATTTTCCCAAAATATTGAAGAAGTGTAAAGTATGGACTGCAAACAGAAACAACACTTGCTTTAATCCAGGAAGGTGAGGATCATAAAATAAAACTAAGAAACTATCAGCTGAATTTTCATGTTCCCATGACTTTGAAGGACTTTGCCACATACTCAAAGTAAAGTAGTCTAACTTTGCTTTTTAAAGTAGTCTAACTTTGTTCAGAGCCCATCTGGCCCCGAACACCCCTGAGGCTCTCATGCCCCCACATCCCCCACACACCTTTCACTGCATCACTACTGATCCCTACTCAGATCCCAAAGTAGTTGTCTATCATCACCCATAGAACCCACAGGGCTGTGCTCACTTCAGATTTAAATCCTAAGTATAACTGCAGTCAAATGAAACCGTAACACCATTAAACAAAAGACACATACAGCCATTAGAGACAATCAGCTCCTTCCCTGGTGAATACAGCGGAGCTTTCTCATTTCCACTTGGATGCTCTCAGCCTTTTGCCTGAGACCAATGACATATGGTTCTCTCCTACAGGCAGAACTGCTGCTTGGTCAGCCTCAGGGAAGGAGCAAGAATCAGTAGGATAGCTTTATTTTCCTTCTAAATGCTGGTACTTACAGCTTATCCTCAAAGCAGATTTTGGCGTACTTGTTTCTGCCACCTCCGCTGAGTAACCTGTAGGCATAGGTGTCAGATGGGCAGGGAGTCCAGTGGTCACATTTTTGCCTTTTGGGGACTGGGGCTGTAATGAATAAGAAAGTATACAGCCGTTAACATCCCACAGTAATTTACAGATGCACCTGCTGCTTGGCGGAGAACACCAGCGCTTCATCCCAGGAACTCCAAGCAGCGGTGGGAAAGCCTGAGGGGGAGGGTTTCCAGACTTCACTGAGAATTCCCCTAAAGACACAAAGCACACTGGATGGGATTTTATTTTAAAGTGACAAATAAGCAAAGAGGGAGAGGGGTACTGAGTAGGCATAACAATTTCAAAAGGGCTGGGAATCACTGCCCATGGCTGCCCATTGTGACATTCTTGGTGGGCAATGTAATTTGCAATACAATAAAAGAAAGATTACAGGGGTCTAAGAGAGCTGGTGAGCAAAGACAGCCATCTGTGGAGCATCTATAAAGCTTCTGCATCTATACAGCCTTAGACACCTTAAACACACACACATCACACAACATGCCACATACACTATAAACACACACATCATACATATCATACAACACACCACATGCTCAACACACTGACACCCACACCACACATGCATACACACACACCACATGACGTATCACACACACCATATACAGCACATATTCACACACATCATGCAACATACTGCACATCTCACACACACACCATGTACTCACCACACACATATGCACACCATACCATATAGACACACACACCATACATGTACACACACACACCACACCACTCCTACACACATCCCCTCCCCCAACACACACCATATCACATACAGACACACATACACTCTATACCACATACATCTGACCACCACAGCTGACCCACTCTCCTTTCAATTGAGTGTGAGGAACTGAGCTTTTTGCCCAGGATGCTATGATGTCAGATCCTGGAGATATCTCTCCTAGCATCAGCATCCTTATTTCACAGGGGTCAGCAATTTGGGAGGATTGAGGGACCTGAGGCTGGAATGCAAGGAGCCCACCTGGCCCTGAACACCCCTGAGGCTCCCATGCCCCCACAGCCCCCACACATCTTTCACTGCATCACTACTGATCCCACTCAGATCCCAGAGGAGTTGTCTATCATCACCCACAGAACCCACAGGGCTGTGCTCACTTCAGATTTAAATCTAAGTCTGCAGAAAGGAATTCAGAAAGCACTCTCTCACCTTAAGTTTGAGTAGAGACTTGGCTCTATTTTATGAATTACTGTACTCTTAGCACCTTAAACTAAGAAGTATAGTCAGCAAAATGGTAGATTATGCATAAAATATCACAAGTAAAGAATCAAAATATACCACTATAGAAAATCATATAATCAGAAACAAAGACAGCAAGACAGGAAGAAAGGAACAAAGGATGTACAAAACAACCAGGAAACAATGAACAAAATGGAAGTAGTAAAGCCTTATCTGTCAATAATTACCTTAAACGTAAATGAATTAAATTCTCTAATCAAAAGACACAGATTAGCTCAACGGATTTAAAAACAAACACAAAAAACAAAACCCAACTATATGTTGCCTATAGGAGACTCACTTCACCTTTAAAAAAATGTATAGATTGAAAGTGAAAGGATGGAAAAAATACTCCATGCAAATGGAAACCAAAAGAGAGCAGGGATAGCTATATTTACATTAGTTTAAATAGACTTTAAGTCAAACTTTTAAAAAAGACAAAGATGGTAATTATATGATAATAAAGGAGTGAATTCATCAAGAAGACATAACAATTGTGTGTGTGTGTATATATATATATATATATGCACCGAACATCAGAGCACCGAAATGCAAAAATTAAGAGATCTGAAGGCAGAGATAAACTGTAATACAAAGGTAGTAGCTAATGTCAATACCCCACTTTCAACAACAGACAGATCAGCCAGGCAGAAAATTTTTTAAAAATTAAATTTTGTCTTAGTCTGTTCAGGCTGTTTTAAAAAAATACCTTAGGCTAGGCGATTTGTAAATAACACAAATTTATTTCTTAAACTTCTTGTTTCTTTTGAGATGGAGTCTCACTCTGTTGCCCAGGCTGGAGTGTAGTGGTGTGATCTCAGCTCACTGTAACCTCCACCTCTCAGGTTGAAGTGATTCTCCTGCCTCACCCTCCCAAGTAGCTGGGACTATAGGCATGCACCACTACATCTGGCTAGTTTTTGTATTTTTAGTAGAGATGGGATTTTGCCACGTTGGCCAGGCTGGTCTTGAAATCTTGACCTCAGTTGATCCACCCACCTCGGCCTCCCAAAGTGCTGGGATTACAGATGTGAGCCACCATGCCTGGCCTATTTCTTAAACTTCTAGAGGCTGAGAAATCCAAGGTCAGGGTGCTAGCAGATACAATGTCTGATGAGGGCCCATTTCTCATAGATTGCACCTTGTTGCTGTGTCCTGGCATGGTGGAAAGGGGCAAACATGCCCCCTTCAATCTCTTTTATAAGGGTGCTAATACCATTCATAGAGGCTCTAATCCCATTTGTAAGTCTTCATGTCTTACTTTCCACAAGGCCCTACCTCTTAATACTGTCAGATGAGTAGTGAGGTTTCAACATATAAATACTGGTGGGACATCAACACTCAGTAGAGGAGACTTGAATTGCTCTTTACCCCAAAAGCATCTAATAGACATACAGAGCATTCCATCCAGCAGCAACAAAATTCCATTCTTCTCAAGCACACATGGAATGTCTTCCAGGACAGACCATGTGTTAGGTCACAAAACAAAACTTAATAAATGTAAGAAGACTGAAATTGCATCAAGTATCTTTTCCTACTACCATGGTATGAAACTAGAAATCAATAATAGAAGTATATTAGGCCATTATCCCATTGCTATAAAGAAATACCTGAGACTGGGTAATTTATAAAGAAAAGAGATTTAATTGGCTCATGGTTCTGCAGGCTGTAAAGGAAGCATGGTGCTAGCATCTGCTTAGCTTCTGGGGAGGCCTCAGGAAACTTACAATCATGGTGGAAGGCAAAGGGGGAGCACGGCCAGAGGAGGAGCAATAGACAGTGAGGGTGGGAAGGAGGTGCCACACACTTTAAAACAACCACATCTCATGAAAATTCACTATTATGAGCACTGTATCAAGGGGATGGTGCTAAACCATTCATGAGGAATCCACTCCCGTGATCCAAACACCTCCCACCATGCCCCACCTCCAACAACAGGGATTAAAATTTGACATGAGACTTGTTGGGGACACAAATCCAAATCACATCATTTTGCCCCTGGTCCCCCAAATATCTTGTCCTTCTCACATTGCAAAATACAATCATGCCTTCCCAATAGTCCCCCAAAGTCCAAAATCACTCCAGCGTTAACTCAAAAGTCCAAAATCCCAAGTCTCATCTGAGATAAGGCAAATCTCTTCCACCTACAAGCCTGTAAAACCAAAAATAAGTTATTTACTTCCAAGATACAATGGAGGTACAAGCAGTGGGTAAAATATTTCCATTTTAAAAGGGAAAAAATCAGCCGAAAGAAAGAGGCTATAGGCCCCACACGAGTCCAAAACCCAGCAGGGCAGTTATCAAATCTTAAAGCTCCAAAACAATCTCCTTTGACTCCATGTCTCACATCCAGCGTACACTGGTGTGAGGGGTGGACTCTCAAGGCCTTGGGTAGCTAGTTCCACCCCAGTGGCTTTGCAAGGCTCAGTCCCTGAGGCTGCTCTCACAAACTGGCATTAAATTTCCGTGGCTTTTCCATGCTGAGGGTGCAAGCTGCTAGGATCTGCCCCTCTGGGGTCTGGAGGATGGTGGCCCTCTTCCCACAGCTCCACTAGGCAGTGCTCCAGTGGGGACTAGTGTGGAGGCTCAAACCCCACATTTCCCCTTTGCACTGTTCTAGTAGAGGTTCTGCCCCAGCAGCAGCTTCTGCTTGAGCACTCAGGATTTCCCATATGTTCTCTGAAATTTAGGTGGAGCCTCCAAAGCATTAACTCTTGCATTCTGTGCACCTGCAGGTTTAATACCATGTGAACGCCCCCCAGGCTTATGGCCTGCACCCTCTGAAGCAGCAGCTTGAGCTGTACCTGGGCCCCTTTGAGCCACGGCTGAAACTAGAGCTGCTGATATGCAGGGAACAGTGTCTAGAAGCTGAATAGGTTAGTGGGGCCCTGGGGCTGACCCACGAAACCATTCTGTATTCTTAAGCCTCTGGGCCTGTGTGACAACAGGGGCTGCTGCAAAGGTCTTTGAAATGCCCCTGGGGCCTTTTTCCCATTGTCTTGGCTAATAGCACTTGGCTTCTTTCTATTTATGCAAATTTCTGCAGCCTGCTTCAATTCCTCCTGTGAAAATAGGCTTTTCTTTTCTGCCACATGGCCAGGCTGCACATTTTCCAAACTTTTATGCTCTGCTTCCCCTTTAAATATAAGTTCCAACTTTAGGTCATTTATTTGCTCACACTTATAAGTACAGGTTGTTAGAAGCAGCCAGGCCATATCTTAAATGCTTTGCTGCTTAGCAATTTATGCCATCAGATACCCTAACTCATCACTCTCAAGTTCAGAGTTCCACAGATCCCTAGGTCAGGGGCACAATGCAGCCAAGCTCTTTGCTAAGGCATAATAAAAGCGACCTTTGCTCCATTTCCCAATAAGTTCCTCATTTTCATCTGAGACTTCATCAACCTGGCCTTCACCATCCATCTCATTATCAGCATTTTGGTCACAACCATTCAACTAGTCTATAGGAAGTTCCAAACTTTCCCTCATTTTCTTGTCTTCTGAGCCTCCAAACTCTTCCAACCTCTGCCTGTTACCCAGTTCCAAAGCTGCTTCCTCATTTTCATATATCTTCATAGCAATGCTCCACTCCTATGTACCAACGTTCTGCATTAGTCCATTCTTGCACTGCTATAAAGAAATATCTGAGACTGGGTAATTTAGAAAGAAAAGGGTTTTAATTGGCTCACAGTTCCACAGGCTGTACAGGAAGTATAATGCTGGCATATTCTCAGCTTCTGGGGAGGCCCCAGGAAATTTACAATCATGGCAGAAGCCAAAGGGGTAGCAGGCATATCACATGGCCAGAGCAGAAGCAAGAGAGAGAAGAGGGAGGTACCACATATTTTTGAACAACAAGATCTCGTGAGAACTCACTCGTTATCATGAGAACAGCACCAAGAAGATGGTGCTAAACCATTCATAAGAAATCCACTCCCATGATCCAATCACATTTCACCAGGCCCCATCTCCAACATTGAGGATTACAATTCAACATGAGATTTGGTGAGGACACAGATTCAAGCCATATCAAAAAGTAATTTCAGAAAATTCAAAAATATGTAGAAATCAAACAACATTGGCTTCTGAACGGCCAATGGATCAAAGAAGAAATTAAAAGGGAGATTAAAAACTATCTTGAGACAAAAAAATAAAACCAGAAACACAACATATCAAAACTTATGAGATACAGCAAAACAGTTCTAAGAGAGGAGTTTATGGTAATAAATGCATACATTAAAAAAAGTCTCACATAAACAACCTAAGGTTATACATCAAGAAACTAGAAAATGAAGAACAAACTAAGCTCAAAGTTAGCAGAAGGAAAAAAATGACAACAATCATAATAGAAGTACATGAAATGGAGACTAGAAAAACAATAGAAAGGTCAAAAAAACAGACTTGATTTTTTGAAAAGAGATAAAATTGACAAACCCTTAGCTAGACTGAGAAAAAAAGAAAGAGAAGAGTCAAATAAAATCAGTAATGAAAGAGCAGACATTACCACTGATACCACAGGAACACTGAAGTATCATAAGAGAGTATTGTGAACAATTATACACCAAAAAAAGGAACAGACCAATAAATGTAAGGAGACTAAGTCAGTAATAAAAGGTCTCCCATCAAAAAAAATCCCAGGACCAGATGGCTTCATGGCTGAATTTTACCAACCAATTAAAGAACTAATACCAATCAATTTCAAACTCTTCCAAAAAATTGAAGAGGAGGGAATGCTTCCAAACTCACTTTATGACGCCAGCATTACCCTGATACCAAAGCCAGACAAGGGCACTACAAGAAAATAAAAGTGTAGGTCAATATCCTGGATGAACATAGATGCCAAATTCCTCAGCAAAATATTAATACTAGCAAACTGAATTCAACAAGACATTAAAAAAATCATTCACCATATGTATTAGTCCATTCTTGCATCACTATAAAGAAATATCTAAGATTGAGTAATTGATAAAGAGGTTTAATTGGCTCACGGTCCTTCAGGCTTTACAGAAAGCTTGGTACTGGCATATGCTTCACTTCTAGGGAGCCCTCAGGAAGCTTACAATCACAATCATGGTGGAAGGTGAAGGGGAGCAGGCATGTCACATGGTGAAAGCAGGAGTAAGTGAGATAGAGTGGCAGGGGGAGATGCCACACTCTTTTAAATGACCAGATCTCATAAGAACTCACTATCGCAAAGGCAGCACCAAGCCATGAGGCATGCACCCTCATCATCCAAATACCTCCCTCCAGGCTCCACCTCCAGCACTGGGAATTACAATTCCAAATGAGATTTGGGCAGGGCCAAATATCCAAACTAAATCGCCATGACCAAGTGGCATCTGTCCTTGCAAGGACAGATGCAAGGATGATTCAACATACACAAATCAATAATGTGATCACCACATCAACAGAATGAAGGACAAAAACTGTATGATAATGTCATATGGTTTAGACAGAAAATAGAAGCAAGAAAAGAATTTGACAAAATTGAAATCCTTTCGTGATAAAGGAATGTTCCTTAACACAATAAAGACCACATATGAAAAGCTCACAGTTAACATCATAATATCAACTCAAGTTGATGGAGAAAGGACAGTCTCTTCAATAAATGGTATTGGGAAAACTGGATATCCATATGCAGAAGAATGAAATTAGATCCTTACCTCACACCACATAAAAAGTCAACGCAAAATAAATTAACGACTTAACCATAAAACCTGAAACTATGAAGTTATGAGATAAAATATAAGGGAAAAGCTCCATGATGTTGGTTTGGGCAATGATTTGGGGAATATGCCCTAAAAGCACAGGCAACACAACAAAAATAGGCAAAGGGAATTACATCAAACCAAAAAGCTTCTGCACAGCAAAGGAAACAATCAATGGAGTGAAGAGACAACCTACAAAATGGGAGAAAATATTTGCAAGGTGTAAATCTGATAAGTGATTAATATCCAAAACATACAAGGAACCCAAACAACCAATAACAAGAAAACAAATAAAAAACCTGATTGAAAAATGGATAAAGAACTTGAATAAAGATTTTTCCAAAGAAGACATACAAATAACTAAAACATATATGAAAACATGTTCAATATTACTAATAATCAGGGCAATGCAAACGCACGATGAGATATCAGCTCACACCTGTTAGAACGGCTATTACTAATAACAGGAAAGATAATGAGCGTTGGTGAAGATGTGGAGCAAAGAAAACCCTATATGCTATTGATGGAATGTAGGTTAGTATAGCCATTATGGAAAAACAGTATGGAAATTCCTCAAATAATTAAAAGTAGAATATATGATAAAGCAATCTCACATCTGAGCATACATCCAAAGGATATGAAATCAGTATGTCAAAGAGAGATCTGCACTCCCAGGTTCACTGCGGCATTATTCACGATAGCCAAATACGGAATCAACCTATGTGCCCATCGATGAATGAATGAATAAGGAAAATGTGGTATAACAGAGTGTACAATAGAATACTATTCAGCCTAAAAGAGAAGGAAATCCTGCCATTTGTGACAATGTAGATGAACGTGGAGGACATTATGCTAAGAGAAATAACACACCCACAGAAAGACAACTACCACGTGTTCTCACCCACATGTGGAATCTAAACAAATTGAACTCATAGAAGCAGAGGGTAGGATGGTGAGAGGAGAATGGTACTTACCAGTGGCCAGAGGTTCAGGGGTTTGGGAAGATGTTGGTTAAAATGTACAAAGTTTCAGCTACACAAGAGGAATAAGTTCAAGAGATCTCTTGCACATCATGGTGACTACAGTTAATAACAGTATACAGTGGTCCTCCTGTTATTCACAAGGGGTACATTCCAAGACGCCGAGTGGATGCATAAAGCCACAAATAGTACAGAACCCTATAGATACCAGCTGGGTATATCTTATCCAAAATGCTTGGGACCAGCAGTGTTTCAAATTTTTTTGGATCTTGGAATGTTTGCATTATACTTACCAGTTGAACACCCCCAATCTGAAAATCCAAAATCCAAAATGCTCCAATGAATATTTCCTTGGAGTGTCATGTTGCTGCTCAAAAAGTTTTGGATTTTGAAGCATTTCAGGTTGTGTGTTTTCAGATTTGGGATGCTCTACCTGTATTATGTTTGTTTTTTTTTTTCCTATACAGACATGCCTATGATAGTTTAATTTACAAATTAGGCAGAGTAAGAGATTAACAACAATTAACAATATAGTTTAATTTATAAATTAGTTGGAGTAAGAGATTAACAACTAACTCTAATAAAGTTATGTGAATGTGGTCTCTCTCAAAATATCTTACTGTATTTACTGAAGTTCTTAGCAAATTCAGCAAATGATTTTTTTCTTTCCTTATGAAATTGAGAGCTTTCACCTTTTCACTTAAAGAAAGCACTTTCCAGCTGGGCGTGGTGGCTCATGCCTGTAATCCCAGCACTTTGGGAGGCTGAGGTGGGCAGATCACCTGAGGTCAGGAGTTCGAGACCAGCCTGGCCAACATGGCAAAATCCCGTCTCTGCTAAAAATACAAAAATTAGCCAGGTATGGTGGTGAGCACCTGTAATCCCAGCTACTTGGGAGGCTGAGGCAGGAGAATCACTTGAACCCAGGAGGCAGAGGTTGCAATGAGTCAAGATGGTGCGACTGCACTCCAGTTTGGATGACAGAGCATGACTTCATCTCAAAAAAAAAAAAAAAAGGAAGAAAGAAAGAAAGAAAGAAAGAACTTTCCGGCTTCTCTTTGGCGTATCCAAGTTGACAGCACCTCTACTCTTGCTCTGTGGAGCCATTATTCAGTAAAATAAAGGTGACTTGAACACAGATACTGTGACAGTCAATCTGATGACCAGGCTGGCTCCTAAGTGACTAATAGGCAGGGAGTGCGTACAGCACGGAGATGCTAGACAAAGGGACGATTCAGGTCCCCCGTGGGATGAGGCAGGACAAGGCGAGAAGGTGTGAGATTACATCACACTAATCAAAATGACACACAATTTAAAACATTTAAATTGCTTTTTTCTGGAGTTTTCCATTTAGTATATTTGGACTGTGAATGGCCAAGGGTAAGTGAAGTCACAGAAAGCAAAACCACAGATAAGTGGGGGGAACTACTGTATTGTATACACGAAAATCACCATGAGAGTAGATTTTAAGTGTTTTCATCACATAAAAATGCTAAGTATGTGAGGTGATGCATGTTAAGTGGCTTGATTCGGCCATTCCACAACGTATACGTATATGAACACATGCTGTCAATGAATTAATTAAAGATAAAAGCTATCATGACCAGGGCAAACAGCACTGGTGCTGGAAGGGCCTGCTGGAGAAAACTGGGCACACAGAGGTGCTGTGACATCAGAGCAAGCTGCCAGGGCCGAGCTGGACGTGGTCTGGGTTTTTTTGATGACCACAGTCCTCCGTCCCCAGTAGGTGGAAACACAGAGCTCTCCCGGGAGTGCTCACACCAACCGTGCAGGCTGGCTCCCCTCCTTCAGACCTTCCTCCTTGCCTGCTCCGTCTCATCTGAACACTCCAGCTCCCCCCAGTACCACCCAGCCCCACTCCCTG
This sequence comes from Hylobates moloch, assembly GCF_009828535.3. NCBI lineage: Eukaryota > Metazoa > Chordata > Mammalia > Primates > Hylobatidae > Hylobates > Hylobates moloch. Next base: position 4,939,893 of record NW_026652289.1, read on the forward strand.
TTTTATTTTATTCTTCTTAGCAGTTAACACTCAAATAACCTACAGTTTCTCTTCCCTTTTTAAAAATTCTCAGCCAGGTACGATTGCTCATGCCTGTAATTCCAGCACTTTGGGAGGCCAAGGCGGATGGATCTCCTGAGGTCAGGAGTTTGAGACCAGCCTGGACAAAGTGGTGAAACTTTTCAAATAATTAACTTAATGTTTTTTTTTTTCAAATAATTAACTTAATTTTTTTTCAATCTCCAGATACCTAAATTTAAAGCAAGTGTTTAATTGCTCATATGAAAACGTGCTATAAATGGACTATTTTTTCCAGTGTTTCTAGATTTTTGGACACTTTGTCTTTAGTGCCCTTTTTTCAATTTAATAATTATACTCATTACTTAGGTATTCGCCTGAAAACATGTTGAATATAGCATTTGAAAATGTAACTAACAGTTTAAAAGTAGGTGTGTCCTGATTCCCAACTTTGCAGACACCCTGTGTATGGGTACTCAATTCAGAGAGAATACACGAATGGGAATACTCAGGAATCCTCCCTGGAGCCCACGCTCCCCTTTAGTGTAGGTGACCTGTTCCCTTCACAAGCGCACAGACCTGTCTGCTTTCCCGTGGGCAGTGCTGTTCTCAGCACGACAGCTCTATGGTTTGTTTAACCAGGCCCTGCTGTCAGAGACTTACGAATTGTGTCTCAGAAACACTTCCAGGTCCTCTTGTCATCATCAGGATGCTGCAGGGAGTAAACTGGATACAGAATCCTCTCAGCTGGAGGATGAGGAGGACTCGTGTCTCTATACAGACACACTGTGCATGCTGACAGGTGTGGTATGCTTACTCAGAGAGGTGGATGGCATGCCACATCCATGGCCCTGATGGTTCCTAAAAGATAAAACCACCTCTGCATCCCGGAGGGTATGGTCATTAGGACAACAGTACGGCAGCAGCTTAGCACAAGAGGTAGCAAGGGAAGATAGAAAAGGTAGTTTTACTTTGTGGTAAAGCCAGCTGAGCTATTACAAGTGAGCAAATGGTCTGAAGACACCACAAAGAGGCAAAGAGAAGATCCCCACCATGAGGGTATGAAACTAGAAATTAATCACAGGAGTAATTTCAGGAAATCTACAAATATGTAGACACTTAACAACCAATGGGTCAGAGAAGAAATTAAAAGGAAATTAAAAAATATCTTAAGACAAATGGAAATGGGAATGCAAGGTGAATAAGGCAGCATCTCTTTGCAACTAAACTGGTATAAATATCTGGTCCTCATATTTCTCCAACCTCTACTAACCTTTGGGATGATTCTGGCTCCTGTGCAAGTCACACATTCTGGTCAATAAGCCTCAAAAGCAACACAGGAAGCAGAAGTTAAGCCTAAATTCAAAGTTAAACCTTTAATTAATAAGGGAGGAGAGGATAACAAAGCCAAGGAGTACTTCTTTCCAGAAATGGTGGAAAGATTTATAAAATAATCCGTGTTTTGTGATTTAGCTAAGGGCTGTGCCTGCAAACATATCCAATAACAGTTTTGACCTAAAAATACATTTTTCATTCTAAAAGTAGCAGTAAATGCTTTCCAGGTAAAGTTTATTTCAGATGCATTAAGTATTTCTTTTAAAAGCACCCTAGGAGGCTGAAGGGCCACAGGACACCCGGGCCTTCCTCCCACCTGACATCCTCATTCTTTGTTTTCTGGCTTTCCATGGCTCTGGCACCAATAGGCACTGGGAGCCTTCGCAATGATCAAAGGGCACCAGGCCTGGCCTCAATCCCATGACAGGTTCCCAAGGCAGAGGCAGCAGCTGCTAAACTTAGGTGAAGGGAAAGGAGGAGCTTGGGTGAAAAGGGCCCCTACTGGAGAACAGTGGGCTGGGTTCTAGCCTAACTTGCTCCTGTTCCTCCTCCTGCCTCAGGGGCTGGGGCTCAGGGTGCACAGGCCTACACAGGCCTGCCCAGCACTCCCACCCTTGGACCCAGGACACTCACCCAAAGGGCTGGTGCCGGAGTCTCCAGCGGGGCCATTGTGGGGGTTCCATAGGGGTGCTCTCCCCAGGGACTCCTCCTACGGGATCGGCAGCAGAACGAGCAGGTCCCCACGCCAGGGCCTGGCAGCCTGTCAGCCAGGAGCATGGCCTCCTCCCCAGCTTCCAGACTTGCAGCCCCTGGCGCTCTGCAAAGTGAGAGTCCTGTTTCGTGTGGACACATGCAGGAGGGCTTTCCAGAAGGGAGGTGTTTGATGTGCCTCATATCCTCCAGGGAGTGTGTGGCTTTAGTGACTAAGGGTGACATACAGATGGGCGTTTGTGTTTCCTCACAGGGCCTGGGAGTGGGCAGGGAACCCAAGTGTCATTTTAAAAAAGAGTCAGTAGCTTTCCAAGTCCTCCATCCACTTCCCAGAAGCACAAAGCGTCACCACGTGCATGAAGAAAGAAGACCATGTTCCTCACTCAGTGTGGGGTTGGAGGGTGGACACAGCTCCTGGGAAAACAGCTCTTTCCAAACCTGCCTGGAGAACCACATCTAGGTCTTCAGTGCTTTCCCTGAAATTCCTTCCCCCAAACAATCAAAAGGTAAAGTTCATGTGGCTTACGTAGAAGCCAGTGTCCTAGCCAGGGAGAAAGGTGGACGTTCTATTTAGTCTCCTGTTTCTTATGCCTCATGAAAAGCTGGTTTGTTTCAGACTGAAAGCCCTCAGCAGCAACACCATTCCCTAGGATGCAGTCAGCCTTCTGCTATCAGTTTCAGTCTGAGAAATTATTCTCTTGCTGAGGAAAATCCACCTGATTCCTCATCCTTATGGGCAGCTCCTGGTTTATAATACAATAGCTGCTTTACCCAGCTCTGAAAGTAGCGACAGCAATGAGAACCTAGCTATGGAGCTCGCACAGCCTTGCATCCAGACTCTCCTGGTGGCTTTCCCCAGATGTGCTGTAACCACAGGAATGTGTAGACTGGGACTTGGAAGGGTGGAGAGGAGGTTTTATGAAATTTAGATACAAATCACAAAGAACCTTAGATTTAAAAGAAACCAGGCCGGGCGCAGTGGCTCACGCTTGTAATCCCAGCACTTTGGGAGGCTGAGGTGGGTGGATCACGAGGTCAGGAGATCGAGACCACGGTGAAACCCTGTCTCTACTAAAAATACAAAAAAATTAGCCGGGCATGGTGGCGGGTGCCTGTAGTCCCAGCTACTCGGAGAGGCTGAGGCAGGAGAATGGCGTGAACCTGGGAGGTGGAGCTTGCAGTGAGCCGAGATTGCGCCACTGCACTCCAGCCTAGGTGACAGAGCAAGACTCCATCTCAAAAAAAAAAAAAAAAAAAGAAACCGTAGCAATCGTTTAGTTCCAGGACGGTCAAATTTGGCTCTGTATGAAGCCAAGTTTTAAAACAAATTAAAATAAATACAGGTTCTTGGCTTCCACCCTGGACCTAGGGAGCTTTGAATTTCCCAGAGTGGGGTCCAGGAATCTGTCTTTTAAAAATACAGTTTCCTAAATCTTCCTGATTTAGGAACTATGATCTCATTTTAACTCCTATAAATGAGGAAGATTATTCCAGAGGGTAGGAGATCAATGCAAAGTCACTAGAAACATTGAGTCGTGAAATAAGATCCCGTCAGTATAGACCAGGCAAACAAAGAAGGTGGCTGTTTGCACATGGCATTTTGACCATTTCAACTAGCTCATTGTTCTATAGGAGATTAAAAGTCCAGTCTGCAAAAACCAAAGACCAGAAGCCATCAAAGAGTGTTTGTTTCTCTGCTAATCAGTGCTAATGATTTATTAGGTGCCTCTGAGTACAGTGAAGGTAGTATGGCTGGGTGTGCATTTGGCTAAGGGAAGCCACTTTCAAAAGTTGCTGAACTCCCCCCGCCCCGGGTTGGTGGCCATTCCCAGCAGTGTGTCACCTTTAGTAAGCCTTAAGCCTTTGCCACCACATGAGAGTAGCATTACTCCTATACGCCTTTAGCCAGGGGGCACTGCAGTGAATCCTACACAATGTGTTTCTGGGGTAATCCTGGGTTTTACTAAAGAGGGCGATATTTCAGAGGACATGGCACCATCGGAGGTAGATGTCATCTCAGGACTGGAAAGAGCCTTAGGTATAGGTGGCATCTGCTATGCACCCTCACTGACAGATAAGGAACAACTCCAAGATGTTAACAGAGACTTAGTGGCAAGATTAGCATTACATGTTAGTTTTCCTGACTTGAACTTCAGTGCTACCTCAACTACAGCAATTTAAGAGTTGTCAGTTCATTTTGTCTTGGTTGAGAGTCTAGGGAGGTGACTGAACACAGCTGATGTGCTTGGTTTAGTTCTGTTTTACAAGACTTTCTGAGAAAATGATGACCCTCCCTAAGGTCTGAGTATATGCAAGACAAAGTCAGCAGGGTGCTGTTTCTAGGGGCTCTCCCTTGAAGCTCACCTGTACAGCCTGGGGCTCTAAACTAGATTCACTCCTTTACTCATTCACAAACATTTATTAAACACCGGGAACTGGCCTAGATTCTACAGGTATAGCATGAATAGAATAGCTCACACACAAATAGAAGAGGCAGAAAGTAAAGTCAAAGAAGATCTTTTTTTTTTTTTGAGACAGTCTCGTTCTGTCACCCAGGCTGGAGTGCAGTGGTGCCATCTCAGCTCACTGCAACCTCCACCTCCCGGGTTCAAATAAAAACACCCAGTCATAGTCAATTCCTGTGAAGTTATTTTTTCTCCTTTTTTTTGGCCATAAAAGGTAATTCATCTGAAAAGAAATGGTTTTTACAGAAGTATTTTACCATTACCCAGTTTTTTATATTTGTGCAAATTGATTTTTTATACTTTATTTTTGTATCAAAAATATACCAGCATATCTATTTCCAGTGAAATTTTGAAAAGGCCACAGTTTACTATCTGAGTGTTCCACAGTTTTCCAACATATTTTTAAATAAATCCTTCGAAATTTCACCCCTTCCCAACTGGAGTTGTATTCCAAATGCATATATATGTTTTTTGTTTTGTTTTGTTTTTGTTTTTTTTTTTTGAGAAAGAGTCTGCCACTCAGGCTGGAGTGCAGTGGCACAATCTTGGCTGACTGCAACCTCCACCTACTAGGTTCAAGTGATTCTCCTGCCTCAGCCTCCTGAGTAGCTGGGATTACAGGCACCTGCAACCATTCCCAGCTAATTTTTGTATTTTTAGTAGAGACAGGGTTTCACCACATTCGCCAAGCTGGTCTGAACTCTTGACCTCAGGTGATCCACCCGCCTCGGTCTCCCAAAGTGCTGGGATTACAGGTGTAAGCCACTGCACCAGGCCCCAAATGCATATTTTTGTTCAACATACGCTGCACATTAAGTTTCTTTGTTCAGTTTCCTAACATTATGGTTTAGCTTTTAAGTTCTTCTCTAGTAGACTCTGAGGTTCTTAGAAGTAAAGGATGAACCTTAAAACACGTGCACTCAGACCATGGCCCAGAGAGGGATGCTGTTACTAAATATACCTGCCTTGCAGGAATGAGGGCCTGGGGTATCAGAGCTTCTCCTGTTTCAAGAGATGCTGTAACATGGAGTTTTATGGGAGATCTCTCGATTTTAAAATATTTGGCCATATTTTATGTGTTTTGCTTTTAGACAAATCTTGTCTCTGACAGGTCTGTCTCTGGGCCCCCAATTTGCAACTCATGTGCTATGGACTGAACGTGTCCCCCCCAAATTCACATGTCAGAACCTAATCCCCAGTGTGCTGGTGTTAGGAGGTGGGGCCTTTGGCAGGTGAAGCCTTCAGGAATGGGAGTAGTGCCCTTATGAAAGGGGCTTCAGAGACCTCGTTTGCCAGAAGGAGCCATCTACGAAGCAGAATGCAGGTCCCCACCAGACACGAAATCTGCAGGTACCTTGATCTTGAACTTCCCAGCCTCCAACACTGTCAGAAATAAATGCGTTGTTTATAAGGCCCCCAGTCTATGGTATTCTCTTACAGTAATCTGGGTGGACTAAGTCATGATGCTCCCAGACTGGCACACAGCCCTCAGAACCGAGCATGGCCCACTCCCTTGCTTCACTGAGATGCTTCTCAATTGTCACCTCCTTCTCAGAGGCTTCCCCCGCCCATCCTCTCAAATCTCATTTGTTCATGTGTTAAGCTGTCACCTCCCCTCCCTAGGGTATCAGTGCCAAAGGGGCAGGGACCTCGTGTGCTTGTCCTCCATCTCTCCTTAGCTCCTGGACATGCCCAGCACACAGCAGGCTCTCAGAAAACCCACTTGGATTGTGGGGAAGGACAGAAAGCAGCCGCCCTACAGAGAGCTGGGCCTTTCCTAAGCTGATGGTTGAGGGCGTCTGTTGACCAACATACAATGTCTGACCTTTCTTTCACATCTACTCAATTACTCGCTCTTGCTTCCCAAGACTTTACAGAAGGTTTCCCAACAGCTGTTCAGTCTGATAGAAACCTTAAAATGATTCTGGAGCTCAGAACCTGGACCCTCCTGTGCTTCCCAGGGGAGGAAGCCAAGATCTGGGCGGAAAGAGCACAGTTCAAGGTCAGGCTGCAGGTTTGTGCTGGTAACCAGAAGCCACGCTGTTCTAGTCTCACATAGGGTCAGCAGCGGCACGTGCCTTGGAATGGCGTGGGACCTAAATGAGTAACTGCAAAATGCTTCTCTCCTCCTCCTTCCTGATATAAAGCCATCAGGGGCCCCCAGCCTCCAGCTGGGACAGAAACCACCACTCCTTCCTCTGCACACAAGCCATGAAGGCAGCCGTCTGCCCCAAGCACGGCACTCACCTTTGAGGACAGGCCTCTCCCCGATGCTGCGGATGCTATAGGCAGCACTGGACAGGGGTGCATCTGGAATGAGCTCTGCGAGCAGGTATCCCAAATACCAGGCACACAAGGAGGCGAAGACCAGGAACACCACCTTGAGCAGGCCTGCAGAGAGGACACCAAGCAGCTGCTGTGAACGACTTGGTGGCAGCCCTGGCCCTTGGCTCTCCCCATCCCCCCTGTGGCTTTTCATCCCGGCCCAGTGTCAGGGGACTGCGCTATAGGCACAGCGCTCCTGGGAGGAGGCTCCCAGGGTGGGAGGCGGTGTCAGGGTCTTTGAAGTAGACCATATCAGAGAATGCAAACAAGACAGGAATGCTTTCAAGGGCAAGTTGTATTTGCTGTTGGTTTGGGTCTTAAGTGCGTCCTTGAACGTTAATGTCAAAACAGCTAATCAAGCACCTTGTGAACCAGCATGCCCAACGTGAACCTGAAGAAACAAAAGCGGCTCATTCCCTTTGTGAGACACAACTGGATTTGAGCACGCTCCTGCAATTACACTGAAACCTTCAGGGGTAAAGCTCTGTCTGTTTTGTTTATTTCCATATGACCAGCACTGGGAATAGTAGCTGACGCCCAGCAAGCATGCAACAGATTCCTGCTGGATCAAGGCCTGGCCACGCAATACTGGGAAAAAGTCCCCAAACCTGTTCTATCGTCACGGATGTGCCTGCTGGGCCAGTCAAGGTTCCCATTGAGAGAAAGTCCCTGGAGATATCTTTCTGGTTGATTGGCAACAATATATTACTTCTCTTGTTTGATGTGAGCAGCACAATTTCCAAGGAGAAGGCATTGATATCCTCCTGGGTCACCAGAGGCCTGGGGGGCGGCTCTCTGTCTTTTCATAGGCAGCCCACGGCCAGGGCTTTTAGAGTTTGCTCCCTAAATATAGCATAGATCAGAACTCATTCAGCAGTTTGCTTACTCAGATTGCTCCCATGCAGGGATAACCACAGACCCTGAGTAGGATGGGCACTGGGGTATGTGCCCAGTGCATTTAAGTATGTGCTAATAGGGACAGTCAGAAGAAGTAAGAGAAGGAAGGAAGGAGGGAGAGAGACAGGGAGGAAAGAAGGAAGGAAGTGAAGGGGAAAGGAGGAAAGGAGGAAAAAGGAAAGGAAGGGAAGGGAATGTCAAGTCTGAAGGGCCTGACAATGGGCCCCACCTGGGGTGCAGTTCTGGACCTCAGCTTGACTTCCAGTATCTAGAGATCGTCCTTCCTTTCTCAGCAGTGCAGCTGTCCCCGGCCCATGCACTGGCTATGCTGTGCCAAGTCAGCGTGTGTTATTGCTTGGAGGCCCAGCGCTTCAGCAGAGGGAGCCATGGGGATGGAACGAGATGTTTCTGGTTAGCCTTGGGGTTTGGTTTTGTTTTGCTTTTTCAAGTGCATATTTCAACACCATTTTTAAATTTCGAATTTCCAAGCTGCTAAGATTGTTAGACTAGTAAGCATAGGTGGTTTCCTCTGGGGAGAGGCCCAAGGCAGTGTGATCAGTGCAGTTTTTAGGACTGGAAGGTCATCTCAAAGCAGATAAACCAGACACAGAAAACAAAATGAGACAGGTGCAGGCTTGCAGGCCCCTCTCCCGCAGCTGTGCCAACAGTTGTGCTCAGCCACCTGCGGGTGCTGCACTCCCGGGCTCACTCCTCTCCAAGAGTGGTCTCTGCCTAGAGGGTGCTCTCCCCTACGCAGCCCAGCCACAGCGCCCACACAGACACCACAGATGCTTCCCTCCAGGGCCACCCAGCATGCCTGTGACACCGCATGGGTCGCTAATTTTCGAGAAAATTCTGTTGGATGAACACAGAGTGCAGAGTGGGCTAAGACAGCAGCAGAACACGTTCAAAGGCAAAGGCTATCCCCTGTATCCTGTGCATGTGGGTCGCAGCTGGACTATTTCATCCAAGTGTTGTATTTGAAGAAGGAAACTGGCTAACCAGACAATGTTCAGAGCTCTTCTAGACAACACGCCACACCCGAGATCCTCAGCAACAAGCTGCTGTTTAGCTTGGAGAAGGCTGAAAAGGAAGATTATCTACCTTTTGAATGTGTAACAAGCAGCTACATGAAGGAAGAGGTAACTGGGGCCCCAGCTGAACAAAAATAGGTGGACATGGCAGAGAAGAAAATGGAGAATAAATAAGCCAAGTGTCCTCACAAGAAGAAGGGTAGCCCATGGCGGGTCCTGGTGCGGCAGGGAGCTCTCTTCCGGGACACTTTTCAGGACTCCTAGGAAGACTAGAGAGTATCTGTGCTTTGGGTGAGGGGTGCATCCAATGACCTCTAGGCTAGGGACAATCTGGAGTCCAGCATGTAGCTGGCTGGGAAAAGCCATGATCTAGAGTCCGAACCACTTCCAGGGTGGGAGGCAGATCCAGCCACCAGCACTGGGATTGGGACATCATTAGAAGATGGGTGAGGAGCTGGACCAGCAGCCTGTGCTCAGGTCTAGCACAAAGTCACGGAAGTATCCCAGCCACCAGAGGGAGGGCAGGACATAGTAGCCAGGAGGTGACAGACAAAATCCAGGCAGGCAGCCTCATTTCCTCACGCTGCTGTAACAAATTAACACAAACTGGGTGGCTTCAACAATAGAAATTTAGGCTGGGCTCAGTGGCTCATGCCTGTAATCCCAGCACTTTGGGAGGCCAAGGTGGAGGGATGGCTTGATTCAGGAGTTTGAGACCACCCTGGGCAACACAGGGAGACCTCATGTCTACAAAAAATTTTGAAAAGAATAGTCAGGTGTGGTGGCACAGACCTGTAGTCCCAATTACACAGGAGGCTAAGGCAGGAGGATTGCCTGAGCCCAGAACTTTGAGGTTGCAGTGAGCTACAATTGCAATACTGCACTCCAGCCTGGGTGACAGTGAGACACCATCTCTTAAAAAAAAAAAAAAATGAAATTGAAATTTATTTTCTCAAGATTCTGGAGGCTGAAAGTCCAAGGTCAAGGTTCCTCCGAGCCTCTCTCCTTGGCTTGCGGATGGCGTCTTCTCCCAGTGTCCTCACAGGGCCTCTGTGTGTGTCCTCATCTCCTCTTCTTATAAGGACACCAGTCAGATTGGATCAGGGCTCACCCTGATGACCTCACTATACCTGAAATAGCTCTTTAACGACCCTATCTGCAGATCCAGTCACATTCTGAGGTACTGGGCAGGGGTTAGGACTACAACACGTAAATGGGGTTGGGGGGTTGGGGGGGAAGGTACAATTCAGCCCCAACACAGCACTGGGGAAGCTGTGACACAGCCTCTCTGTGGGTTGGACACCAGCAATCAGAGCTGAGTCCTGGGGATGCAAGCAGGATGGGCAGGAGCCGAGGCAGCCTGTCAAGACAGAGGCTCAGACACCAGGCAGCAGGGAAGAGGCAGTGCTGAAGCTGGGACACACTTGGGAAGAAGAAAGCTTGGGAGCCCAGGGCCTCCACTAAGATGACTCCCGGAGCCCCAGTGGGCCTGCTCCGATGGGAGGAGACCCAGCAGCTTCAGAGGCGGGGGAGGAAGTACACAGAGTCCACGAACACTTCTGAGATTTTGAAACCACCATCCTGCCTTTCCCTGCAAGGTAATAAAGTCATCATCGGCTCATGGAAATCTCCTCCACTGTGCTTGCTGCCCAGCAGACAGGATGAGTGTTAGAGCAAAGGCCATTCTTAGCACACGAGGAAAGCTAGTGAACTTTCTCCTAAGAGACTCACCTGTAGTGTGTCTGCCTCTGTGTGCGTGTGTGTGGGTGCATGTACGCGTGTCCCAGCCAATCCCCACTCTCAGATCCACAGGGGTCTCAGGAGGGTCCTGGCTGCTTCACTTAAGAGCCAGAAGCTGGGTGCAGTGGCTCACGCCTGTTACCTCAGCATTTTGGAAAGCTGAGGAGCCCAGGAGTTCAACTTGAGTCCAGGAGTTCAAGACCAGCCTAGGCAACATAGCAAGACCCCATCTCTACAAAAAGTTTTAAAAAATTAGCTGGGCATGGTGGCATGTGCCTGTACTCTCAGCTACTCAGGAGGCTGAGGCAAGAGGATTGCGTGAACCTAGAAGTTCAAGGCTGCAGTGAGCTATGATCATACCACTGCACTTCAGTCTGGGCTACAGAGCAAGACCCTGTCTGTAAACAATAAACATTTAAAAGGTGCCAGAAAGAAACTAATCCTGAAACCAAATGGATATGACACTGGGTTACAGGTAGGAGGATTTTAGGGCTTTCTCCCTCCCTCCAATCCAAGGGCCACTTAAAAAGGGCAATGTCAGGCCCCAGGACCCACTTCTATTGATGGGATTTCCTTCAACCTGAACGAGGACAGGGAAGCTGTTTTCACTGCTGTCTTACCAACATGTATTCAGATCACCTCACCATGAAGGCCACACCCACAACTTTTGTACTTGAGAGGCCAGGAGAGCTGAGGGTGGATGGTCCGTATTTTGGGACTCACTGCCTTTGGGATCCCAGGCTCTGCTGGCCTCAGTGTCCACTGTCATCACTGTCCTGTGCACTGAGCCTTTTTGGCAGAAGGGCTAGGAAGGGCCACTCTGAAACACCACAGCAGGAGTGCAGTGTAACTGGCCTTGACGGTCCACACGCCAATGCCCATTTCAAGGCATTATGATACCCACTACCAGGCCCTGCAGGTGAAGGCATCGTGGCAGCTCAACTTGCTCCTTCCATTCAGTCTGAATGTCCCTCCTGGGAACGCCTGCCTGGAACAAACCCAGCACTGGACAGAAGCATGCAGGACAAGGCCCACTCCAAGAATGTCTCCTGATCTTTAGCTCATAAAATCAAAAGTGAGGCATCTCTGAGTTCCCTGGGCAGCTTCTCCACAATCACATATGCCTGGATAAATACAAACCTGGTGTCATCTCGAAGCTTCCTACGAAAGGACCCCACAGCTCATGAGTGAATCGTGAAGTCCGGATGTGAAAAAGTCCTGGCTGAGGGAAAGTAATGTAATCATATTCAGCATTGTCTATAAGTCACCGGGAAATAATAATTACACAACACAGAAATAAGAGAAAACACTTTTCCAGAATAGCCATAATGAAAGTCGGTGCCTTAAGGGAGGAGATACACATCTCTCCTACAATCCACACAAGTTATGGAAAACAGTGTCATTTATAGTTTTTAAGGAAAATATGAATATTTTACCCGAGGCAAAATTCTTAAAATGTGGCTTTCCTACATTTGGGAATGGTGCAGAAAAGAGAGCATTTAGAACTTGCTGGAGTGTGATCACCGCCAGAATGCTGGTGCTGGCAGGAATGGCGACGGTTTAGTCCAACACCCTCACTACAGAGGACCTGGGATCCCGGACCAGGAAGTGATCTACCGAAGAGGCCCAGAGAACTTCCCACTTCTGAACCTTCCATTTTACACAGCCAGGCTACGTCGCTCCAGGAGGAATCCATATTCTTCAGATTACAGGAGGAGACCCGCAAAACCAATTAGAAAGGGTACGTGTGACAGAGGCCAGGGCAGTGGACACCAGGACCCGAGATGGTCTGTGACAGGAAAAGTGACAGAGGACAGAGGCGCAGCTAAGACAGACTGCAAGAAACGCGATGACTGGTCAAAATAATGGGTTTCTCCTTTCCTTTTTCCTATTTTTCCAAGTCGTCTACAGTGTCAAGTCGTTTGAAAAATGGAAAAAATAAAAACAGCCTTACCAACTGGCAGCGGCCAGCCCCTCCCTGGCGTGCGAGGTCAGGGGTCTGGGCAGGCGCGTACCCTCCCCCGGAAGGAGAAGCCTGGGGAGCCCGGGTGGGGTGCGGGGCTGTGCCTGCGTTCCCCTACAATCTACTTTCCAAGTAAAATGCTACAGTGTTACATTCCAGGTTCCTCCCCAATCCCATGCACCCCGGCTGGGGCGGCGGGAACAGGCCTGGCGAGCGCGGGGAAGCAGGGTCGGGGAACCCTGCTGGAAACCCCCGCTGTTCGCCCCCTCTGGAATCGCTTCCCGCATTCCTGATCCCAGGTCTAAGACCTGCCTCGGCGCCAAGAACCAGCCCTCCCGCTTTTGCTAAGCGTGGCGGGTCCCAGGCAGGGTCGGGGAGCGACGCTTCCCCTGGGGTCCTCCTCCCCGGCCCCTACCCTCGCACCGAGGCGGGGGCGCACTCACCACCAGCCAATGCGCGCATCTTCCAGGTGCCGCTCCCCTCCTGGCCCTGGCGGCAGCTCCCAGGCGACCGCAGCCAGCGGAGCCCCTGGGTCAGGAAGGCAAGGGGCGGGCAGCGGTCGTGTCGGGCAGGGGCGGGCCAGCTGGGTGCGCGGCCAGTCGGGCAAAAGGCAGGTGCGGACCCGGCAGGTGCGCGGGGCGGGCGTGGGCGGGGCAGGTGCTCGGGGCTGTGCCCGGGAGCTCTGAGGTCGCCGGCAGAGGAGGGACCCGTTCCCCGCCGGGCTGACCCCGGGCCAGGGCTGATCCGACCGGAGACGCCCAGCAAGGTTGGCTCTGAAGGGAGGAAACGGCGCCACTTGGTGCTTTGGCCCCCCAGGCTCCCATTTAATGTCTCCCAAGAGGAAAGGGAAGCATGACCCAAGCCTTTCCAACGACAAAGCAGAGGCCCAGCCCAGTCCAAGTTCGCAGTCCATGTCCACTGTCTGAGGCCATCGGTCTTCTTTGTTTCCTCCAGAATAGTCGCTACAGGCTCGCTGTTGCCAGCCCAGCCCAGCCTAGCAGGCGCCCCACCTCTTTTCTTTTACTGCCAGGATGATGAATTCATTCTGGGAAAGTGAAGTGAGGGCCATGCCCAGCCCCTCTGGCCACGGCATAGGTCTGCAGGTCCTCCTTTATATGATATGATGATCAAGGAGCTTCAGGAGTGGGGGTCAGGCAGGTGTGTGAAGACATCAGGATCCCCAAACAGGAATAGCTCCTCTCTCCCCATCCACGGGTACACCTTCATTCCAAACGCCCATCAGGTTTTTATGGCACTTTTGACCCACAATAGTCACAGTGTCCTCAGGCTACCAAGGGCAAGTTAAAACTCTGAGCCCAGTTGGCCACTTTTGCAGAAGAGAGCTCCAGGGAAGAAGGGTCTGCAAAAGACCCAGTCCCCACCCCAGGGTCTGGCTGGTTCTTGGTGGTTCTACTCTGCTCCTGCCTCTCCCCTCTCAAGAAGCCCAAGGTGCCCTGCCTTCCCAGGGACATTATCCACCCTGTGGGTCACCCTGGCGGGCTTGGCCCTGAGTCTCCCTCCACCATTGTCTTTGCTCCTGGGAAGTTCTAGGGACACATGTCCTGTGGACAATGTGACTTTATTCCTCCAGTTCTCCCCCACCTGCAGTCTCCCCAAACTAGAGGGACCAGAAGACAGGGGTCTCCACAGTAAGGAATCCTTCCTAATGACTCAAGAATTATGCCAGCGTTGGGCCTGAGCATGGCCCTTTTGAGTCTGAATGCCACTTAGATCTGCTCTGCAAGAATACTAAGAAGCCACTCTCCAGCTGGTTGGAACGACTCCCTTAAACGAATGAACTGACCGCCAATCTTACCTTCACCTTTAGCTCACCTGATTTCAGAGGTAAGGCTTTTATCTCTGGTTTGTTTTCAATTTTTAAAAAATGTGGCTAAAAAATGCATAACATAAAATTACCACCTTAGCCATCTTGAAGTGTAAAGTTCAATGGCGTTAAATAAATTCACATTACTGATCTCCAGAACTTTCTCATCTTGCAAAACTAAAATTCTGTACTCATTGCACAGCTCACCATTTACCCCTGCCCCCAGCCCCTGGAAACCACCATTCTGCTTCTTCTATGAATCTGAGCACTCTAGATACTTCATATAAGTGGAATCATACAGTATTTGTCTTTTTGTGACTGGTTTATTTCACTTAGCATCATGTCCTCAAAGTTCATCCGTGCTGTAGCATGTGTCAAAATTTCTTTTCTTTTTAAGGCTAAATAAAATTCCATTGTACATAGGTACCACATTTTGTTTATTCATTCATCCATCCATGGACACTTGGGTTTCTTCCACCTCTTAACTACTGTGAATAATACTGCTATGAACATGGGTGTGCAAATACCTCTTCTGGATCCTGCTTTCAATTCTTTTGGATACATACTGAGAAGTGGAATTGCTGGATCATATGGTAATTCTATTCTTAATTTTTTGAGGAACCACCGTACTGTTTTCCATAGCTGCACAATTTTCTAATCCCACTCAGTGCACAGGGCATCCAGTTTCTCTACATCCTCACCAATGCATGTTGTTTTCTTGTTTCTTTTTTTTTTTTTTTTCTTAGTAGTAGCCTTCCTAATGGGTATGAAGTGATATCTGATTGTGGTTTTGGTTTGCATTGTCCTAATTGCTAGTAGTATGGAGTATCTTTTCACGCTCTTGTTGGCTATTTGTATTATCATCTTTGGAGAAATGTCCACTTAAGTCCTTTGCCCAGTGGACCGTTGTGCATCATATTTCCTTAAATTGCTTAAATTACATATTCCTTTTCAAATAAAACATCATCAATAGCAAGAACTACTGTTTTTAAAAATATTTTCATTGTACATTTTTCCCTCCAGATTGTCATTTGATGTTGACATTGCCTTTGAAATAGACAAAGATCAAATAAAATCAAATTAATAAATATTTATGGAGCACCTGCCATGGTGTCTTCGTCTCCTTTGGCAAGACTTAGTCTGTTTGCTATAACCAACACCATACTCTGGGGACTTAAACAGCAGACATTTCTTTCTCACAGTTCTGGAGTCTGGAAAGTCTAAGGTCAAGGTACTGGCTGATTCAGCCCCTGGTGAGTGTCTTTGCCTGGCTTGCGGACTGCTCACTGTCTTCTCACTGTGTCCTCACATGGTGGAGAAACAGAGACAGGAAGTGAAGCCTCTGGTGTTTCTTCTTAGAAGGGCACTAATACTATTATGAGGGCCCACCCTCATGACCTCATGTGAGCCCAATTACCTCCCAAAGGCCCTATCTCCAACCACCCCAAAGCCATCTAATCGAAAGATTAGGGCTTCAACCTATGAATGTTTTTGTTTTTGTTTTGGTGGAGGTGGATGCAATTAAGCCATGGCAGCTAGATCCTAGAGAAAAAACTGCATACCCTCTGTCCACAGTACCCACATATGATTATAGCAGCAAACCATATACAACCTAACATTCCATCTACAGGAAAATGGAGAAACAAATTTTGGTATATTCATGTGAGATACAACTCAGCAAAAAAAAAAAAAAAAAAAAAAATGCCCCACTGACAAAGGCAACAACATGATGACTCTCAAATGCGACATGCATATATACTGTATGATGAGGTTCAAGAATGGATCAAATTCATCTGTGGTGACAGAAGTCAGAACAGTGGTTTCCCCTGAGTGCAGGGGCAGAGTGGTGTTGAGTAAGGTGGAGCAAGGGAAACGTTCCAGAGCAACGGAAAGTTCTTTGTATTTATCTTGGTGAATATACAAGAATCCTATAAAAAAAGGTTATAGGGTTATATACATCAAGGATTTGTGTATTTTACTGCATATAAATTACACTTCAATAAAACATGTTATCTAAAAAAGAAAAAACAAATGGTTCAAGATGACAGAGCCAGTCAGGGGAGTGGACCTTTGCAGGTCATTGTCACTTGAAGATACATCCATAGCTCTGTCTGGTCAACATGGTCAAGTGCCATTTCAGGCCTAGAGTGGCCTTGGGGAGCCACTGATTTGCTGAGCATATTTCAGGCTGTCCCCACCTCCTTCAGAAGGACTCGGATGAACAACCAATTGTGGTCCCAACAATGTGGGATCTGCACTTCCCCACTACACTCTGTCCTGCCCTTCCTTGAAGACCTCCCCCAAGCCTTGCTTCTTCTCTGCCCCATTCCCACTGGACAACACAGGCCTCTGGTCATTCCAAACTCTCCAGTCACCCCTCAGCTCCTGAGAGGCTGGCACAATGTGCCTCTGTGGCTTGGGGACATTGAGTCATCACAGTGTAGATGTAGCACAGTTAGATGCAGACACACACACACACACACACACACACACACACACACACACAGTGAGACCCAGAATGGCTTTTTCTGCTTCATAACTTACATGTTCAGGTCTTCATTTCCTGTCTTCAGACTTACACACTGAATCGTACATGCTTTTCTTTTTAAATGTTAAGATATTGGGCTTAATGTTTTATTTCTTTTGTATCCTCTCATAGGGCTTTGCATTCAGTGATCTTTCGATTTATACTATAGCCCAGCAGGTCTCAAGGTGCGACTCAGGGACTCCTAGGATCCATGAGACCCTGGAGGGAGTTTGTTAAGGTCAAAACTTAATACAAAGACAACAGCTGCACTTTTTGTTCTCATCCTCTCAGAATTCTACAGTGGAGCTTTCAGCTGTGCACTGGGAAGGTCTGTGTGACTCAGTGAACCAGCACTTTCCAAATGATGGATGTATAATAATCATTATACAAAATCATATACATATATACAATCATTAGAGGGGGAAGATTCATTCCAAGTGCCAGATAGCGCAATTAATTTTAACATGACAGTGTAAACTACCACGCATCAAATTTTGGAAGCGTATCAAATAATAATATCCACAATGACATGGTTTGGCTCTGTGTCCCCACCCAAATCTCACCTTGTAGCTCTCATAATTCCCACATGTTGTAGGACGGGCCCGGTGAAAGATGATTGAATCAAGGGGATGGGTCTTTCCTGTGTGGTTCTCATGATAGTGAATGGGTCTCATGAGCTCTGATGGGTTTAAAAATAGGAGTTTCTCTGCACAAGCGCTTTCTTTGCCTGCTGCCATCTACATAAGACATGACTTGCTCCTTCTTGCTTCCACCATGATTGTGAGGCTTCCCCAGTCATGTGGACTGTAAGTCCAATAAACCTCTTTTTTTTGTAAATTGCCCAGTCTCAGGTATGTCTTTATCAGCAGTGTGAAAATGGACTAATACACACAATTATCTGAAAAAGGTATTAAGATACTCCTCACTGTTTCAACTATGTATCTGTGTGAAACTAGTTTTCTCCACACCTACAACGAAAACAACGTATTTCAACAGAATGAATGCAAAAGGAGCCATGAGAATCCAGCTGTCTTCTGTTAAGGACACTAAAGAGATTTGCAAAAATGTAAAACAATGTCATTCTTCTCACTAGATATTTCGTTTTGGAAAATAAAACTGTTCTTCATAAAACTATTTATGTTAACAGGCAATGGTTGCATTGTTTTTATTTCTAAATGAATTAATAAATTAAAAAATTGTCACTTTTAATTTTTTTTTTTTAATACAGGGTCTCATTCTGTCACCCAGGCTGGAGTGAGGTGACATGATCATAGCTCACTGCAGCCTCAACCTTCCAGGCTCAATGCGATCCTCCCACCTCAGCCTCCTGAGTAGCTGGAATCACAGGTGTGTGCCACCACACCCAACTAAATTTTGTATATATATATATATTTGTAGAGACAGGGTTTTGTCATGTTGCTCCTCACTTTCAACTTCGAATGAAGTAAATATCAATAGCCAGAACCTTCATAAACAAAAGCTCTTGGGGCTCCTCCGTCACTTTTAAGTGTATAAAGGGGTCCTGAGAGCAAAATGTTTGAGAACCACTGCTTTAGACTGCCTGGCTAAAACACTGAGCAGATCCATTAGAAACTAAAGGGACAAATAACCTAGGTTTAGAGTCAGACTTGGGTGTCAATCAAGGTTCCTCACCAAACTAACAGATTTGGAACAACTTATTTAATACTTTTTAAACTCAGATTTTTAAAAAAATATGTGAAATGGGGAAAATAATACCCTTTTAGGAACTGTTGAGATTAAATGGGATAACACGTGAAACATGCCACCAGACACTTACACTTGTCATTACTTATGCAGCTGCCCTTCACCCTACAGGGCTCGGAGCAGCCAGGCTTGCTGAGCCAGGGGTGATGTTATCCAGAATCAGAGCCAGCTGACCAACTACGTGGAAAGCAAGGGGATCTCTGTGTCCCAGCATGCACCCTGGGAGTACCAGAGGATGGTGCAGGGCTGACTCTTCAGAGCTCTTCCAACCTGGGAGAAGGGCATGCTCATTTTGGAAGGGCCAGAAACCCAGACAGAGCACCTTAGTGGAAGTACAGGTCCTAGTTCAATTCAATTCAATCAGCCAGATGTGGATGAAGCACCTGCTAGATCTCAGGCAATGTGTAAACTTCAGAGATGCATCAGTGCACAAAAGTGACACAGATATGGAACTTGTGCCACTCACATGCTAGTGCAAAGATCCAGAAAACGAGACAGTAGCTCACAGGGTCCCTAGGGAGGACCGACATGCAGATGGGAGCACCAAGAGTGGAAAACCCACAAATGAGCAGGGGACAGACAGTGACCCCACAGGCTCCTGTGTGGCCAAAAGAGTGTGTATGGTCACACCAAGAGGAACTGGTAATGTGGGGCCGGGGTGGGGTGAGGCTCATTGTGAACATAGCCAGGGAGAGCCAGGGCGATGACGGGGAGGACAGTGGAGAGACCACAGGCTTCTGCTGCAGCAAGAGAACCAAGAGACAAGGAAGATGCTGAGGCTCAGCAAGGCTGCCTTTGGGTAGAAACTGCCATCCTCCTTCCTGAATCACAGCTCTGTCGGTCACTTCCCTGCAGCACCAGCTTGGCAGGATGAGAAACCCAGAGACCTGTGAACTCTGGCTTGGCAGAAAGCTTAGCCTAGATACAAATTTCTGAGTCTGAATGGGGCCAGAAGAGGCAGGCAAAGGTAAACTGAGCTCTCCTGAAAGAGGGAAAGTCACCATTTTGGGTTGCTCCCCTTTTGTTCTGGGGAACAAAAGAAAGAGGGAGGGCCACCATTTTGGGTTGCCCCCGTTTTGTTCTGGGAAACAACCTGGGTGGACCAGGTGGTAATGCAAAGGTCCAGTTCCCAAGCCTGATGGTACCTGGCACTGGGGTGTGACTATTGCCCTCAGGAAGGACAGCCATCAAATGTTCAGGTCAAGGCGTCCAAGCTTCTAAACTGGCCTTGTTGGTTCTGCTGGTAAAGCTGTTGCAAACTGTTTCCCCTGTGAGTCTCCTGAAGGTGCCAAATGTGTCTGTACAGAAAATCCATGGCTCTCATTTGGAAAGGTGTGGGTTCACACTCTTAGCTGCAGCAATGCACCCTGAAACATACACTGCAGGTTTTGGGAAGAATCCAAAGTTTTAGATGGTTTTATCTGCAACTGTGACTGGGGATGTGTATAGCCTACAGTTCCACTTGTCCCTTACGTGTTTTCTGCATCGTCGTGATGCTCGTGGCCAGCATGGGAGGACAGGAAGAAGCAGAAGCAGAACCCAAGCCTAGCCAGGAAGAGACGCTGGCACATGGGTGACCCACTGTGGGAAGGAAAGGCACCCAACTCTCATGAATTTGAGTGACACAGAAGTAAGAAAACAGCTCCAAGGGGAGGCTGAAGCTATTATGGTCCATTTGTCAGAAAAGGAGGCTCCAGTTGGAAAAGAGGTTTTGACCAAAAGTAGAATATAAATCAGTACTACAGTTTACAGGATCATCTAACTAGCTAGTCCTGAAGGTGGATGATGCTGTGTGCTCGCCTGAGCAGTGTGGAAATCCCTGGCCACCCTGTCTTTTACCCATTAGGCAACTGAAGTTCACAGAGTCTGTGAGTAGCCCAAGGCCACTCAGCTAGAGCCTAGGTCTCTTCAGTTGAGACCCTGCATCAGAGTCTTCTTGGTCCCAGTAACACATCCTATACCTCCTTTTGTGAAGATGAATCCAAACTGGGAGGTCACCAGGTCAAGGGCAAGGGAAGACCCACATGCTTCTGCTGACCTCCCAGAGTCTGTGTGACCCTGCCACCACTTCTCTTCCTCCTTGTCCCAACCCTACTCCTGTGACCTGATGACCATTTCACTGTTTATTTGCACCTTGCCTGGACTGCAAGATATATGAAAAACAGAGGCGGGCGATCACCTAAGGTCAGGAGTTCGAGACCAGCCTGACCAGCATGGAGAAAAACCGTCTCTACTAATAATACAAAATTAGCCGGGCGTGGGAGTGCATGCCTGTAATCCCAGCTACTCTGGAGGCTGGGGCAGGAGGATCGCTTGAACCCAGGAGGCACAGGTTGCAGTGAGCCAAGATCACACTATTGCACTCCAGCCTGGGCAACAAGAGTGAAACTCTGTCTCAAAAAAAAAAAAAAAAAAGAAAAAAAAGAAAAAGAAAAAGAAAAAGGAAAAGAAAAGAAAAACGAAAACCAACAATCAAAAGACCGGCACCCAAACTCGTTGCCTTTGCTGCTGCTTTTCACTCTTGATAAAGCCATTTCTGCTGACGGCAGCTGCACAGATAGTTTGGAGGAAGAGCATGGAAGTTGGATGAGCACTACCCAGAACCTCTACTTCTGCCCTCATGGCTGGGTGGTTTGGGGTATGCCATTTACCCTCTCTGAGCCTGGCTTCTTCATCTACACAACAGGAATAGTGACACTCGTCTCATAGGGTAGTTGTGGGGATTAAGTGAGAAAATGGAGAGAAGGTACCTTGAATAATCCTGGATGCAAATGAGACATCCCATAAGTGGTCACTATGGTTGTTATATTAATGGGTTATTTTATCTCTCACTGTCATAAGACATCAAGAGAAAAAAACTGGCTGATTTCAGTGTTGATTTAGAAACAACTTATGTAAGGGATTATGTATAAAAAAGAATATGACATACATCCTGAAATACAGGCACACCTCACTTTATTGTGCTTCACTTCATATGCAGATACTGTGTCTTTTACAAATTGAGGGTTCCTGGCAACCCTGCCTCCAGTAAGTCTACTGGCGCCATTCATTTCCAACAGCATGTGCTTACTTCCTGTCTCTGTGGCGCATTTTGGTAATTCTGGCAATATTTCAAACTTTTTCAGCATTATCATATACGGTATGGGGATCTGTGATCAGCCATCTTTGATGTTACTATTGTGACTATTTTGCGGGTGCCATGAACAGTGTCCACAGAAGACAGTGAACTTCATCCATATGTGCGTGTGTGCTTTGGCTGCTCCATTAACCAGCTGTTCACCATCTCTCTCCCTCTCCTTGAGCCTGTTCCCTGAGATACAACAATATTGAATTAGACCAATTAATAACACTACAATGGCCTCTAATCATTCAAGTGAAA
This sequence comes from Hylobates moloch, assembly GCF_009828535.3. Classification (NCBI taxonomy): domain Eukaryota; kingdom Metazoa; phylum Chordata; class Mammalia; order Primates; family Hylobatidae; genus Hylobates; species Hylobates moloch. The sequence continues at coordinate 4,961,837 of NW_026652289.1, forward strand.
CAGTCACACATATTTTTCTTTAAATCAAAAGCTAGAAATGATTAAGCTTAGTGAGGAAGGCATATTAAAAGCCAATAGAGGCCATAAACCAGGCCTCTTGTGCCAATCAGTTAGCTAAGTTATAAATGCAAAGGAAAGTTTTTAAAGGATATAATAAGTGCCACCCCAGTGAAAACAGAAATAAGACAGTGAAACAGCCCTGTTATTGATATGGAGAAAGTTTTATTGCCCTGGGTAAACTATGATATTCCCTCAAGCCAAAGTCTAATCCAGAGCAGGGTCCTAACTTTCTTCAATTCTGTGAAGGCTGAGAGGTGTGGAAGCTGCAGAAGCAAAGTTGGGAGCTGGGAGAGGTTGGTTCATGAGGTTGAAGAAAAGAAGCCATCTCCATAACACAAAAGTGAAAGGTAAGGCAGCAAGTGCTGATGCAGAAGCTGTAGAATGTCTTCCAGAAGATCTAGCTAAGATCATTGATAAAGGTGGCTACACTAACACATTTTCAATGTAGACAAACAGTCTTATATTGGAAGGTGCCATCCGGGACTTTCAGTTAGAGAGGAAAAGTCCATGACTGGTTCGAAGCTTCAAAAACAGGCTAACTCTTTTGTTAGGGACTGACTTTAAGGTGCCACCAATGCTCATTTACTTTTCCAAAATGCCTAGGGCCCTTAAGAAGCATGTCAAATGGGAAGGAGGAAGGGGGTGAGGGATGAAATACTACCTACTGCATACAATGTACACTATTCAGATGATGAATACACTAAAATCCCAGACTTCCCCACTACGCAATATAACATCCAGGTAACACAATTGCATTTGTACCCCCAAATCTATAAAAATTACAAAAGAAGTAGGCTAAATCTACTGTCTGTGTTCCAGAAATGGAAAAACAAAGCCTAGATGACAGCACATCTGTTTACAGCATTGTTTACTGAATATTTCAAGCCCACTGTTGAGATCTACTGCTTCGAAAGAAAATTCCTTTGAAAACATTAGTTCATTTATTAATACAATGCACCTGGTCACCCAAGAGCTCTGATGGAGACATATAAGGAAATCAATGTCGTTTCTGTATGTGCTAACACAACATCCATTCTGCGGCCCTTGGATCAAAGAGTAATTTTGACTTTCAAGTCTTACATTTTAAGGAATACATTTGTAAGAATACAGCCAGCATAAAGGGCGATTCCTCTGATGGATCTGGGCAAAGTCAATTGAAAACCTTCTGGACGGGATTCTGCATTCAAGATGCCATTAAGAACATTTGTGATTCATGGGAGGAGGTCAAAATAAAACATTAAAAGGAGTTTGGAAGAAATCGGTTCCAACCCTCCTGGGTAAGTTTGATGACTTCAAGACTTCAGTGTAACTTCAGGTACAGCAAATACGATGGAAATAATAAGAGAACTGGCATTAGGAATGGAGCCTAAAGATGTGACTGAATCGCTGCAATCTCATGAGAAAATCTGAACAGATGAGGAGTTGCTTCTTACGATTGAGTGAAATGGGCGGTTTCTTGAGATGGAATCTACTCTTGGTGAAGATGCTCTAAACACTGTTGAAATGACAACAAAGGATTGAGAATACTACCTAAACTTCGTTGATAAAGTAGTGGCAGAGTTTGAGAGGACTGACTTCAGTTTTGAAAGAATTTACACTATGGGTCAAATACTATCAAACAACACTGCATGCTACTGAGAAACCTTTTGTCAACTGATGTGGCAAACTTCATTGTTGTCTTCTTTTAAGAAATTGCCGGCCGGGCGCGGTGGCTCACGCTTGTAATCCCAGCACTTTGGGAGGCCGAGGCGGGCGGATCACGAGGTCAGGAGATCAAGACCACGGTGAAAACCCGTCTCTACTAAAAATACAAAAAATTAGCCGGGCGTGGTGGCGGGCGCCTGTAGTCCCAGCTACTCGGAGAGGCTGAGGCAGGAGAATGGCGTGAACCCGGGAGGCGGAGCTTGCAGTGAGCCGAGATTGCGCCACTGCACTCCAGCCTGGGCGATAGAGCGAGACTCCGTCTCAAAAAAAAAAAAAAAAAAAAAAAAGAAATTGCCACAGCCGCTCTAATCTTCAGCAACCGCCATCCTGATCCACACTGAGGCAGGGCCCTCCACCAGCAGAAAGATTACGATTCTTGGAAGTCTCACATGAACGTTGGCATTTTCAGCAATAAAGTATTTTTAAATTAAGGTATGCACATTGTATTTTAGACATACTATTTCACACTTAATGGAGTAATGTAGACATTGCTTTTATGTGCACTGGGAAACCAGAATGTTTGTATGACACACTTCATTGTGATACTGGCTTTATTGCAGTGGTCTAGAACCAAATCTGCAATATCTCCAAATATGCCTGTATTCCAAGGAAAACAGGGTTTTTTTGTTTTTCTTAAGCACAAATCCTTTGAGAAAGAAGGCAAAACAAAACAAAAACTCATAGCAGTATATGTATATGACAGTCCAAGACTGCTAAACAGAAGAAAACAGAATGTATTTCTGAAATCTATGGGATTCCTACGTGGGACTGAGTGGCCACGTGTTGGTAGTTTGGGCTGGCGTGGGACTGCTCCTTACCCTTTACTGATCCCCATGTCCTCACTCCTCAAGCCAAGGGCATATCGCCTATACCTCTGCATGGAACCCGCACCAACCCCACTTTCTTTTCTATCTCCCTGTAAAGTGCTTGAAAATGTCACTCCCCTCTCATTCAGCCTGCAGACCTCTACCCGCCTGGAGTGTGGTTCCAGGAGATGAAGAGGTTCAAGCCTGGAAACTCATGATTTTGCACACATTTCCTTTCTGCATTGTTGGAGCAATGAAAATATACATGGTCAAATAAAGGAGGAAAACATGTTGCGGAGGTCACAAGGTTCCACACGTCATCTCTTCAGTTCCAATCTCTCCCTGGAACTGTGCGCTTCCTTGTTTTGATCCCACTTCCTTCTTGGATCTCAAATTCTCCTCCTTCACTCCAGCAGCCCCTGCCCTTTCTGGTTGACCATAGCATCCACCTAGCTGGTCTCCCTACCCACGGTCACTTCTTTCCAGACGCCTTTCAGCTGCCCCCAGGGAACGTTCCTACTGGCCCCAGATGAAAGCCTCCATGGCTCCCAATGTTTCCAGGGACAAGCAGGAGGATCCCATCCCCAGGTGTCACCCTCCCCCTGACGTAGGTTCTGGAATCCTCTGCTGGGAATACCGTCCCTGGTCGCCCGTGTGGGGTCGGGGGCTCCTGAGTGCCCACCCGCTGCCTACAGGCCAGGGCAAGCCAGGAGACCTTGGGCCAGGGCCTGGGGTCCATGCCCAGACAGCCCCATCTCCTGTCTGGGGATGAGTGCAGAGGGGTGCCAGGCTCGGGTCTCCTAAGGGCTGAGAATTAGAGGGGAGTTGGGGGGTGTCTGCCACTGCACGCGCAGCCCCAACGGGAGGTTCATGGGCACGTGGGAAACCGCCGGCGCAGACAACCTGGGGCCCTTCGGGGGCGACCCCCTCGGGCAGCTCAGGGTCCCAGCTGCAGGCGGCCGCGTCCTGCCCCGTCCATCCTACCCCTCCCCACGCCAGCCGCGCATCCTCTCACCCAGACTCGGGCTCCTGCCTTCGCGCGCTGGAAAAAGATGGCGCCAGGGTGCCCCAGCCATGCCCGCCGAGCCCAGCCAGGCGCCCGCGCAGGCGCAGTGGATCACGGGAACAGCGCAGTCGCGAATCCAGTCTACGAGGAAGTTTCCGCCAGTAGACCCCAGGAAGCAGATCCGGTCTACACGGCCTGCCTCTCCAGCCTTCAGACCCCGGGTGTGCCCGTTGGGTGCATCTCCCCTTTCACACCGCGCCCTTCCCCTGCGGTGTGTCCCCGCCTTGTGCCCATCTCCCCTTTCCCGCTGTGCCCCTCCTCTGTGGTGTGCCCCTCTCGTGTCTATCTCTTCTTTTCCGCCACGCCCCTCCCCTGCCGTGTGTTCCCCGTTCGTGTCCATCTCCCTTTTCCGGCTGTGACAACCACCCCCCCCCACCCCAAACGCACGCGCACACACACACACACACATACACACACTCACACACGCGGTCTGGTCTGGTGACTTCTCCCCGCTGTTCTGGTCCCTGGCACAGCTCCTGGGTCTTCCCTGCTGGGATCCTGGGAACATTACATGGGGTCTGAGGGTGTCTCCTGAGGTCCTGTGAAATGAATTTCCACGTTTCTGTGAAAACGCTTCTGGCATTGCCTGCCATCCATGACCCCCACAGTACTTTCATGTACTCCTTGAAAACTGAGCTTGAGGACTCCTTTGGGTGCCAGCTGCACCTGTTGGCCTGTAGGTTCCCGGAAATGAGGATCTGCATTTATTTCTCTGCATCCACACTCAGGAATTAAATACTGACATACTTTTTTTATTTCTCTTCCATTTACTGTGCTTTACAGATGTAGTTTTTACAAACTGAAGGTTTGTGACAACCCTGTGTGAACAAGTTCTCTGAAAAAAAACTTTGGAGAAAAGACACTTTATTCCAGTGAAAAATTTGCAAACTGGGGAGAGGGCACCACCAGTGTAAAAATTAAGATGCACTCCAGAGAACAGAGGGAAGGCCCAGGTTTTATAGCAAAAGTGCCTTCCCAAGTTGCCAGTCACGTCTGTTTATGCAAATGAAGGCTTGAAACTTATTTAGTTCTGATTGGTTGACAGAGCTGAACCCTGATTGGTCAATATAGCTGAGCTCTGATTGGTTAATATAACTGAGCCCTGATTGGCCAAGGAGGTGAGCTCTGATTGGTTGTTCCAGGTGAGCGCTAACAGTCCCAAAGATAAAAACGTGCCAGTTTTCCAGGAACTCAAAGTACATGTGTGGCTCTTAGTCAGCAAATGGCTACTTGGCTCTGTTCAAAATTTAGGCCCAGTTAGTCACTTGGGAGCCATTTTGAAGGATTGGCTTTTTGCAGTTCACATTTGTTCAAGCCTGCATATAGCAAGTCTATGGGTGCCATTTTTCCAGCACCATGTGCTCACTGGCTGTCTCTGTGCCATCACTCTGGTAATTCGCTGAACATTTCAAACTTTTTCATTATGATTATGTGTCTGTTGGCTGCATAAATATCTTCTTTTGAGAAGTGTCTGTTCATATCCTTCGCCCACTTTTTGATGGGGTTGTTTGTTTTTTTCTTGTAAGTTTGAGTTCTTTGTAGATTCTGGATATTAGCCCTTTGTCAGATAAGTAGATTGCAAAAATTTTCTCCCATTCTGTAGGTTGCCTGTTCACTCTGGTGGTAGTTTCTTTTGCCGTGCAGAAGCTCTTTAGTTTAATTAGATCCCATTTGTCAATTTTGGCTTTTGTTGCCATTGCTTTTAGCGTTTTAGACATGAAGTCCTTGCCCATGCCTATGTCCTGAATGGTGTTGCCTAGGTTTTCTTCTAGGGTTTTTATGGCTTTAGGTCTAACACTTGTCTTTAGTCTGTCTTGAATTAATTTTTGTATAAGGTGTAAGGAAGGGATCCAATTTCAGCTTTCTACTTATGGCTACCCAGTTTTCCCAGCACCATTTATTAAATAGGGAATCCTTTCCCCATTTCTTCTTTTTGTCAGGTTTGTCAAAGATCAGATGGTTGTAGATGTGTGGTATTACTTCTGAGGGCTCTGTTCTGTTCCATTGGTCTATATCTCTGTTTTGGTACCAGTACCATGCTGTTTTGTTTACTGTAGCCTGGTAGTATAGTTTGAAGTCAGATAGCGTGATGCCTCCAGCTTTGTTCTTTTGGCTTAGGATTTTCTTGGCAATGCAGGCTCTTTTTTGGTTCCATATGAACTTTAAAGTAGTTTTTTCCAATTCAGTGAAGAAAGTCATTGGTAGCTTGATGGGGATGGCATTGAGTCTGTAAATTACCTTGGGCAGTATGGCCATTTTCATGATATTGGTTCTTCCTATCCATGAGCATGGAATGTTCTTCCATTTGTTTGTGTCCTCTTTTATTTTGTTGAGCAGTGGTTTGTAGTTCTCTTTGAAAAGGTCCTTCACATCCCTTTTAAGTTGGATTTCTAGGTATTTTATTCTCTTTGAAGCAATTGTGAATGGGAGTTCCCTCCTGATTTGGCTCTCTGTCTGTGATTGGTGTAGAAGAATGCTTGTGATTTTTGCACATTGATTTTGTATCCTGAGACTTTGCTGAAGTTGCTTATCAGCTTAAGGAGATTTTGGGCTGAGACGATGGGGTTTTCTAAATATACAATCATGTCATCTGCAAACAGGGACAATTTGACTTCCTCTTTTCCTAATTGAATACCCTTTATTTCTTTCTCCTGCCTGATTGCCCTGGCCAGAACTTCCAACACTATGTTGAATGGGAGTGTTGAGAGAGGGCATCCCTGTCTTGTGCCAGTTTTCAATCAAGTTTTTTTTTCAACCTTTACTTTAGGATCAGCTGGTACATGTGCAAGCTTGTTACATAGGTATATTGTGTGATGCTGAGGCTTGAGGTATGAATGATTCCACCACTCAGGTACTGAGCATAGTACCCAACAATTCGTTTTTTAACCGTTTCCCCCTGCCTTCCCTCCCCACTCTAGTAGTCCCCAGTGTTTGTTGTTACCATCTTTATGTCCATGAGTACCCAGTGTTTTGCTCCTACATATGTGAGAATATGCAATATTTGGTTTCTGTTCCTGCATTAATTTGCTTAGGATAATGGCCTCCAGCTGCATCCATGTTGCTACAAAGGACATTATTTCATTCTTTTTTATGGCTATGTAGTATTCCATGGTCTATATGTACAACATCTTCTTTACCCAATCCAACAGTGATGGGCACATGGGTCAATTCTATGTCTTTGCTATTGTGAATAGGGCTGCAATGAACATGCAAATACACACGCCTTTTTGGTAGAAGGATTTGTTTTCTTTTGCATATATACACAGTAATGAGATTGCTGGGTTGAATGGTAGCTCTGTTTTAAGTTTTAGAGAAATCTCCAAACTGCTTTCTACAATGTCTAAGTTAATTTACATTCCCACCAACAGTGTATAAGCATTCCCTTTTCTCTGCAGCCATGAGAGCATCTATTGTTTTGTTTTGATTTTTTACTTTTTAATAATAGCCATTCTGACTGGTGTGAGATGGTACCTCACTGTGGTTTTGATTTGCATTTTTTATTATTAGTGATATGGAGCACTTTTCATATGTTTGTTGGCCACTTGTATGTTTTCTTTAGAGAGGTGTCTGTTCATGTCTTTTGCCCATTTTTTGATGGAGTTGTTTGTTTTTTGCTTGTTCAATTATTTAAGTTTTTATAGATTTTGAGTATTAGAACTTTGCCAAATGCATAGTTTGTGAGTTTTTATCCCATTCTGTAGGTTCTCTGTTTATTGTTGATAGTTTATTTTGCTGTGCAGCAGCTCTTTAGTTAAGGTATTATTGATGAATAAAAATTGTATGTTTGTGGTATATAACACAATGTTTTGAAACATGCATACATTAAGAAATGGCTAAATTGAGCTAATTATCATATGTGTGACCTCACATACTTATTATTTTCATCCTCCTAACTGAAATTTTGTATCCATGGACCAACATCTCCCCAACTGTATGCCCAGCCTCTAGTAACCACTGTTCTGCTCTCTGCTTCCATGAGTTTAAGATTTTTAGATTCCACATATCAGTGAGATCAGGTGGAGTGTGTCCTGTACCTGGCTTATTTCACTTGCCATAATGATTTCTAGGTTCAGGATTTCGTTTTGATAAGGCTGACTAGTATTCCATTGTGTATATATACTACATTTTCTTATTCATTCGTCTGTCGATGAACACTTAGGTTGATTCCAAATCCTGGCTACTGTGACTATACTGCAGTGGACATGGGAGTGCAGCTCTTTAGCATACTGGTTTCTTTTCCTGTGGATGTATATCCAGTAGTGGGATTGCCAGAAATCATATGGTAGTTCTACTTGTCAAATTTTGAGACACCTCCGTACTGTTTTCTACAATGGCTGTGGCCTATTTGCTTTGAATTTGTAAATTCTGGTTCTAATGTCGGCTTTGCTACTTTTCTGGCTAGTTCACCTATTTTTTCTGACTCTGATTTTTCTCACCTGTATGATCAGATGATTAAGATGATGATTAACTGTCCACCTTCATAGTTTTAATAAAGATAGAATGAAAAAATGTCCTGTAGTCTCCATGCTACCTGAAGCCAATAGTGATAAACTTAGGGTAGAGTGGGTCTCTTGGAATGAGGGGCACATGAGGGCCTTGGCCCTGTCCTTTTCATCAGGGCCCAGTCAGAACCACCAAGCACACTGGGAAAGGCCTCAGATTCCCCAGATCCTGACTGAGCAGACCACTCAGCTGTTTGTCCTCAGGGTGCTCCACACCGTGGCAGCTGCTGTTAAGAGAATGCATGCTCTGCAGTTGTATGGGACATACAAAGTTCCCACACACCAACCCTGTTATGCAGCCCACAATTTCCTCCATTGGAGTCAATGCTGGTTGAGGCCATTGGGTCTCAGCTGGGTTTGCACATTGGAATCACAGGGAACATTTAAAGAATACAGAACGAAGGTGCCACCCCCAGAGATTCTAACATCATTGTCCAGGAGGGGCCCTGGGAATTTATATTTTTTAAAAGAACTCTAGGGACTGTAATGTATAGACAGAATTAGACCTGCTGAGTTAGTAGGTAGGGTTCCTCAGCCTGAGCACTATTTTGGGCTGGATGATTCTTTGCTGTGGGGGGTCTGTCCTGCGCATGGTAGGAGGCTGAGCAGATCCCTGACCTCTGACCATTAGATGGTCAGGGGCAATGCCCCAGCTGTGACCACTGACAGTGTCTCCCTAGGAGGCAAAATTGCCCTAGTTGAGAACCACTGAGTTTAATAATAAAGGATGACAGGAAAGAGGCTCTGCTGACTCCTGAAACTCAAGGTATAGTCCCCAGACCAGCACCACCGGGGAGGTTGTTAGAACAGAAGAATGCCTCCCCACTTTGGAATCCTCATTTTATCAAGATCCGCTGTGATTTGTGTGCGAAAGCTTGAGAAGGACTGCCAGGTCACAGGCGTTTTTTTCTTCCTGGAAATACTTATTTACAGGGTTAGTTTATTAAAAGAGCAATTGACCATCTGAATCTTAAAAAATATGAGATCAGAGTCATAGAATGTCAAGGTGAAAAGGACCTTGGAAAGGTCATTTCAACCTCCTGACAGGAAGACGGAGATGGTGGTTTGGCTCACAGAAGCAGAGCTGGCTCAGGCTGAGTGACTGGCAGCGCAGGCAGGTGAGAAGATGAAGGCGTTCCCGAGGCGGGCCTTGTTGGGTAGAATGGGTGGAGGTAAGGAGGGCAGAATGAAAGGAAATCTTAATGATGTCCTAATCAGGGAGTGGGGTGAGTGAGCTGGCTGCCGTTACAAAGAAAATGCACTTCTCAAGTACCTCACCCTTCTAGACACCTCCCAAATGGCATTCCTGCCAGACCCTTGCTTCCTGGTATATGAACAAGGTTTGCCTCTTGGTGGGGTAAGAGTTGCCACAGAAGCGTAAGCGAGAAGGGGACTTGGAAGCGAGTCCCAGCCTTCAGAGCGTAGCCTGGCACCACACCCACTGCAGGGCTGGTAGGGCAGAGGGCAGGCCTGCCTATTGGCATGCCACTCTGGTGTTTGAAAGACCAGTTCCTGGAGTTTCCTCCAACCTCCCCCAAATGTTTGTGCAGATGATGGCTGCTGGACTGTCATTACCAAGGTTAGCCTCCAAGATGGGAAAAGTCACAAAAGAGCAGGCTGTGAGGGACGCTGTGGAAAAGGACCATAATAATGGGTGGGATGGGATGGGATGTTGGCCATGGGGATATTTCTCTAAATTAGCACCTCCCCCTCCCATCACTCTCCTCTTTCTCTGCCTTTTTTCCCTCCTCCATAGCACCTATGGCACCTGGCATTATTTTAGACATTCACTTGTTAACGTGTTTATTACCTGGAGTGTGACCCGCCTTCTCTGCTAGACTCATGTTCCATGAGGACAGGGCCTTTGGTTCCCAACTGAATCCCCAGGGCCGAGGACAGGGTTTGGAGTACACTGGCACTCCACAAATATTTGGGGACTAACAGAATAAACGAGTGAGCAAATAGGTAAAGAACCAGCTTTATTTTAATGACGATGGGAGGAACCACCTCTTCCTTCTTCCTCTCCCTCTGACAACTTGAGTTACTGCATTTTTACAAAGCTACTTGTGGTTTCCCTAGTAAAGAACCAAGAGAAATAGCTCAATTTTCCTACACCTGAGAGGCAGTTCTATTGATTGGATTCATTCTCTTCTCTTTCAAAGACATTAAAACTGCCTGTATTAATACCTCTGATTTCTTCTAAGAGTGCAGCTTACCAAATGCTTTCATTTCTTCCTTCATCTATATATTCAGTGAAAGAATATTTGTTGAGTACCTGATATCTGCCAGGCAATGTGCTACATGCTGGGACAGGAAGGTAAGCAAAACTATTATCTGAGCCATGCACACCTGGTCTACCTTGGTAAGGTGGGTGTTAGTATTCCCATCTTACAGGGAAGGAATTGTCCGAGTGGCCCCCTCCCGTATCTGGTAGACGGCTGCTCCACAGAAGCCTTAGGAAGAGCAAGACTGGGACTCAGCACTGGAGCTGGTTTCAAAAAATGAGAGAAACAAATGCCTTCTGATAACTGAAGGAAGGCTGCACATGTTAGGAATCAGGAGAGGAGTCACCTGAGGCCACCTGTGCACAGGGGGAGGGGACAAATGAGACATGCTCTTCCTCCTCCTGGCACTCTTTCCTGCTAAGTGCAGTGGAAGGGTGGAGAGGGGGAGTGCAGGGGAGGGGCTGGAAGGCACAGGTGGATTGATGGGGAGGATAGCAGCAGCTCTGCAAGAATGAAATCAGTGTGTCTTTGCTGAGTGCATGGTATAGAAATGGATCTTCAAACACGTGCACGCACAAACACACACACACAAGCACATTTCACATTTTTACTCTCTGGGGACTGAAAACGTTTTAATGAGACTGTAGAAAGCACAGAGCAAAACATACAGGCAATCATTCATTCATTTGATTCGGAAGAGTCACCGGGTATCTTTCAGGAGCTAGGCACGGTGCAGGACCCTGGTGGAACAGTGTTCAACGGCAGGTTCAGATATAGGCCAAATTAATCAATATCATTAGGGTGGGGATTTTTATCCCACCTCAGGAGGACCAGGAGGGCTTCCAGGGGAAGGCGAGGCCTGGCTGGGCCCTGAAGGATGAGTGGCAGTAACCAGGGACAGAGTTTAGTGAAGGTGGAGCTAGGGGAGGAATTGTAACCTAGATCTTGGTAAGGGTAGCCATGGACCAGCAGCATTGCCCCAGAACTCATCAGGAAGGCCCACCCCAGACCTACAGAATCAGAATATGCATTTTAAGAAAATCCCCACGTGACTCACATACACTTTCAACTCTGAGAAGCCCTGACCTAGATAATTCTGTGCAAGGAAAATCTAGAGAGACTTGAAGGCAAGAGAGAGTTCAGAGCCAATAGAGGAAAGTGCCCATGAGCAAGAACAAAGAGAGAAGTTGTAGACCATTGTTCTAGCCCCTTCTCTCCCTCCTACGTCAACAAGACTGCGATTTCAGTTTCCTGACTTTCACTCATTTCAGTATTTCATCGTCTTTTTCGTCCGTTTACTGATGCCCTAAGTTTCAAGTGAATGAAAATGAAATCCATAAACAAGGCATTGATTTAGAGATTCATAGGAGAGAATGTGGCTCTTGTTTCAGCACGTAGTTTAGTGTTCAGGGCCAAGGATGCAAATTTCTATTTGAATGTTTCCTCTTACCCACACACAGGTCAACTGACCAATAAAAGCAGGGATGCCCTTAATGTATAAAAGTTCACAGAAGGAAGATGGTAACTCAAACTTGAACCATATAAAACATGGGCCAAGGAAATGAACCAACAGTGCACAAGATTGGTGAATACAGAATAAAGAAATAATCTTACAACTGAAATAAGTAGATGCCTCTGAAATTACCAAGGATTTAACAAGTAGTAAGGTTCGTACAAGTCAGTTGACCAATTTGGACATCCTGACTGGAAAGGCACCCAGCAAAGCACTGAGCGATAGAGCCTCTGTTTTCTATAACACAGGATACTGTCTGTTCTAGCTACCCAGTGGAGTTGCTGAAAGGATTAAAGGGAAAAGCGAAAGTGCAAGGACAAGTATGGAGATAACACAGGAGCATGCCCTGACCTGACACTGCTCAATTAAAATATTAAGTGGTATTGCAGTGGTTGCTGTGAGGTAGTGTGTCCGGAATTGGTTCCTTCCGGTGGGTTCTTGGTCTCGCTGACTTCAAGAATGAAGCTGCGACCCTCGCAGTGAGTGTTACAGTTCTTAAAGATGGTGTGTCCGGAGTTTGTTCCTTCAGATGTTCAGATATGTCTGGAGTTTCCTCCTTCTTGTGGGTTCGTGGTCTCGCTGGCTTCAGGAGTGAAGCTGCAGACCTTGGTGGTGAGTGTTACAGCTCATAAAGGTAGTGCAGACCCAAAGAGTGAGCAGCAGCAAGATTTATTGCAAAGAGTGAAAGAACAAAACTTCCACAGACTGGAAGAGGACCCCAGCTGGTTGCAGCTGCTGGCTGGGGTGGCCAGCTTTCGTTCCCTTATTTGGCCCCACGCACATCCTGCTGATTGGTCCATTTTACAGCGAGCTGATTGGTACATTTTACAGAGTGCTGATTGGTCCAATTTACAGAGTGCTGATTGCTCCGTTTTTACGGAATGCTGATTAGCTAGAGACACAGAGTGCTGATTGGTGCATTTACAATCCTTTAGCTAGACAGAAAAGATCTCCAAGTTCCCTTCTCCAAGTTCCCTACCAGACCCAGAAGCCCAGCTGGCTTCATCTCTCAGTAGGAGGTGGGACTTGACTCTGGAGGTAGGGCTTGGACACCAAACCAAGATGAAGGACTAGATTAAGGACTAGCTGAAACAGGAAAGAGGCAAAAGCCCCTCTCCATAAGACATGCCCACCAGTGCCATGTCAGTTTACCATTGCCAGGGCAACACTTGAAAGTTGCCGCCCCTTTCCATGGCCATAACCAGGAAGTTACCACACTATTTTTAGAAATTTTTGCATAATCCACATTTTAATTTGCATATAATTAAAAGTGGGTATAAACATGACCACAGAACTGCCTCTGGGATGCTACTCTAGGCACACTGTCTACAGGGTAGCCCTGCTCTGCAAACAGCAGTACCTCTGCTGCTGCTGTGCACACAGCCACTTCAATAAAAGCTGCTGCCTAACACCATCAGCTCGCCCTTGAGTTCTTTGCTGGGTGAAGCCAAGAACCCTCCTGGGCTAAGCCCCAATTTTAGGACTCGCCTGCTGTGCATCAGCCATGCAGGAATCTGGGGTTTCTACTCTTTAACAACTCTAAGTTGAGACATCATCATTTTCCTAGCATGGCTTAACATTCGTTCTGTCTGAAAAGGGGCATCAGACTGAATCACCTCCCTCCATTCCTCATGTGTTCAAGCCATGTCTGTTAAGCATCTGTTAGGTTCTAGGCAGGGAAGATTTGGCCGCCCATGGCAGCTGGCATGGCCAGGATTTGTGCTGGTTGCTCAGAGTCTGTTGTGTGGCCAGTATTGACAGAATTTGATGGTCATTCTTGACTCTAGGTTCAATGCTAGAATTCAGAGTGCCTAGAGACTGGAGTGCAGCAGGTGTGTGGGGGGACAGGTAGATTCGAGTCAGACTGGGGCTGGCCTTAAGTGGTTGAATTTGCATTTTCTCCTGTAGGCTGCAGGGAGTCATGGGAAGTGTTTAGGCTGGTACTGGCACAACCCATGGAGACGTGGTATCAAGGCAGGAGAAGATAAAGGCTGGGAGATAAATAAGAAAATAACTAACTCAAGATCAGAAGACAGATCATTAGAACAATCCCAGTGAAGGTGCAAAGACTGGAGCTGTTTAGGGGGCAGAACCAAAAGGATTCATGACCAGTCAGGTATGGGGAGTGAAGGGAAGGGAGGAGGCAGGAATGACCCAGGCTTCCATCCCAGGCTATGGGGGCCAGGGCACCATCCACCAAGACAGGGAGTGGAAGAGGAACGAGATCAAATGTGGGGCCAGGAAGATGATAATAGGCTGATTTATATTTTGATTGGAGAAATAATATATTTTTAGGAAATACAGACTTTTTCCAAGAATATTTTACATTCCATGTAATTTTTTTAAGCTCACTTCTTTAACTTGTTGGTACCTTTATTTCTGGTCTTTGGTCTTTTTTCTTTTCTCCGTGTGTGTGTGTGTATGGGAAGTGTGCATTTAAAATTGTGCATCACACTGCATAGACAGTTTATATTATTTTTCCTTTTAATAATAATATTATTTCCTGACCTTAAAATGGTTAAAACCTATTTTTAACAGCTACTGAATGATCCACCCTATAGGTGTGTAACAATTACTCGATTTCTTTACTGTTGGACACTTAGATCACCTCAATTTTTTTCCACCTTGAATAACACAGCTATGAGCATTTCTGTAATAAATCATTATCGAAGTCTCAATAAAAAGTTAAAAACATTTAAATAACCAAACTAAAACATTCCTATAGAAAAAAAAACTTAAAATGATACAAAAAATATACAATGAGTACTGAAGGGCAAAATATATCCAATAAAAACTGCCAGTGTAAACATCACATATAAGTTAGCAACTTCTCCCTTCTCTTGGAAATCCCAGAAGAACAACAAGAAAAATGAAACAAAACAAAACGAACCACAGATCCCCAAAGGCTGCATTTCCAGTGAAACTCGGGGGCAGAGGGAGGCGCAGAGCGCAAAGGACGTGCAGGAGCTGCAACCCTGGGGCGGGGCGGAGAGCGTGGGGAGGGGACGAGGGGACGAGGAGGTGGGGGGGTGCCAGTGGTCAGAGGGTTCGGCAGCGCCCAGCCTCAGAAGGCACCAAAAACATTCCCTAGTGAGGAGCTCAGCACGAAACGTCAAAGCCGTATCCCTCCTTCTCACAGTGGGGATGGAAAAGCAGGCAAGCGGGGCTGCAGGGCAGCGGGGTTTGTGGGCACTGAGTCAGAAGAGTCAGGCTCTGCAACCGTACACGCACATGCTCCGGGTTCCCAGAAGACAGACTGTCTCCCTGGCCGCAGAGACACGGGGACTATTGGAAGACACGCCTGGAAGGTTGGGTGGAAACTGGAAGGCCGCCTACACCCTCTGCCCTTGTGGAGCCTCCTCCTGTGAATCCATCATTCCATGGTGAAAGAGGGAATTAATAGGAAAAGAAATAAAGGGATGGATACTTCCTAGGATGCCACTGCAAACAACCACAGAGCGAGGTCTGGGGACTTCATTCCAGCCAAGGAGGAATTCACACCAAAGGCATTAAATGTTTCAAAGCGAAGCCCTTTGCGTTATTTTTTAAAGGAGAGATTCCTAAGTCTATAACATATAATACGTATGGACAAAGCAATACAGCAGCAGTGTTTATAACACAGAGATTAGCTGAGTGCAACAGAAACAGATAAAAACACATTGGTAGTAGGCGTCAGTTCTCTCAGTCCAGGACAGATCACATTAAAGAGTAAAGATATGGCAAAGCTACACAGCATAATAGAATAGCATCAATGGATATCGTTCAAATTATCTACCATGAAGGAAAGAATGCACCTTCTTTTCAAGCACCCATAGAACATGCAAACTGGTCTGTGCTGAGCCATAAAGAAAATCTCAAGTTCCACATTCTGGACCTGTTATAGAGTAGAGCTCCCCAACCCCGGGCCATGGACTGGTACCGGTCTGTGGTCTATTAGGAACCAGGCTGCACAGAAGGAGGTGAGCAGCCTGGTTCCTGACAGCAGGAGGTGAGCGAGGGAGCATTACCGCCTGAGCTCCGCCTCCTGCCAGATCAGCGGAGGCGGCATTAGACTCTCACAGGAGCGCAACCCTGTTGTGAACCGCGCAGGCGAGGGATCTAGATTACAGGCTGCTTATGAGTATCTAACTAATGCCTGATGATCAGAGGTGGAACAGTTTCTTCTCAAAACTATCCCCCACCTCCCACCCGTAGAAAAACTGTCTTCCACTAAACCGGTCCCTGGTGCCAAAAAGGTTGGGGACCGCTGTTATAGACCACACTTATAATCACAGGGCAACTCGAGTGGAAATTACCAGAAAAGAAAAAGCACCTTCCACTAAAAAGTTTCAAAAATGTCTCTTAAACTCCTTTTTGGTGAAAGAGAAAATAAACAGAAGAAATGTAGAATTTTTAGAAAATAAAGACATATCAGAATATTTGAAAAACAATTACATCAGTGCGTAGAGGAATGTTTATTGCCATAAATGCTTATGCCAGTGTAACAGAATGAAAACAAGTGAATTGTCAATCAAAATTAAACAAGGCAAAAGTAATAAAAACAAAAACAAAGTAATAAGAGCAGTAAATAGTAGAACTAATGAATTAAACCTTTAGGAAAAAAATTCTTAATAAAATAGATAAGTCATGAGCTAAGGATTTGAGAGAGAGAGAGAGAGTGTGCGTGTGTGGGCATAAAAACATACACTATAGGAAATCAGGGAAAACAACTATAAAAGCAGGAGAAATTTAAAAAATCACAACACTGTTCTGCTTAATTTGGAAACTTAGATGAATAATTTTAAAAGAAAATACAATTTATCAAAACTGATACAGTAGAGATAAAAAATCTGAACAGATTATTTCCGTAGAAGACAGAGAAACTCATCAAGGCACTGCCTCTCAAAATAACACCAGGACCAGAGAGTGTCTGAAGGTAATTCTACCACATTTTTAAAGAGTACATAATTCCATATCTAGAGCCTAGAAAAAAGGATGAACATCCAAATTATTTCTATGAAGCAAACAGTGACACTTGACATACAACACCGACAGAAAAAGAAAACTACAGACCAACTAAATTTGCAATTACAGTTAGAAAAATGCTAAATAAAATAAAAAATAATCTTAAGCACATTAAAAGATATCATGACCAAACAGAAATTATTCTAGAAATGCACATGATTCAATATTAGGATGTCTAGTAATATAATTCAACATATTCTTAAATCTATTCAATAAATCAGATGTCTTCCACAGATGATGAAAGACAACTAATAAAATTGTAAAACTTTTAATAAAATTCTCAATAAAATAGAAATAAATGGCTATTTCCTCAACATAATAAGTTATATCTCTCTCAGCCACTAGTACCAGTTTAAAAAGCTAGAAACAAAATTTTTAAAATGCCCATTACTATTAAACACTATGCTAGAGGTACTGGACAATGTAATTAGATAGGAGAAAGAAAATAGAGGTTTAAAATTAGAAAGAATGAAGAAATACTATGGGTATTTGCATATGATACAATTGCATACTTGGACACTCCAAAATACCTGAAAAGTCTCAAACAAAATAATTTACTAAGAAACACAGTAAGAATTAATATATAGAAATCACCAGTTTTCATGTTCACAAACAACAACCAGTTAGGAGATTTCGTGGAAGAAAAGGCCTCATTTGCATTAACGACCAAAAAGATCAATACCTAAAAATACATTTAACAAGAAATTGGCAAGACAGCAATCAAGGAAACTTTAAAATGCTCTTAAAGAACTAAAAGGGAAAAACTAACAAATGGAAACACACTTCCCCTTCTTAGATAGGATAACTCAACATCAGAAAGGTGTCAAGTCTCCCTAAGTTAAATTATAAACATATGTGATCCCAATAAAAGTACAGTAAATATTTGTTAGGGGAGTGTATAACAGCTGATTTAAATGCTTATATGAAAAAATAAAAATATCCATGGAAATTTTGAAATAGAAGGGTAATGTGAATGAAGCAGCCATGATGGCTAGTATTAATTTTTAAACTATAATACAGCATAGTGCTGGCAAGTGCTTGGACAGACAAGAGGAAGAGAAGTGTAAGTGGAAAAATAAAGTCAAAAAAGAAGCCTAAACACACACAACGATTAAGTGTGCGATAAAGTTTCATGTCAAACCAATGGAAAGGATGAATTATTTAAAGAATAATGTTGGAACAACAGGGTAAACCATTCAACAATTGGGTAAAATCATACTTCACATCTTGCATGAGCATACATTCCAAACAGATCAAAGTGTTAAAAATCAAATGATAAACATACTAAAAGAAAACAGGAAAGGGTTTCTTTAGAAACTTGAGAAGCCCTTTCCAGTGGACCCAAATCCATTATCCTTATTAAAACATGTTTAGCATATTTGAATGTGTATTTGTATACACTTTTTTTCCAAAGGCCAAAACAAAAAACCAAACACAGGCAAAGTCAAAAGATACAACAAACTGGAAAAAGAATTTGCAAAGTATAATCTATTTTTTTTAAATTAACCATCACATGTGGTGTGTCTATATGACAAACACTATACCAAGTACTTTACAAAATTAGCTCAGCTAATTAGTACACCAACACTGTGATGCAGTACTACTGCTCATCCCATACCGCAGCTGAGAAATTGAAGCAGAAAGAGGTTAAGTAATTTGCTAAGGTCACACAGCTAGTATGTGCCTAATATGTAAAGAGGCACCCCATTCATGACAACAGGACATCCCAAATCCTTGAGAATTAAGGTATCAAGAAATAGGCATGGAGCTACATAAAATAAACTCTACTGAGGGACATATAATAACTTAAACATGGAAGTATACCTTTCTTTTGAATTAGAAGCCTCAGTATTGTGAAGAAGTAAATTCTCTCTAAATTCATTTATAAATTTAGTGAAACTCCAAAACAAATCTCAAAAGGAGAATTTAAAGAAAGTTGTTCAGTATTTCTAAAGGATATCTAGATGAACACATTTGTGAGAATATCATTCAAGATGATTAACTGGGGGAGACTGGCCAGCTACACATTAAAGATCACATTAATAAACAATAGTAACAAAAACCGCAGGCACAGATGCAAAAACAGACACATAGATGGGATCAGGAGAGTCTGGCAATGGGCCCTAATAAATGTAGAAATTTAGAAAATGCTCAAATTGGCAATTACTAAATCAATGGAATCAAGGCTATTGGCTGACCAGATAACAAACAGAGCATGAATATGTAATTTAGAAATATGCAAGCAACCATCAAGGCAAACAGAAGATTTGGTGGAGGAGGAACTACCACTGCACAGTAGGACCTTGAGGTGGGCAGAAGTGAGGCAGTAGACACCTCGTGATAAGCTTCTTGAAACTATTTAATGTTTAATAATGATGTAACTGTATGCATTATTTAGGGTTCTCCAGAGAAACAGAAACAGAACATATATAAGATGAAACAGAATATCTATCTATCATTTATCTATCTATCTATCCAATCTATCTCTAGGGAGATTGACTAAAAAGAATTGGCTTACCTGATTACAGAGGCTAAGAAATCCCAAGATCTGCAGTTTGTAAGCTGGAGACCCAGGAGAACCAATGCTGTAAGTTACAGTCCAAAAGCTGGCAGGCTACAGACCCAAGAAGAGCTGGTGTTTCAGTTCGAGTCTGAAGGTAGGAGAAGACTCATATCCCAGGTCAAAGCAATCAAGCAGGAGGAGTTCGCTCTTGTAAAATGATCAGGTTTTTTAAATTCTATTTAGGCTTTCAAGTGATTGGATGAGGCCCACCTGCCTTAAGGTAATCTTTACTCATTCTACCAGTTTAAATGTTAATCTCATCCAAAAATACCCTCACAGACACACTGCTATGAGCTGAATTGTGTGCCCCCCAAAATCCTAGCCCTCACCCTGATGTAACTGCATAAGAGATAGGGCATTTAGGAAGTAATCAAGGTTAAATGAGGTCATAAGGATGAGATCCTAATCCAATAGAATTGGCAGCCTTATGAGAAAAGAAAGAGCAACAGAGAGATCTCCATGTTCACACACCAAGGAAAGGCTATGTGGGGACACAGGAAGAAGGTGGCTGCCTGTAAGCCTGGAAGAGAGCCCTCACCAGGAACCTACTGAATCTTGATGTTGGACTTTCCAGCCTCCAGGACGTTGGAGAAAATAAAATTCTGTTTTTTTAAGTTACCCAGCCTATAGCATTTGTTATGGTGGCCTGAGTTAATATACACATCTAGAATAATAATTAACCAAATATCCTGGCACCCTATGCCTCATTCAAGTTGACACATAAACCATTACAACATATTACTTGGATACAAAATAAAATTAATTTAAAAATCCTTAAGCCATCTCCTTTATGTATGAGTCCCAATTTGGGGGTAATAGATTAGTGTGAATTTCATGTACTTACTACACTCTTAAATTCTATACTCTCACATCCATATATGATATTTCCCTTTAAAAATCAATGAAATACTGGCATATTCAGCAAATTGCTTTTTTTTGCTCTATACCCTATCCCATTTTGTCCATATTTCTATCTCTTTAGGATAGATTTCTAAAGGAAGTATTGATGTAAAGATGTCTTGGCTAGTTTTAGGGCTCTTTGAAAGGATTGTTTTGATTTACACTTTCAAAGCAGAAAATTGGTGACCTCTTGGACACCTATTAATAATTAAAAGCTTTGTTCATTCTATCTGTAACTACTTACATATTATGCACACATTAATAAGATTGAACACTTCTCAGTTTCTCGGCCATTTGTGTTCCCACTTTGGCCAGCTGTTGGTTGACAGCCCTTGCATGTATTTCTACTGGACTCTAACACTCTTCTATTCTTGGTGTTTGAAGGGTATCTGGGATTTGTTTTAATGAGGTGTAATAAGGCACACAGACACAGAAATGACTGTCATAAAGGAAGAAGCTCTTTGTATTCATAGATCCCTTGAAACAGGAGGCACAGCTGCCACTGAGGGCCACGCAGCAAAGCACAGGGGTAGTCAGGAGGCCGAAGGATGGGGGAAGACGGAACAGGAGGCTTTACTGTGGTTTCTGTAGGAAAGAAGGGAAGAGGCAGGGTAAGCAGGCTTAGCTTTGGCTAGTTAGAATAATTTCAGTGGCTTTGGGCAGGGAGATTGTGCCTAGTTGTCGGGTACCTGGCTCTGGGGTGATGAGGGCAGGTGGATATGGCCTGAGTGTGAGAGCTCCAGAGAGGAGGTGGATGGGTGTGCGCTCTGGATCGTGGGGTTTGCATCTAAAAGGCAGGCTTCCGGGGGAGTCGTTGACTTTCTCGAAGAATTAGCCAACCCTGAGAGAGGCAGACCCTTCAGGGTCAACAGGGCTTCAGCTATCATAGCATCAAATACAGAAAATAATACATTTGGCTTATTTCTGTACCATCTGTGTATGCTGAAGACAGTAGGTCTTTTTGTTTTTACATTTTTTACTGCAATGATGCCTAAGGCTTTGGCCTGTGGCATCTCATCCTGTGGGGTGAGATTCTCCCCTCCCTGGACCTCCTGATTTCCCCGAGCCTGTCCTTGGTGCAGCCCCGTCTTCCGATCTTGGGTTTTAAAATGTTTTTAGTACTACGTGCACCTCTTTGTGGGTTGTTCTGAGAATGAAATGGCAGGATGCATGGCCAGAATTTGCTGTTCGATAAATGTCAGCTTCTGCCCTTATATTTGTTACAAATATTTTCCCCAATATTTTTTCCTCGTAGCATTTTGATTTTAGCATATGTAATTTTAAATCTTTAACCTTAAAAAGGCAATGGCATAATGTTGAGCTTGTGTCTGGTAACCAGACACACTGGTGTTTTGAATCTGGCTGTCATTTACTGAAGAACCTGGAGACTTTATAGCACCTCTGTGCCTCAGTTTCCTTCCAAGCAGACACATCCAGAAGGAACTTGCAGATAGAAGTCTAAAAACCCAGGTAGAGGCCAGGGCTGGAAATGTGTATTTGGGGGTTGCCTCTAGGATTGAGTACACCTCTAGCTGGCCTATTTTTCAGATTCTATAAAGAACAGAATGAAAAAGCTCTGGGATATAGTCTATTTACATACACATACTTGATAAAAAGCTGCTTTGTGAAAGCTACAAGGAACGGGGAAAAGAGGCACAAACGTTAACGCTTTACGACAGCACCACCTAGTGACAGACTCGTGAAAATCCCATCCGTTATGTCCCCTCCAGCTTAGGGATGGCGAAATAGGATAAATCATCTCCTTCTTACTAGAAAGCAGATACTCTGCTCTGTTTCTCCAGTAACTATCCCTTTACTTCCTAACGGTTGGAGATTCTTTTTTTTCTCCTCATTTGGATACTGTCAGACAAAAAGTGTCAAGTCATTGAAAGCAGTGTCTATTTCAAGGATTGGCGTAGCAGCTAGATCATGGCTCATGGATGATCTTCATTTCATTCACTAAGTACTTCTGCTGTGCCCAAATTGGTGCACACCCGTCTCTAGAGACTGACCACTGAACTGGATTCTTCTGGCACAAGTGATGCATTAGGCTCTAAGAGTGTGGTTCAGGATGACGGATGGACAAGAGTGTAGTGCAGAGAAAGAGCCGGGATGTTGGAGGGGAACAGAGCTGGGTTCCTCTCCACTTTTTAGCTGTGTTTTTCTGGGCAGGTGACTAAGAGATGGTTTCTCGTCCATGAAATGGTAGAATGCCATCTCCCTGCAGGGTGATCATGGGAGTGACCGCACAGGCATTGCCAACCTGGTCACCCTCAGTCCCCAGGACCAAGCTGAACTATCTGTCCCATCCTTAAGACCGCTGAAATGTGCTTACTAAGCTTCTTCTCTACAGGTGTTTTCTTTCCACCTGTAGGGTTTCCAGATTCTAAAGCACTTTACCCTCCCCACCTTCAGCATGTTTTGCATCTTAATGATTGAGGCTGAACCCTCCCTTCCATTCCATTTTATCCTTGACATTTTCTAGGAACCCACAATGAAGGAGTGGACGTAATGGACCGCCAGACATGTGACCCAAGAGAAGTATTTACAAAACATTCCAAAAGCAACAGGTTGGGAGTATTATTTATTCAAATAAACAAAAATGTTTTATTTCCCTTTCAATGGTAAATATCTTAAATTGCTGGAACATATGAGTATAAAAATAAGATTATTTTAGAAAACTCCAGTTTTGAAGGGCACAACAATAGTTCAGACATTTGTCAGTATGAAGCCACTTTTAACATGGAATGAATATCCCTTTACTCCAACTCTTGGTCTTATTACATTTTTAAATCAAATCAGTGTGCTGGAAATAGAGCAAAATTCCCAAAGGGAAATATAAAATAATTTAAAGCATTTTCAGAAATACAAGTTACACTTAAGAAACTTGTATTAAAGGATGTTAATCTGAGATAAACACAAAACAAACATTTTGCAAAGCACTACTTTTTGCATCTGTTTGAGAATACAGTTTGCAGCTCTCCTGCCAGAAGCAAAATACTGACTCTAGCACAGCAGAAAAGGCATCAACTTTAAGAAAAAAATGAGTGGTCGCTTTCAATGACTGAACATAACATATTAAACTTTAAGAATTTTAACAATGCAAATTAACAGCAATAGTAGAAAATACATCATTTTAGATTATAAAAATTCAGCTTTTATTAGCACATGACAAATCTCATTCATTCGCCGCCCTCTCATATGTGCTGAGTAACTGCTACACAGAATTTCAAACCTCACTGATAAAAATGTGAGAGATGACATCTACAATTAGAAAAATGAGGGAAAAAATCTCGTTTTATACCACTAGCAACAAAGAACACAAAATTGTATTAAATTTGTTAAGAAATGTTATTTTGTGCAATTTTCATTATAGATTAATTAGCTTTGTTCACTTTTTTTCCTCCATCTTAAAGAGAGATAATCTTTTAATGTTTTCTTAACATTTCACTCGGGAACACTAATCTTAGAAATGCGAGGCTTGTGTAAAAGTTTACTTCAATAGGTACAATGTAGCAAGCGAAACCATACTCATATGAGGGAACTTGCAATAACCTCCACATATAGCACTCAACAGAAAAACGTAAGTCCTGACCTTTGGAGACGCTTCCCTCCGTATGATATTCTTATCTGTCCGTGTCTTGTGAATAAAAATGCATTTTTATTCCAACCCAAATGAAGAAAATCATATGGAAAAACATCAATGTCAAAGGCTAGGTTGCCAAGGACACTCAAGGTTTCTAGCCTTTTATTGATACCACTAAAGTTGACAGCTGTGCCCAACTGACTGAAATCTATATCATAAATCTATCATTTCTAATTATAAATCTATATTGGAAAAAATATTTTACTCAGATGGCTATGTGTGAGGCACACGTGTGTTCTACACAGTTTGGACTTTATCTGGTTGGTCTTACACAAATAATTATCCATCTGTAAAGGGAACTGCTCACTTCTCAGGGCTGCCCTGATTCCCAGAGGAGAGACAGATATTTTACCATCACACCCTTTCCTGAGATGCTGGCAGAGATACCAGGATGGCTGCTCTCACAATAGTGTCCAAGAAGTACCCAAGGCTCAACGGGGCACCCAAGCATCAGGGACCAGGTACCCGCACGTCGCTCTTGCCGTGGCTGGATTCGAATTTATCAGGAAGCTTTGTGATGTCTCTTGGCCCAGCCACTACCCACTGTGTGCTTTTTAAGCACACAAGTGTGATGTAAAAGTTACACAGTACAATTTCGTTTAGAAGCACTGGACATCTGTGTGTAATAGCTGATAATAAGAAACCCAGAGGAAGCTCAGGGCAGGGAAGAAAATACTGTATTTATTGGGGGGAGTTACGTATCCTCAACACCTGTGATAGATTCCAGCCACTGATGCAGCTTGAGGTTTTGCTGGCAGCACTAAGCAGCGTGGCTTTGTTCCTACTTCCACATTCCACAGATGTGGCTAACAGCCTTCGCCCACCCCTAGGGTGACACCAACAGCCCACAGAGCCTGCTCACATCTGAAAGCCGTGGTTTCTGCTCTGCAGCCTCACCTGGAGAGCTTACTGCAATGCAGATTCCCTGTTCCCTCCTGCACTGACCCTGAATGGAGCTGGGTGTGCTCCATCCAGGACAACACGGACCTTCTGGGGACGTGGATCCCGGGGAGCAGGGCTCCCACGCTGACAGCAGTGAGACAGGAGGGAGCTCCTTTCCTGGGAGTCTCTGACAGAAGACATTCTGGAGAAAGAAGCTGTCGGATGTTCGGAATGCATGGGCTGGGCTGGCTCAGCAGAGCTGGTGGAAACGGTGAGGGCCCAGCTGCCGTGCCTCTCAACGACGCTATCAGGAACTGCTGCCAGGAGCCTTCCAGATGCTCAGACTCCACAAGCCACTTTACCTGCCCCCTTTGGCCTCAGTTGCTTGACCCTTGCCTACGAACTTCCTGGTGCACAACCTTGAACCTGCCTGTGTCCTGCTTGGGCCTTGAGGCATCTCTAGCTTTATTAGGACAGACGTGTTTTACACATGGCTGTCAAGCAAGTTTCTCTTGGCCTAATTTGTTCCTCTGACAAATAATCAATCCTGAGAAGTTCCTTTACAAAATACTTAAAAAGTAGACTGTGCCAAAAATGTGGGGTGAAATGAGGTGCCCACGGCATCCCGGGGACGTTCTTGGCTGGTGCGGACCTCCATGCCCCACTGCCAACTGAGGGGTGGGACCTCTCTTCTGGCTCCTTCTTGCCCTGCCCTCTTTTCAGATTCTGGAACTTCCCAGGTCCCAGCCATCCTGTACTCTCCATCCGTTGAATGAACCAATCCTTGCTCCATGTGGGCAACACCCAGGCCGCCCGGCTACAGTCTCTCCCTTTGTCAAAGCTGTCACTTACACACGACTCCCGCTTGAATATTCCTGAAGTTTGGAATTGGTGGATCTGCAAAATAAATCACATCTCCAGTGGATTCAGCCACTTTAAGGGGAAAAGAAATCTAAGGATGGCTGGAATTAAACTGCATTTTCTTTCCTTTTTTGAGATGGAGTCTTGCTCTGTTGCCCAGGCTGGAGTGCAGTGGTGCAATCTTGGCTCACTACGACCTCCGCCTCCCCGGTTCAAGCGATTCTCCTGCCTCAGCCTCCCGAGTAGCTGGGATTACAGACACGCACCACCACTGTTGGCTAATTTTTTGTATTTTTAGTAGAGACGGGGTTTCACCATGTTGTCCAGGCTGGTCTCAAACTCCTGACCTCAGGTGATCCACCTGCCTCGGCCTCCCAAAGTGCTGGGATTACAGGCATGAGCTACCGTGCCTGGCCTAAACCGCATTTTCTAAAAAAAAGTTCTGCTTATTTTGTTAGCATACTTTTAATTATATTCTTATTCTTTCTACCCCTCTCAAAATGTATTTTTCCAGCTTGCCATTTAATTGGTAAACGGCTGTAAAGTTCAAACGTGAAATTTTTAAAACTCCCTAGAGACATACACAGTAACTTCTGTGGCATGGACTTTTCTTGGCATTAAAAAAACCTAGTACCTCTCTTGGCCAAAACCCCTAATTTTACACTTTATGGTGTTGGGTCGTTTTTCAAAAACACAAAACAACAAAAAAACTTAGTGGCAAGTTTTTCCTCCAGTTTTCTAATCAAGCCTAATAAGTTTGTGCAAGAGAAAACACATGGGGATTCCACTCAATTATTTGATTTCCACTAATCAGGGTAAAGTCTGTGAAACTCAATTACTGTTGTTTGTGGATCAGACTGTTGAACAGCGATTTATTCCCAATGATATCGAGTGGCACTAGTCCAGAACTTAGAACTGAACCACACGTGGCAGCCCCACCAAGCAGGGACAGGGAAAGAGGAATTTAACCAGTTTGCACCTGGCGTATTAAATAATTAAATCCCTCTTCACCTCTTAAATAAAATGATGGAATCCCCAACTCACAATTGCTTTTCAAAATCTATTACCCAAAGCACTGCGGAGTCATTAATGCTGTCTTCCTGGGAACTACTTTTACAATTTTGAGCAGTAACTGACCCCAGGTTTATCTCCAACCAAAACCTCTGTGTTTCACCATGAATCAGGTAAGGTCCTTCCAAGTGTTCGGAAGGGGAACCTATTGTAGAAAAACATTCCCTGCGGTCACACACAGGGCATCTGTTTCTTGAGTGCTAACTACTTGGTTTTGGTTCAGGAGAAATACAAAATTGTGTACAGTATATGCTGGGAGATCGGACACCAATCACTTGTGGCTCTTTTAAATTCCCAAGAATGAAAATAGAATTGGTCCCCATCTCATTTCTTGCTATTTTTAATAAATGGTTTCAGTTACTGAAGGCAGGATTTCATTTCAGACTTCCAAAGAAGTTATCAAGAAAATAAAGCAGCATCTTCAAATAATACCGTCTATATAGAAGTATCCACTTCCCATCAGACTTGACAAGGTTTCTGATAACAACCTAATGCTAAGTTGCACATTTTCAGGCAAGGACCGTCTTCCAGAATTTTCCACAGTGTATTACAAGGTAAAAATGACACCCTCAAAGGATTGTTAATTCCTTTCCTGTTCCAAGCAAACCTCCTTGAAGGCTTGCTAAGCATCAATTTGCATAACTGGAGGAGGTGGGTGTCACTAACAGGGTTTTGACTGGAAGTCCGATTCTCAGCAGCAAGGCATGCCAGAAAAATGTCCCACATTCAATTGTCTATCTCATTCTTGTTGCTAAGTTATGCTTTTGTACTTTCAGTATTTTCATCAAAATGTCACATCCAATGACATGCGATATGAAAAGATAAAGAAATCTGATATGAAATACAGAGCATGACGGCAAACTTCATTCACCTACTCTACCTGGAAACCTCACTTGTTACTTTCCTGTATTTTAAGAACTATGCCTGTTCATCTGCTGCAGGAGGAAGCTCCCCGCCTCTGAAACCTAACACAATACAACGGAACAGATGATGCCTGTATGAAGAAATAAGCGGGAAAACTAATCAGGGCATGTCTGCGATTCCCTCCTCTTATTTCAGGGGTTTGAATTTTTCACAGCAAGGGGAAGGCACAATCTAGGGGTGTTGGCTTCACTCCTGTGCAAAGCAGCCCACAAAACAGCAACCATAGAAAAAGCCAATGGGATGAGAATTGGACTTCCAGACATCTCTCCGTGTGAAATGCATTCTGAGATTATGAGTTCTCAACAAGCTGAGAGCAGACGTGACAATGGGCCCTGATACAAGAGCCCCCTCCTCCCATTCCATGCTGTCATGTTCTTTCCAAGAGGCTGTAGCTCAAATCTTCTCTAGTGAAAACAGCGCAGAAGGTTCTTCTGGCTGCTGGAGAGTCTTCCAGGACACCATGACAAGCCGACGTGGCCTCCACGTCTCTTTGGCAGAGTCATATATTTCTCAGTATGGTGGTGACCCAGGGACCCAGGGAGCAGAGCAGATGGCTGAAACATCCACACGTAGC
The DNA here is from genome assembly GCF_009828535.3 of Hylobates moloch. Classification (NCBI taxonomy): domain Eukaryota; kingdom Metazoa; phylum Chordata; class Mammalia; order Primates; family Hylobatidae; genus Hylobates; species Hylobates moloch. The sequence goes on from NW_026652289.1 coordinate 4,990,138, forward strand.
CTACTGGGAATACAAACGATACTTCTGCAGGAGGGGACACTTAGCACTTTTGGTGGAATTCTGTAATATAGCCAACCCACCCCAGAAGAAATGAGAAGGGAACACTGAACTTGGCACACAAGCAGGAGAGAGGGGATACTGTCTTTTAACTCTCCTCCTAATGACATCAGGTCATATAAGGCTATGTCAAGGAAACGGCTTCCACTTTTCTTTGGCAAAGGCCTCAATAAGTGACAGAAAGTGGGGACTGCCCCCCAAATAAGGCTACCACTGCACACCTGTTACCAAAGATTAAATACCCCCAAAGGAAGAAGCACAGAGGTCAACTGCTAAACAATTTAAGCTGATTGGATGGGTATGCTTGAGGCTAACCAGTTCTGCAAAGGGAAACACACGGCTTCGAAGCACGGGGATAAGTAGACGTTACCTCGTGTCTTCTGCACATCTTGCATCTTCCTTCCCTGACAGCTGGTCAGAAATAGGGGCATCAGGCCATTTCCCTGTTTCCCAACAGGGTAATAGCCAACCTACTTCCAGAGAAGATTTGGAAAAAGAGACAACTAAGCTAGTGAAATAGAATAGTTTTTTCTCATCAAAACATGATTTATTAATTTTAAGCAAGAGTAAGCATATGTGATAGTGGCCAGCTTGGTGACAGAACTCTTCCTGGTCGATGCACAGTTCAGCACCTGTTGGGTCTTGGCTGTTGGGATAATTCTTTTGGGTAAAGGGAACAGCCATGGTCAAGGCTGCCTGCACCCCCACCCAGGCACAGAACCCTGGGCAAAGTCTTAAAAGAGGTAGTGTTTTTACTTTCGCACCAACAATACAACACAAGTATTGGGTACAAAAGAGGAGATTTCCTTCCCCTCTACCTCGACAGGCAAAAGGCCTTCCATCTTCAGAAGAGGCTTGTGAGGACCATCGGTTGACGACCTCCTAGTGAATTCTGGCTCCCATTCAGAGCACAGAGAAACCCACAAAAGGGGCCTGTGGCTCTGTTTCCAGGTATGAAGGGTACAGCTTTGTTACATCCCCAGGCCCCAGGCTGATTCTCCTGCCATCATACTGCAAGCCTTCTTGTACCACTTTGACCCAGGTTGAGGTCTGGTGCAAAATACCCTCAAAGGCGATTAATACAACAAGATTCCTGTAAGCTAAGAGGGGTTATCAACTATATGCACTTATTTTTCCAGAGATTGAAGAGAGAAGAGAACTAGCCAAGGCTTGGTTTTGTTTTGTGTTGGTGGCACATGTGGACAGTTTGGCATAATGAACCCCATAGAGCCTGCAGCCCAATCCACTCTGTTTTGGTTTAGAAGGAAGTTTCTTTTTTAATTATTTTTCTTGGAAGTAGGGAAGATTTGAAAGCTTGAAAATCAAGAATCAAAAGACAGTGAATCTAGAAGGCATCTGGGAGCAGAACAGAGATTGAAGACGGGTGGGCACAGGAGGAAGCGCCGCCGTCGATCCCGGCTGCTGCCCTTGAAATGTGATTTTCTTAATAGCTGAGTTCATGGTTGCTTGAGGTCAGGCCTAGCTCTTCATTTCCAGCGATGTCTGACCAGAGAGGACTCATCATTGACGACCTCAGGGTCACGGGGGCGATGCTGACACCGGAACGGCAGCAGCAGCAGGACGATTAAGACAAGGAGGATGGCTCCACAGACGCTCATGAGCGCGTAGGACACGATCCACAAAATGGGCTCGCTCAAAGACTGAGCGGGGACACAGTTGCTGGCTATGTCCTCTGTTGAGAAAGGCCCGGAAATTTCAGACACTGCAGCACCTGCAATTTCTGGGGAGACAGAAAGGGAAAATCCACAGCTGTGAAATGAGCGGTCCACCTCTTACATTGGACACAGACAGAACCCCTTGGTTTATTAAACCACAGTTAAAGTCCACTGAGGTCCCAGTGGCTTAGACAGCTCAGGAAGCACTGAGGATGTCACGGCTCAGCGTGCCTTTGGGGTTCCAGTCCCTGCAAACTGGAATGATGGTGTGTTTTAAGGTGTGTGGGTACTGAGCCTAGGTGTAGAGGGAAACTGCAGCAGGGCACATATGGAAGCACCATGTGCTTCATGGAAGGCCAGTGATGCTGCAGTACTACACAGGTGAGAGTGCAGGTCAGCACCTGGTCGTGACAGCTGCGTGGGTTGTGCTTCCTCAGTGGAGATTAAAAAAGAGGAGAAAGAGAAGGAGAGTTTACCACAAGAAGCTCAGTTGGACCTGCCTGTGTCATGGGGAATTTTCCCTGGTAGAGTCAACCTGAGTTCACCCTCTACCATGGATTCTACAACAGATAGGGAACTCATATCAGCCTGACTCATAGTCTTAGTGAGTTGTGAGACCTCCCGGGGTCAGGCTGGCTTGAGAGCCCCTCCCTGCCCCACTCTTATCCTAGGTCTCATCGACAGCCAGGAGCAGTAAGTGAACGCAACACCTAATTCATGACATCACCGGTGACAAAGAGAAACAGTTAAAAGTCACCCGGTGACTTCTGCTAGAGACTCTTGAATAACTTCAAACCAAGAAAAAAGTTGAGATGATTTCTTAAAGCTGGTTTGTGGATTATCCGTAGACTTCCTTTCCCTACACTAGGCTTCTCTGCCCCTTTCAGGAATATGGAATCTTAAGCTTTACTTGCAATATGGAAAAGAAATAGGCCTCATTACCCATTTTTCCTATATTTAATCACAGAAATGAATATTTTGGCACCAGAAAACAACACTGCTAAGCATTTGATTTTTCTATAACTAAAGCCTCAAGATCTTCAGAGCTGCCAAATGATACCCTTTTTGATTGAGGAAAGAAAAAGTCAAAATAATAATGGGACCTGAAAAGAATGGTTTTAAAATCAGAGGAAAACAGGCTTGATTACTTCGCAAAGTGACTGCATTTTCTTGCTAATGTGGATTCTGTCATAACATGGCTTTCCTAAGTGCACTGAAAAAGAAAGGCAATGAACAAGAGCCTGCCAACACCTGAGAACAGAGGGATGCACCCTGCAGTCAATCTACACTCCCATTTCCTGGTTTGTAGATAATGATCTTGCTGTGTCTTTACAGGGTGGAAGAGACAAGGGAGCTCTCTTGGACTGTCTTTAATAATGGGCAGTAATTCCATTTACAAAGAAAAGCTCATGCCCTCATGACCTAATCACCTTCCAAAGGTCCCAATTCCAAATATCATCACCTTGGAGATTAGGTTTCTGTTGTGGGAAGTCAGGGACCCCAAACGGAGGGACCGGCTGAGGCCATGGAAGAAGAACATAAATTGTGAAGATTTCACAGACATTTATTAGTTCCTCAAATCGATACTTTTATAATTTCTTATGCCTGTCTTTACTGCAATCTCTGAACATAAATTGTGAAGATTTCATGGACATTTATCACTTCCCCAATCAACACTCTTGTGATTTCCTATGCCTGTCTTTACTTTAATCTCTTAATCCCATCATCTTCATAAACTGAGGATGTATGTTGCCTCAGGACCCTGTGATGATTGCGTTAACTGCACAAATTGTTTAAACAATATGAAATCTGGGCACCTTGAAAAAAGAACAAGATAACAGTGATGTTCATTCAGGGAACAAAGGAGATAATCATTAGGTCTGGCTGCCTGAGAGCCAGGTGGAACAGAGCCATATTTCTCTTCTTTCAAAAGCAAATAGGAGAAATTTCGCTGAATTCTTTTTCTCAGCAAGGAACAGCCCTGAGAAAAAGAATGTGTTCCTAGGGGTTGGTCTCTGAAATGGCCACTCTGGGAATGTCTGTCTTCTACAGTTGTAGATAAGGGATGAAATAAGCCCCGGTCTCCCATAGCGCTCCCAGGCCTATCAGGACAAGGAAATTCCCGCCTAATAAATTTTGGTCAGACCAGTTGTCTGCTCTCAAACCCTGTCTCCTGATAAGATGTTATCAATGACAATGCGTGCCTGAAACTTCATTAGCAATTTTAATTTTGCCCTGGTCCTGTGATCTCGCCCTGCCTCCATTTGCCTTGTAATATTTTATTACCTTGTGAAGTATGTGATCCCTGTGATCCACACCCTATTCGTACACTCCCTCCCCTTTGAAAATCACTAATAAAAACTTGCTAGTTTTGCGGCTCAGGGGGCATCACGAACCTGCCGACATGTGATGTCTTCCCTGGACACCCAGCTTTAAAATTTCTCCTTTTGTACTCTTTCCCATTATTTCTCAGACCAGCCGACACTTAAGGAAATAGAAAAGAACCTACATGAAATAACATTGAATTATCGGGGGCAGGTTCCCCCAATAGGTTTCAACATAAGAATTTTGGCAGGACATAAACATTTATTCTATTGCACTAATTATGCAAAGAAGCCGGAAAACACAGTTCATAATAGGGAGCAAAATCAATCAGTTGGAACTTAGTAAGAAATGGCACAGATGATAGAATTAGCAGGCAGGATATCAAGATATTTATTATAACTGTATTCTACTCAGGATGCCAGAGAAAATGTTAGACAAGTTAAATAGAGACACAGAAGATATTAAAGATATAAATCAAATTTTTAGAGATAAAAATTGTAATACGTGAGATGAAAAATAAACTGAATGGTTGTAAGAACAGATTATACACTGCAGAAAAACAGCCTAATAAATTAAAAAACAAAAGAAAACAATAGAAACCATCCAAAATGAAGCACAGAGACAAAAACCGAAAAAAAAAAAGAGAGAGAGAGAGAACATCGGTAAACTGTGGACAACATCAAGCTGCTAAGTCATGTAATCAGAGTACTCAAAAGGAAGAAGGGATTGTGAGGCAAAACATATTTGAAAAAACCAACAAAATTTTCCAAATTTGATGAAACGATAAACCTACAGATCCAAGAAGCCCAAAGGACCCCAAACACAAGAAACATGACATAGATTATAATAGTGAACTGCTGAAAACCAGTGATAAAGAGAACATTTCTTAAAATCAAGGAGAGAGAAAAAGGAAATATTATGTACAAATGAATAAAAATAAGAATTACAGATGATTTCATGTTGGAAGCAATGCAAACTAGAAGACAATAGAGTAACATCTTTAAAGTACTGGGGGTAGAAAAAGCCCTGTTAACCTAGAACTCTATACCCAGCAAAAATATCTGAAACATGAAGAAGAAATAAAAATGTTTTCAGTCATACACAAGCTGAGAGAACTCATCACAGATTTTCACTACAGAAAGCTCTTCAAGCAGAAGAAAAAGGACATCAGAAGGAAACTTGAATCTACACAAAAGAATGATGAACACCAGAAATGGGAACTATATAGTAGTTATAAAATCTTTACTTTTATTTTTAAATATTTACAAAGATAATTAACCAATTAAAGCAAAAATTATAACAATGTGCAAGGTGGCTTATAATATAGGCATAGGTGAAACGGATGACAATAGCACAAAGGACCGAAGGTGAGAAATGGAAGTGTATTGTTGTAAGGCTCTTAGACTATATGAAGTGGTAGACTGTGGTCAGTTAAAAAATTTACACTACATATCCTAAAGCAACCACTAAAATTTCACAATATAGAGTTATAGCTAATAAACTAGCCAAGGAGGTATAAAGAAATAGAAAATAATCCAAAAGAAGGCAGCAAAAAAGGAAAAAAGGGAAAAAATGAAACAAATGAGACAAAAAGAAAAATAGTTTTCTTTCTTGTGTTACTGGTTAAACACAGACATATCAATCATACATTAAATATAAATAGTCTAAACCAGCATTTGGCAAACTTTTTCTGTAAAGGGCCAGATAGTAAATATGTTAAGCTTTTTAGGTTAGCTTCTTTTTGATTTTTTTCAACCCTTTAAAAATTTAAAAACTATTCTTACCTCACAGGCCATACAGAAACAAGCTACATGCTGGATTCAGCCTATAGACAGTTGTTTGTGGATCTGTGGCCTAAACATTACAACTAAAAAACAGAGACTGCTAAATTAGATAAAAAGCAAGATCCAAGTGTATTCTCTCTACAGGAAACTCGCTTTTAATGTAAAGACTCAAAATGGTAAAACTAAACAGATGGAAAATAACTATCATATTCATGCTTATCAAAAGAAATCCAGAGTGGCTATATTATTAGACAGAATAGATACAGATCAAAAAAATTACTAGAGGTAAATACGGTAGTTTCATAACAATAAACTGTTCCCTTCATAAATAGGACATAAAAATCCTAATGCTTTTGTACCTAATAACAGTGTTTCAAATACATAAAACAAGATTGATGAAAATGCAAAGAGAAATAGACAAATCCACAAATATAGTCAGAGATTCCAATATCCCTTTCTCAATAATAGAGCAAGTAGACAGAAAGTAAGTTATGATATAGAATACCTAAACAACACTATCAACTAACTTGATCTAACTATTATAAAATAATCCACCCATCATAGTAGAATATACATTGTTTTCAAGAGCACAAGAAATATTTACTGTGATAGACTATATTCTGGAAGTTTCAATAAATTTCAAAAGATTCAATTCATAAAAACTATATTCCCTGCTCACACTGAGGTTAAATTAGAATAACAGAAAGCTTCTGGAAAAATCCCTAATTATTTGGAAACTAAATAACACATTTGTGGCCAGGTGTGGTGGTGGCTCATGCCTATAATCCCAGCACTTTAGGCGACTGTGGTAGGAGGATCACTTGAGGCCAGGAGATGGAGGCTGCAATGAACTATACTCACACTACTGTACTCCAGTCTGGTGACAGAGCGAGACCCCATCTCCATTTTATATATATATATATATATATATATATATAAAATCTTTGTGTCCTGGGGTTAGGTGAAAAATTTCTTAGCTATAGTACCCAAAAGCACAATTTGTAAAAGGAAAAAAAGTGGATTTTATCAAAATTAAGTAAGAACTTCTCCTCTTTAATAGAAAATATTAACAGACTAAAAAGACTTGGCAAAAATATTTGCAAGCCAAATTTCTGATAAAGGACCTTGTATTCTTAATATAGAAATAACTCTGAGGACTCAATGAGAAAGCAAACAACCCTATACAAAAATGGGCAAGAACATTTGAAAAGACACTTCATTTAAAAAGATGTGTATGAATGGCAAAAAAGCACATGAAAAGATACTCAGGATTATTAGTCATTAGGGAAATGCGAATTAACATCACAATGAGACCGCTAAATATTAATACCTATTAAAATGAAAATGCTGACCATAGCAAATATTGGTGAGGATGTTTAATAACTGGAACATTCATACACTGCTGGCAGGAATGCGACATAATACAGCCAACTTTGAAAATGAGTTTGGCAGCTTTTTAAGAAGTGAAACATACATGTTATATAACTCAACCATTCCACTCCTAGGTGTTTATCCAGGAGAAATAAAAAACAATATATATGTCCAAGGACTTGCATGCTATTGTTGATAGCAGCTTTATTTATAATTGCCAACAAACCCAAAACTTGGCAACAACCCAAAAGTTCATCAACAGGTGTATGGGGATAAAGAAACTATAATGCCTAATTGATCTGCAATAAAAATGAACGATTGAACGTGAAACATTATAGATGAACCTCAAAACAATTTTATTGTGTGAAAGCAGTCAGACAAAATGGAATACATACTGTATGATTTCCTTTATATAAAATTCTAACAAATGCAAACTACAGTGACAGAAGGCAAGTCAGTGGTGTCCTGGGAATGGCACGGGGTCCATAAGACCTGGGGGGCAGGGAAAACAGCTCAATGCATATGATCATTACCTTGTTTGTGGCGATGGTTTCAAAGATGTGTACACATATAACGCTTATCAAACTGTATCCTTTCAGCATGAACTGTTTATTTTACACCAATTATATCCCAACGAAGCTGTTTTAAAAAGTCAAAAGAATAAGATAGTCAAAGCATGTCAAAGAAGAACACATCTGTTATAATCTCATTGAGATTAGAAAAGAAAAGCCAAGGCCGGGCGCGGTGGCTCCCGCCTGTAAACCCAGCACTTTGGGAGGCCGAGGCAGGTAGATCACCTGAGGTCAGGAGTTCGAGACCAGCCTGACCAACATGGAGAAACCCCATCTCTACTAAAAATACAAAATTAGCCAGGCGTGGTGGCACATGCCTGTAATCCCAGCTACTCGGGAGGCTGAGGCAGGAGAATCGCTTGAGCCCAAGAGGCAGAGATTGCAGTAAACTGAGATCACGCCATTGCAATCCAGCCTGGGCAACAAGAGCAAACCTCCGTCTCAAAAAAAAAAAAAAAAAAGAGAGAGAAGAGAAGAAAAGAAAAAAGAAAAAACAAACCAACCTCAGTCACGCTGACTACATGGACATTGATTTTAGTACTGTTCTTCCAGTTGAATGCCTGAGTTCATACCCATTTTTTCATATGTGCTGTGTGTGCTGTGTATAATAAAAATGCAAAAAAACCCAATAAAATTAATTTTCTTCAATGTAGATGTATTACTTTTTATTTTTTGAGATAGGGCCTGGGTATGTTGCCCAAGCTGGAATGCAGTGGTTATTTATAGGCATGATAGTAGCACACTGCAGCCTGAAACTCCTGAGCTCAAGCCATCCTCCCACCACCTCAGCCTCCCGAGTAGACATGTATCACTTTTATAGTTAGAAGAGTCATGGATTTTGTTTTTAAGTTTTTGAAAAACAGCACCAGTTTAAGATGGTCAGGCATAAAGCATTATCTGGGAACAACTGTATTCTCATATTTGCTAACTAGCTGCTCAGGATTAGAGGAAAGCTGATTTAAAATTCCTTCTGGGGGCTTTATCCAGGAATGCCATTCACTGCATGGTCTCTACATTTATTACTTACGCTACTAATTCTATGGTTTTAAAGCAGATTCTAATGTTTTATACTGGATTGATTTATGAGAGGCCATTGTATGCGGTGGGTGAGAGCATGACCCTGGGGCCAGACTTCTGGGGTTCCAATCCTAGCTCCCACATACAAGCTGTGTGATCTGGACCAAGTTACTTAACTTCTTTGCCCCCCAGTTTTGTCATCTATAAAATGAAGGTAGTAACAGCCCCTACACAGCAGTCTTGTAAGAACAATCAAGTTAATAGATGTTAAGCACTTAGTACGGTCCTGGGCTAAGATCAGTGCTATGTTAAGTGTCCGCTGTTACTAAATTGTTATTTTTAATTCTTTCATCAATGTCTCGAGTTACAATTTTAATTGTGTATTTTCTCTGAAAGGTCAGGATCTGGTTGATAATGAGTACCTGTGGAAGATCTATAATTTTACCAAGGATAAAAATTATAATGGTCAGGTCTTTTTCCCCATAGCATACAAAATAATGAGAACGGTCCCGCCACACTGATTATCTGGTACTGAGATGCTTTCTGAGTAGGCATGGTTTACTTAGAAGAACATTCTGGAGTTTCAGGATAGGGGTTCTGGACCCAGAGCCAGCTTTTTTTTTCTGCAACCATGTGAAAGCTATGGAATAACTGGGGCCCTCAGTGTTCTCTTCTGTAAAATGAGAAGAGTCATGGATTTTGCTTTGACAGAGCGGCCTGATCTACACCTTTGGGGTCCCCTGGCTTTGGTATCTTTTCATTGTAGTCTAAGTAGATGGCAGAGGAGTATCTCTGAAACTCTGCTCTTAACAGCTAACTTTCCTATTTTTAAACATGAGCATGTACCAGATGATCCACTTTCAACCTGCAGCAAGAAAAATTCACAGTCAAATGGCTGCCATAATCCATCATGTGCCTCAAGTTGTACAAGCTGAGATCTATACAGCTCTTGGGTGCTAAATGTCTCAATCTATAAAAAGAGATGGGTGGTATTTCATAAGCTTTGGATACATTAAAATAACAGAGAGTTGTCAATTTTAACACTCTATTATTTTCGTAGCTGTAGGACACTTGGCCCAGCAACACAGAGGCGGTTGAAAGTGCTCCAGTCCCTAGTATCTGTGTCAGATATGAGACGCTGGCCCGAGCCATAACACATCCTGACCTCCAGCCAATCTGACTGCAGTAATGATTCTCAGCAGGGGTGGGAGTGGGCTGAGGAGAGGCAGGGGAAGCATAAGAGGAGCATCTGGGGAACTTTTTCCAAAATACCCATCACCTTCCCACCCACCGCCATCCTGCTGTGCCTTGGCTGGAAAAGGGTGTGAGGATGTTGACCAGGTGTATTTTGAAAAAGCTCCCCAGGAGATTCTATCAAGGAGCTCCCAATCACTGCTCCCCCCACCCCAATCCTTAGACTAAGTGTCATCAGACAAACACAAATGACCATGAAAACACACACACACACACACACACACACACACACACACACCACTGCGAGAGAAAGGCAGCTCCCAAAGATTTGGGGTCTTCAAACAGTGACTGGTGTGAAGGTAGAACCTCTTCCTGCTGCAACAAAGAGGAATGAGGACAAAATATAACTTTTTAACTCTATAACTGAGTCCAGAAGTAAGAGACATTCCTCAACCAGAAATGGGCCCTAGGGCTGGGGTTCCCATGACCGGGAGGGGCGAGAGACTTGACCCTGGGCACCAAGGAGGTGGGCACTGGGGTCAAGATGCCTGTGCAAGCCTTGCCCATTGGTGAAAGGAGCTGGGAAATTCTACCAACAAGGAAGCCTGGCTCAGCTTAGGGGCTAAGAGGTTGGGGGAGGAGGGCAAGAAACTCTCCCATGAGAAATGGAGCCCCTAAACCTCCACCTCAAACATGGCTGGCATCTAAATTCGCACCACCTGGTATACAAATCCCAAGATTCTCATGGTCTGCAGACACTCAGCAGAAACATACGCAAAATTGCTTTATAGCAACACTTTACAGCCCAAGGCACACTGCACTCTCTTGGAAGAAAAAGTATGCTCCCTCTAAATATAAGCTCACAACAAAAAATTGCAAAGCAAATGAGAAAAAAGCCTACTATGAGAGAGCAGCCAGCAGACACAAAAACAAGACGAACTCCCCATCAGTGATGGAAAAATAGAACAATGTGCACAAGATTATACCATAGCTGTGTTTAAAGTGACTAAAAACCCATTAAAATACAATTTTTTTTTTAACTAAACAGGCTGGCTCAAAAGTTCATAAAAGAAAAGAAAAATTAAGAAAGAAGAGTTGGAAAGTTCTGAAAAAAGAATAATGAAAAGAAACTAATCCTATAAGATATATCAATGGAATAGTACAGAAAATCCAGAAACAGATATACAGCTCCCAAATATTTACTAGAATTTGGTATGCATTAATTTTAGGATTTAAAGTAAAAAAAAGATAAATTATTTGATAAATGTTGTAACAATGGGGTAGTCATCCTAGAGGAAAGAAGTTTAATCCACACATTCTATGCCAAGTTAAATCAAACATGAAAGTACTTGAATAAGTCACAAAACACTTTTAGTGAGGAAAGCCATTTAAAAGGTAACAGTAGTCCCAAGACCCTTAAAGCAAAATATCAAACTATTTAAATATAAAAAGTAAACATTTTTTACACTAAAACATGTCATAAGCAAAGTTTTAAAAATGTACAGTTGAGACAAATTATAGTTTCTTTTTCCTCCAAGCATATGGTTAATTACTCCATTACATAAAGAGTTCCTACAAATTAATACAAAAAAAGAATCCAACAGAAAACAATGGGCAAAGATATGAGTGGGTAGTTCATAGAAAAGGACAAACAGTGACCTTAGTCATTGAAAAGAAACTCAATCTCACTCGTAGAAAGTGACACAAATTAAAACTACACTGAGATCATCATTTTTCACCTGTCAGATGACCAAAATTTCCAAGTAGGTTATCATCTACATTACAAGAGAAGGTATGGCCAGGTATCAACGAGTATAAGCTCTATGCAAGGTAATGAGGTGATATTCATTAAAATTACAAATGTTTATACCCTTTAACTCAGCAATTCTAATAATTTAACCCAGATGTATACTTTCATATATGCAAATGATATATATAAGTGACGTTCACTGCAGTATTATTTGTAACAACAAAAGACTTAAAACAACCTAAATGCTTATCAATAATGAACTGGTTAAATAAATTAGGTGCACCCATATAATAGACGATGAGGCTCAAAAAATAAAAAAAAAAGGAAGAACTTTAGGCATTAGTACGATTACCTCTGAGGGAGTGGGACTATGTGCTATACTGTACGTTCTGAATATTACCTAGCCTTTTAAATTAAAGAAAAACTAAAAAGAAGATAAAGAAAATCCAAGTCACAATAAAATTGTTACACAACACTATAGAAAAGTTAACTGGCATATTTGTTTATTTATTTATTTAGAGTCAGAGTCTTGCTCTGTCTCCCAGGCTGGAGTGCAGTGACGTGACCATGACTCTCTGCAGCCTTGACCTCCTGGGCTCAAGTGATCTTCCTGCCTCAGCCTCTTGTGTAGCTGGGACCATAGGTATGCTCCACCATGCTTGGCTAACCTTTTGATTTTTTGTAGACAGGGTATTACTTCGTTGTTGATATGGTTTGGCACTGTGTCTCCATCCAAATCTCATGTTGAATTGGGATCCCAAGTGTTGGAGGTGGGGCCTGGTGGGAAGTGACTGGATCACGGGGGTGGTTTCTAATACCACCCCCTAGTATTGTCTCATGATAGAATTCTCACAAGATATGGTTGTCTGAAAGTGTGGAGCACCTCCCCCCCCCCCCCTCTCTCTCTCTCTCTCTCTCTCCCCTCTGCCCCCTGCTCTGGCCATGTGAAGACCGTGCCTGCTTCCCTTTCTTCTGCCACAATTGTAAGTTTCCTGAGGCCTCCCGAGAAGCAGAAGTCTGTACAACCTGCAGAACCATGAGCCGATTAAACCTCTTTTCTTAATCAATTACTCAGTCCCAGGTATGTCTTTATAGCAGCATGGGAATGAACTGACACAATTGCCCAGGCTGGTCTTGAACTTCTGGACTCAAGCGATCCTCCTGCCTCGGCCTCCTAAAGTTCTGGGATTACAGGTATGAGCCACTGTGCCCGGCTATGGTATATTTGGAAAAGTATGAGATATAATTTCTAGAAATGAAAAATATAGTCATCGAAATGAAAAACTCAAAAGAAAAAAAAGACCCCCAAACCAAAGACAATTAAAGAATCCAAAAATAATAAAAATAATAAAAACTAAAAGGATTAAAAAAACTCACTGAATAGGTTAAATAGATTGAACATAGCTGAACAGAGAATTAGGCCAATATAAAATGTATCTGAAGAAATTACACAGAATGCAGCAAAGACAGAAAGGAAAACATAAATGAAGGGTCAAGGGACCTGAAATAAATAATGAGAAATCTCATTACTTGAAATGAGAGATCCAGAAGAAGAGACTAGAAAGAATGTGCATGAAGCAATAGTGGAAGAGGTAACAGCTGGGAATTCTATAAGATTGATGACAAAAGTCATGAGTTGTCAGATTCAGAGAGTGTAAAGGGTACAGCACGACAGGAAAATACCCTATCCCTAGACACATCATGGTGAAACTTCAGAACACTATTCAGAACACTAGAAATTTAAAATAAAAGCAGTCTTACTGGTAACTAAGGAGAAGCAACAGATTACCCTTAAAGGTACAACAGAGACCATCTAGGGTCTTTTCTTCAGCAATCATCACAGCCAGAGGACAACGAAACTGAATCTTCAAAATACTAAGGGAACATGGGCAATCTAGAATTCCATGTGTAGCTAAATTGTGATTTGGAATTGAGGCAAAATAAAATTTACCTTTCATAGTCTTTTATAAAAGACATCCAAAAGCACATTCTTCAGCAGAAAGAAAATTGCTGTGCAGTGTTCCACTGAATGGCAAGTCAACAATTGTTTATCTGTTTTCCTTTGGTTGACTTTTGGGATGTTTCTATTTTGATAAAAGGGATGGTTTTATGTATTTATGTAACTACTAAAGTATGTATTACTTAAGTTATTTTATGTGTAAAGCTGTTGCAAACCTTCTGGTTAAGTCTCAGCACACTTACATACTCATTTCTCCTTTGCATACACCTAAGAGTGACAACTGCTGGATTCTAGAGTAGGCATATGCTTAATGTTGAATGTTGATTATAGAGTAGGCATATGTTTAATGTGGAAATTGTCAAAAAGCTTTTCCATTCGTACTGAATACTTTTCAGAAACTGGGAATCCCTAAATTTAGGACTCAGAAGGAAATTCCACAAACCTATCCTATGCATAATGCTCCATGGTGCAAAATGAGAAATATTTTCTTTAAAGTAAGAAAAAAGACAAAAAAGTCCATTATCACCATTTGTATTCAATATTGTCTCAGAGGGCATCACAAAAAATATAAATAAAAGATATAACAATTACAAGGGATTTAAAATATATTATTTGCAGATTATATGGCTGTTTTAATAGAAAATCCACATGACTCTAAAAACCATTTCTAGAAAGGAGATCTTAGCAATGTGGCTGGATAGAAGATTAATATATAATATATAAAAGTTGCATACCCAGATTCCCAACAACCCACAAGAAATGCAATGTAAAATAATCTCATTTGTAGTAAGAACTAAGAGGTATGTAGGAATAAGTCTATGTGTGAATCTTTTTGGACAAAATTATAAAACACTGCAGTAGGACATAAAAGAAAACCTAAACAAATGAAAAGATCTGGTACATTCATAGGGGAGACTTGATATGGTAAAGATTTGGTTTCTTCTCAAGTTAATTCTGTAAGTTCACTGCAGTTGTAATAGAAATCCCAAGAGGGTTTTTCAGGGATCTCGACAAGCTGAATAAAAGGGCAAAAGTAGCCAAGAGAACTCCAAGGAAGAATAAGAAGGGTGAAGTCCCTGCCAGATATTGTCCTATAACTAAAAAAAAAAAAAAAACTATATAGCTTAGTCCAGGGATAGACAACCTGACCAGTGGAATGGAACAGAATGCTCAGAAGTAGGCTCAGGCATAAATGGGGACTTGGTACATGACAAAGATGCTATTAAAATTCATTAGATACCTTGCAAAAAAAAAAACACTTAATTCAAGTCTAATTAAGCCTCTAGACTTAAGTTCAAGGAAATATGATGCAAAATCAATGCGGTATGTCATTAGGAAACAGATAAAACTGAATATGATACATTCTACAAGAGAACTGGCCTTCTGAAACAAAATCAAAAGCAAAACAGCTAATGAAAACATTTTGGGGACACCTGGGGAAATCTGCATGTGGCCTACATAGTCATGATATTTAGCAAATATTATTAATTTTTTAGGTGTGATTATGGTATTGTGGTCATATAGGAGAATGTCCTTATTTTTAAAATGCATAATGAAATATTTAGGGGTGAAAGTCATTATATCTGCAACTTATTTGCAAATGGTTCAGCAAAAACTACATATTCACCTATACACACATACTGGTATATGGCAAAATGTTAAAAATTACTAAATCTAGATGGTTGGTATGCAGAACAGGATGGTATTATTTTTAGTCTTTTCTGTATATAAATTTTTTAAATGAAAAAATTGGAAAAATCAGAGGGGAAAACATCATATATTCAATAAGGATGCTGAGAAAATGGAATGTCCTTATAAAAATTAATTTCCTAATTCACATTTTGGAAGAAAATAAGAAAAATGTATACAGTATCTTTAGAAGAAAAAAATCTCTATTTTCTTGGATTAAAGAAGTATTTCTTAAATAAGGCACAGGGCATAATTCATGAGAGAAATACTGGTAAATTTGATTTCACTAAATTAAAGATATATATAAATAAAAGGCACCAAAACAAAGTAAAAAGTCAGGGAGACTAGATAGTATAACTCAGAAAAACTAATACCTCAGAAATATAAGGAAATCATGTCTATCAGTAAAAAATATGGGTAGAAAAATGTGCGCACTATATTAGCAGAAAAATTCGCCCTCAGGGAAGAAGCTCAAACATCCCCAAAAGATATCCAAAGTTGTGTGATCTTGAAAGTAATCAACTAAAATGTGACACTATTGCACATACATGGATTAGCAAAACACAAAGACAAAACAAATACAGTAATGCTTTCAGGGAATGGAAATTCTCATATAATGCTGATGTTTCAGCTACTTTAAAGACAAATTTGACTGTAGCCAATAACACTGAAGAGTTGCATAATAAATCATTTAGAAATTCCATTCCTAGATGATCTCATTCACCTACACAAAGACGTTCACTGCAGTACTGTTTATAATTGCCAATACAGAAATAATCCAAATGTAAATTAAGATAAAAACGGGTAATCTGGGTACATTCATAAAGTGAAATAGTATGCAGTCAAAACAAATAACCTAGGACTCATATCAATATGGAAGATCTAGAAAATGTAATGTCAAACAATCAAGTCGAGTTGACAAAGGATACACACTACCACAGCATTCCTATAAATTTAAAAAGAAAAAAAAAATAAACCAAACAAACAAATCAACCAACCTAGGTTTTGTGATAAGTATATAGCAGGACGTTTCCAAGATGACTGTGGATGACTCCTGGCATTTACCTGCGTCGTCCCCTCCCACGTCGTATCAGGGTCATTGTGTGCGACCAACAGAGTGGGGCAGAAGTGAGAACATGCTGCTTCCAAGATTAGGTGATGAAAACCTGGGGTTTCTGTCCTGGGTGCCCTGTCATGCTCTCTTGGATCACTTGCTCAGGGCTGACCAGAGGACATCAGGCAGTCCTGGGGTGAGGTCCAAATGGTGAGGGAAGCAGGGCTCCTGCCACCACAACAGTGAGCTCGGAACCAGCTCCTACAATGGACTTCAGACAGCTGCAGCCTCATGAACAATGGTGGGCCAGAGACACTGGCGAAGCCCCTCATCAACTCCTGGCCCTAAGAAACTCCACGAGATGGCCAGGCATGGTGGCTCACGCCTGTAATCCCAGTGCTTTGGGACACCAAGATGGGAGGATCGCTTGAGCCCGGGGTTCAAGACCAGCCTGGGCAACATGGTGAAACCCCATCTCTACAGAAAATGCCAAAAATTTTCTGGGCATGGTGACACATGCTGTAGTCCCAGGTACTGGGGAGGCTGAGGTGGGAGGATTGCTTGAGCCTGGGAGGTGAAGGCTGCACTGAGCCAAGATCATGCCACTGCACTCCAGCCTGGTAACAGAGTGAGACCCTGTCTTTTAAAAACAAAACAAAACCAAGCCAGGCTGGGTTTGGTGGCACATGCTTATAAACCTAGCACTTGGGGAGGCCACGGCGGGGCAGGGGGGTCAATCGCTTGAGCCTGGGAGTTGGAGACCAGCCTGGGCAACATGGCAAAACCCCCTCTAGAGAAAACACAAAAAATTATCTGGGGCAGTGGTGCACACCTGTAGTCCCAGCTACTCAGGAGGTTGAGGTCAGAGGATCACCTGAACCAGGGAGGTCGACACTAAAGTGAGCCCTGATCATGCCACTGCACCCTACTCTAGCCTAAGTGACAAAGCAAGACCCTGTCTAAAAATAAAAAAAAAAATTAAAATATAAAAAAGAAAGAAAGAAAAGAAAAGAAAGAAAGAAACTGCAGAAGGTGATAGAGAGTTGTGACATTTGGGGGTAAGTTGTTACATAGCAATAGACAATCAATACAAGGTGCTCATGCCCATCTAGTAAAATTATAAATGTACAGTAATTCAGATAAGAATATACACTCATCTCAGGATAATGAGTAATGCTGGGGAAGGGGGTGGGGTGAGACTTTAGCTATACTTGGTTTTTTATTTCTAAGACAAATTTTTAAAGAAAATATGACAAAATATTAAATCTAGATATTGCATAAATGCACACATAGTATATGATTTCCTGTAACTTAAGGTTTTTTCGCTACTTAAACATTTTATAATGAAAAATAAACACTTAAAAAAAAAAGAAAGGCAGCACAGCTATTCCATTTATTAGGGTTCTATCGAGCACTGTCTGGGGCCTTTAATTGCAGCCCTGAGGAAAGTAATTACTTTAATGGCGAAACAATCCACACGGAAGAGGAGACACATATCAGCGTATTTTCCCACGGCTGGTAAAATCTAACATTTAAGTACCAAACCCTCAAGTACATTTTTAAAAAAGGAACAAAAGGTGTATATAAGAGCATCTAGCAAATAACTCACAGTGAAATTCAGGGAAAAAAAGTTGCCCTGCCTAGAGACGCCTAATATTACATCATTTCCAACAGTTATTCACTTAGAAAACAAATGGTTATTAGACTCCACTGTATTAAGTGGACACTCTAACAGCTGTTGCCATAGTAGCCTGTATTTAATGATATCTAACGAGAAAACAGAAATTGTGGGCAAAATTGCTTAAGTTCTTAGATTCCCTTGGTTAAAAAGAAGTAAAATAGCCACAGTTAGGAAATTTAGTGATATTTCAGTCCCACTTGCTGCCACAGAGAAAGGTCTCACTCGATAACTGAACAGGCTAAAAGAGTTATCGCACACACAAAAGGTAAACATTTACTCATAGCAAAGATAAAAGCATGACAATGGGAAGGGTTCCAAGTCTGCTCACAAATGCAAAGTGAAATATGTCGGCACAGATATTGATGAAGACAAGTCATGATGTGTCATATACATACACTGGGTTGGATGATTTTATTTATACAGAATATGAATTGGCCTAATAGTCCACATGCAATCTTTCCTTTTAATATTTCTGTTCTCTACATTGTTACTTTACTTTCCTGAAAGGCCATTCTGCTAAAGCCAGCTAATGAAGCATCCCTTATCTGCTTTATTTACCAGGAGTCCTGTTTTAAGACCATGTTTTAGGTATTAAAAAATAGTAACTGAAATCTCTCCCCCCTGGAATAATTCAGCTGTGATCAACTTGGCATTTTGCCTGTGCACCTCATCCTGGCAGCTCTTTACCTGGGTTGAGATCAGAGCGAAGGTCTGAGTTGAGGCTCCCAGGATGGCCCAGCACTCTCACCTGTCCTCCAACAGCGTCTCATATCCGTCAAATTCCTACAAAACCCCCTTTCCTTCAACTGCATGGTGATCTTGTATTTCCCTATCGATTCCCAAATTTTGTTCTATTCTACCTCCTTGTCATAGATTCTTTTTTGACCTCACACTTAATTTTTCTCTCCTTTCACATATCACCAGCACAACTTTGGAATTCCATTCTGCTCGTGACTTCAAATCCAATGTACCAATTTTTTTTCGGTCTCTTGACATCTTATTTTGAAAGGCTGCAGTTCTCCTGACCACTTTTCTGATTCAGGCTCTTCCTCCACTTGTCTCCGGCAATTCAATCTCATGCCCACTTCTGTGATTTGCCTCTGCCTTGCAGGTTTGGACTCTCAGTCAGAAATACCTAATCCTCCCATTAAGCTGTGTGCGGTGTGAGCACTCCGTTTCAAGCAAACCGTGAAATCTGAAGACATTTTGAAGCTTATGGGATTTATCCACCCTCTTGACTTTCTCTGAAGACCTGCCAACCCTCCAGCTAGACTGCAGAGTCATGCTGCGGGCCGCCCTCACACATCTTTCAAAGGAATCCCACGAGAAACAGGGGTTCCTTGGTCTCATTATATTAGGATTTCAAGAAATCGCAACGATAGGTGTCCATTTCCTATTTCAAAATGAGGACAGCTTTATGGACAAATAAATGTACACAGCTTATATGTGAAATTTCTTCCTTACTCATTTTGCTTTAACTGTCAAAAAGTTGCAATTCAACTCCAAGGCTCCACGGCATATTTTTACTCCTAGTGACTATCAGGACTCACACTCAGCATTTCCCCTGTGCTAAGCACTGAAGTTTCACATGGATGATGTCATTTAATTTTCTCAGCAACCCCATGACCCATTTTATTGAGAAGATTTGGATCACTGCTGATAGGAATGAGTGAAACAATTCAATGGTAACTGATTTGCCATCAAGAATTGCTTCCAAGTCAGCACATTTACACAAAGGACTCTTGTCGGCGATCCCTGTTCGATGCTAGAATCACTCACCTGCACAGGGGCTCGCTGCAAAGCCCACCCTCTTCCGGGCTCTGTCAAAGATGACGTAGAAGCCCTCCATCACTGTGGCACCGATCACCAGTGCATTTGTGGATGGGGAAATGCCGAATCGGTAACATTCATAATTCAGGCCGGCCCCCATCATGGGCTGAATGTAAAGCTGTTTGTCGGAGAGAAGAGAGCAAACAAACAAGAAAAATCACAAATCAGGCAATATCACAAAATTGCTGAGGTCACACGCATGCTCAGGACCCTCCCAGGTGCTGGGGGGACTCACAGGGGAAGAAAGATGATCTCATCCTGCCATCCAGGAGGACAGAAGATCAAAAGCATGGTGATCAATATTATTGATCAGTGACAGCGCAGGTGACCCATATGCACCACCTGGAGTTACACACAGGTGCACACACCCAGAAGATATCTGTCCAACTGTCTGCTGATGAAAAGAGTCAAACTCTGTAAAATATTTTGAAGGGATTTATTCTGAGCCAAGTATGAGTGACCATGGCCCATGAGACAGCCTCAGGAGGTCCTGAGAACATGTGCCCGAGGTGGTTAGGGCACAGCCTGGTTTTATACAATTTTGAGAGACATGAGACATCAATCAAATACTTTTAAGATGTCCATTGGTTTGGTTCAGAAAGGCAGGACAAGTCAAAGTGGGGCTTCCAGGCTAGAGGTAAATTAAAAAATTTTCTGGTTGATAATTGGTTAAGTTTATCTAACCTGGGATCAATAGAAAGGAAATGTTTGGATTAAGAGAAAGGATTGTGGAGACCAAAGTTTTATTGTGCAGAGGAAGCTTTTAGTTAGCAGGCTGTGAAGAAAAGAGGTTGTGAAATGTGTCTTACAGAATTTAAAAGGGTGCCTTCATATACACCATGGAATACTATGCAGCCATAAAAAAGGACGAGTTCATGTCCTTTGCAGGGACATGGATAAAGCTGAAA
The DNA here is from genome assembly GCF_009828535.3 of Hylobates moloch. Lineage (NCBI taxonomy): Eukaryota > Metazoa > Chordata > Mammalia > Primates > Hylobatidae > Hylobates > Hylobates moloch. The sequence goes on from NW_026652289.1 coordinate 5,011,006, forward strand.
ACCATCATTCTCAGCAAACTATCACAAGAACAGAAAACCAAACACCGCATGTTCTCACTCATAAGTGGGAGCTGAACAATGAGAACACATGGACATACGGAGGGGAACATCACACACCAGGGCCTGTTAGGGGGTGGGAGGCTAGGGAAGGGATAACATTAGGAGAAATACCTAATGCAGGTGACGGGTTGACGGGCGCAACAAATCATCATGCCACGTGTATACCTATGTAACAAACCTGCACATTCTGCACACGTACCCCAGAATTTAAAGTATATATGCATTTGAAAAAAAAAAAAAAGAGGTTGCCTGACTCTTAGTTGATTATCTTCTAGATCTGGAAAGAATAAAACAAGGGAAAAGGGGATTCTCTATACGATGTAGATTTTTCTCACAAGAGACAACTCTGCAGGGCAATTTCAAAATATGAAAAGGAAATATATTTGGGGTCAAAATATTTTGATTTCTTTCCTTATTTGTCATGTGATGATGTTACGCCAGAGCCAGGCTGGAAAGCAGGCCGTGTTATACAAGGTTAAATAAAACCCCTCTGGTGAAACTTTATGGTGTGTAGGGCAGACACCCTAGGCCACTTAGGTAGGAATTTTGGGCAAGAGAATTAAAAAAAAATGTCAAAGTTTAGTCCTCATGTCCGTCTGGCCATCTGGCCATCTGCCCAGCGGTTATCCGCTGAAGACTTCACATGGCTCAGATGCTGCCCTCTGCACCAGCACTACAACGGTGAATGACACACGGTCCCTGCTCCCTCGAGGCTTCCAATCTAGGGGGGACCAGGCAGTAACCATAGCGGGGGGAAGTGCCCCCACAGACCCCCTCTGTGGGTACTGCTGACCACTAATCACTTCCTCCGTGTGGAAGCTTTCTTCACTTGGACTCTAAGAGGGCTGCATTCTTCTTCTCCCTAACTCCCTGGCTGCTCCTTCCCAGGCACTGTATTGGATTTCCTTCATCTTCCTCCCCTGCAAGCATCGGAGCACTCTCAGGCTCTGGCTTCCTCTCAATCTTCCCTCCTTGGTTGACCCATCTGGCCCCACCCCATGGCCCTAGGTCACCCCGTAATCTCGCCTGAGACTCCCAACTCCTCCTCTCCAGCCCAGACCTGGGCCATCATTGCCACATGCTTGTGTCCGCCTGCCTGTCCACCTCTCAAATGGCATTTCCCGTGTAACCTGTGAAACCTGAATGCTGGCTGTTTCCCCCAAATCAGACCTCTCCCACAGTTCTCTGTCGCAGTAAATTCATGATTCACCCAGTTACTCAGGCCCTATAGTGCTGGGCCAGTCCTTTTCTCTCTTAGCCTGCATACAGACTGTAACCAGACCCTTCTGAGCCTTCCTGTGAAACCGAAGCGGAATCTAATCACTCCCTCGCCCGACTTAGGCCAAGTCCTCACCGTCCTCATCCCTCGGGATCCACTGCAATGGCTCGTAGCTGGCCCAGAGCCCATCATGCCCCCTCGGGCAGACAGAGTTTTAAAAGTAGGCAGCCTGATGGAGGCAGGATGATTTCCTCAGTGAAAAGAGGAAGAAGTAATCAACATCAGAGAGAAGACAGCATCTGTGGGTCAGAAGTTCTGCTGTTCAGGAGGGCCAGTTCCCACAGGTGCTGTGCAGTGTTAAATGAAGATGAGTTGGCCATTGATATCTCTGGAGCCAAGAGTATGTGGGGAAATGGGTCAAACCTTAACACAATCACTGAGCAAATCAATATCCTATCAGCAGTAACAATCTCTTGGCTTTTGAATAGCAAATAATTCAAATGCAGGCAATTAGAGAGTATAGCAGCTGAGTATGACAAAATGCCACCTGTTTGGAGAAAAGCAAGAGTGCAAAATGAGTAAGAAAACAAAACTTCCTGTGAGTAATGATTAGCCTTAAAGGGCAGAGACAGGAAGAAAGACTTGGAGGAAAAAGGCAGACACACTAATACATAGAGTCCTAGGCCTTCCGGCTGTAGGGGGTTTGAGGGACTACGAGGGGTGATTTTGGAGGGAGCAGAAAAGATTGAGAGGAGACCAGCAGGGAGGGGCTGCCATGTGACCACACTGAAGAGCAGGTCAAGTAGGGACAATGCAGAAGCTGTGAAGAAACCTTAGAGCTCCCCTGTGGGCTGGCGGCTGCTGTTTTTTAACAAGCCACATAGGATTCAGCCCATGGGATTTTGGAAAACAGTGTTGGGTATAGACAAAGTTTAAAGTAATTGCTTTTGACTTGACTCTTTTCTGCAGGAGCAATCGTTTGCCCACTTATTAGGGCTCATGTTTGAGAGGTCCCAGGTAGGGCCCCATCCTAAAACTCTGAGGACAAGAACCCTGGCGGTTTCCCTTGGTGTTAGAAAAGCTGCTGGGCAGAGCCTTTCTGCTGGGAAACATGGAGCATGTGGGGTCTCACCAGGTGATCTTTCCCAGCTTCCTATTGGAGTCCCCTCCCAGAAAGGGAATGGAAAGCAAGTGGAATGTGATGCTGAGTAAGAAATCAGGAAAACAGCGGGCAAAGTGGATTTTTAAAAATCAAGAATCTGAACATGTCAAAGACAACCAAAAAATATCTACCATTATAGGTGAAAGCAATAATGAATTCTTATGCAGAGATGTGCAAATGAGATGAAATACTCCCAAATCCCTCTCATTCTGCTCCTGAGCTTGCCCAGTGCTGGGTCCTAAAAGCTATTGAGGAAGGCAAGCAAGCCTTCCTGGCTGCGACCCGCCTGGACTGAGAGGTTTCCCCCTAACGCCTGCCTTCTCCTCCTGCTTCTTATGAGTCCTTGGTGCCTGACATTTATTCAGCAGTGCACACCTGGGTCCTCAAGCTGGGTTTTGACATTATTACACACCACACTGATGAAATAATGTCCACATTTTGCCGCTCTACTAGCCAAAATGTAATCATCAAGAGCACATGATTTTTTTTTTTTTTTTTTTGAGATGGAGTCTCACGCTGTCATCCAGGCTGGAGTGCAGTGGCACAATCTCAGCTCACTGCAACCTCTGCCTCCCAGGTTTAAATGATTCTCCTGCCCAGCATCCCAGGTAGCTGGGATTACAGGTGCCTGCCACCAAGCCCAGCTAATTTTTTGTATTTTTAGTAAAGACTGGGTTTCAGTGTGTTGCCCAGGCCGGTCTCGAACTCCTGACCTCGTGATTCACCTTCCTTAGCCTCCCAAAGTGCTGGGATTACAGGCATGGGCCACTGCGCCCGGCCAAGAGCACATGATTTTAAAGATGATTTAAAGATGCTGAAGACATAGCATTGTAACATCACTCAGTGCAGCGCCATTCATCCAAGCATACTGCATTCTTCTGAAAATGTCTTTGGTAGGTATTATTGTTTCTCCTTTATAGTTAAAGAGACACAGGGCTAAATGCTTTGCTCAAAATTACGGCGTGAGGGAAGGGCAGTGCTGAGCGTGTAACTCAAGCCTCTCCTGAGAGCGTGGTATCTCCTGTCAGCCTGAATTTCTCCTGAAGCTTTCAATCCTTTCCCCAAGATCTCTCCTTTTCTGGAAAACACATCCCCACAATGTAAAGATGAAAATGGGAAAAGGCAGTAGTACCATTTACTTTTTTTCTCCTGAAATTACGCCTCCTTCTTTGTCCCTGCAATCCAATTCCCTTTATCTCAAATTAATCAGTTGCAACAAAGACACATTGATGTGTCCATTCCACAAACAGTTCTGATGTACTTTCCCTCCACTGCCTGGTGGCATTGGGGAAGGAAGGACAATCTTTTATCCCCACAGCTCTCATCTTCAAGGAATTTATAATTAATTGAAAACGAAATAGAAGTTAAGAAAACAGAAGTCAAATGAAAAAGGCAACAGCATAAAACGTACCCTAAAGATAAGATTCCATGCCAGATGAGCAGACCAGAAAATATGCGTGCTGAGTGGGAGGTGCAACCTCACAAATGGGTTATTCTGCTCGGCATAGTTTCAACAAAAGCTGGGTTGTTTGAGTTGAGTCTTAAAGGATGGGAAGAATCTGGATATACGGGCAGAGTAAGGAAGGGAGGGCATTTCAGGCAGGGGGGTTGGTAGAACAAAGGTTAGGAGATGGTTGCAGGCGAGAAGCCTTGAGGGTCAGTGGCCACCCAGCAGAGGGTTGGGGTGCAGTGAAAACACTGGGGAACTAGGAGGGGTCTGGTGGGAGGCCATGGACAGCGATGCCAGGAGCGAGCCCTGAGCATTTAAATCATGGGGACGCACTGCTTACTCATAGCAGGGGAGGCTCGGGTGAAAGCGGTGGTCTAGGAAGATGGATCTGACAACAGTTTCAAAAAGAAGAGAGGGTGGGGGCTCGGGAGCACAGCAGCACTCTGCAGGTTACAGAAGTGCTGGTGAGAGCCACACGCATGAGGGCTCAGTAATGGAGGAGAGGAGGAAGAGGTGAGAAACGGGACTGAGGAAGACAGACGTGGGCCATTTCATTAGACGTGTAGGATAAAGAGGGAGTTAGTGGGTACTGGGAGTATAGGAAAAAAATGATGTCTTCATCTTGGGCAATCTCGTTTTTTTTTTTTTTTTTTTTTTTTTCCTGAGACAGAGTCTCACTCTGTCACCAGGCTGCAGTGCAGTGGTGTGATCTCGGCTCACTGCAACCTCCGCCTCCCAGGTTCAAGCAATTCTCCTGCCTCAGCCTCCCGAGTAGCTGGGATTACAGGCATGCACCACCACGCCCGGCTAATTTTTGTATTTTTAGTAGAGACGGGGTTTTGCCATGTTGGCCAGGCTGGTCTCAAACTCCTGACCTCAGGTGATTTGCCTGCCTTGGCCTCCCAAAGTGCTGGGATTACAGGCGTGAGCCACTGCACCCAGCCCCCTTTTATTCTTTATACATAAACAGGAAAAATGGATAAGGGTGATGTGGTAGGTGTGACAAAAATGTCTCCAGGTCTTCCCTTTTCCTTGTAGCCACACCCTCGGCAATGTGGCTCCGTGGCTCCTCCCAGTGCGAGGGGCATCTTTTCCTCCATCCTCGGAATCTGGGCTAGCCTTGGGCTTGTTTGGGCAGCGTCATGGAAGAGACAGTGGCCAGTTCTGGGCTGACACTTCAGGAACCCCTGTGTGGTTCGTTTCTCTCTCCTAGGTCCCTGTTACCACGTGTGACTCAGACACTGAATGGAGAGAAACGCATGGCTCTGTTCCTCCATCCCCCTCGCCACCAGATATGTGAGTGAGACCATCCTACACCAGCCTGGGCGGAGGCCAACAGGGACCCAGCCAACCACCAGCTGAGCAGAGACACGTGAGTGAACCCGGCCAAGGGACACCACCCTGCCTGGACTCAGGGGCAGTAATACGTGTGGCTGCCTTTTGCAGCATTATTGTGGTGATAGAGATCTAATACAGGTGTGACATCTAATACACGTGTCATGCATGGAGTGCTTTCACTTTTGCATGATAAAAAGAGCAAAGCACAAATCCCAGTTCGTACCTGAGGCAGGATTGTGATACGGAATGACCTGCTGGAGTTCTCGTCTCTCAAGTAGATGGAGATTTTAGGGAAGTAAGACCAAGGTGTTTCCGAATTCGTCCAGCACGCCAGCTGGGACCCAGTCCAGAAACCGTCAGAGAATTCTGGAATCTAGACAAAACAAGATCACATGAGAAACCATGACTAGTCTGGCACGTCAACAGGAAACAGCTCCAGGCTCTCCTAGCCACCTCGCCAGATGCCCACAGGGATAAACAATGTTTAATTTGGACAGAATAGCAGGGACATTAGTCCCCTGGAAGAGTGACAGTGATGACGAAATAATAATGATTAAAATTGTCAAGACACACGAAGTACCTACTAGTACTAGTATTAGACACCTTTATAAGACCTTTGCAGCAATAGTTAACTTCAATTCTCAACCAGTGTGATAGCATTATCCTCATCACTTTACAGATGAGGCAACCAAAGCACTAGAGGTGAAGTAACTTGCCCAAGGTCACACAGCAGAGGGCAGAGGCCCTTCAGAAGAGAGAAATCCTAATTGTGGCCCCCAAGGCCTTTCTGCTTTTCACTTGCCCTCTGAATTCCATGAGCCCAGCAAGTTGCCTCCTGGTACGAGCCTAGTATGGGCTCTCTGCTCTTTTGGGACATTTTTCTCCTCCTCCAGATCTCAGGTCAGATGCCGCTTCATCCAGGAAGTCCTCCCTGGCTTCCTCTTATAACACTAGAACACCACCATGCCCCTCTCCTTCCTGGCCTTTCTCCTTGTGGCAGTTAACAATTTACACTGACTGGTGTGATACACTTCGGTCTCCTGCACTAGAATCCAAGTCTTCTCAGGACAGAGATCTGTGACCTGGCCCCCGCTGCAGCCCTAACACCTTGCACACAGAAGAGACCTGGGAAATATTTGTGGAAAAAAATAAATGGCATCCAGGGACAAAAAGGTGGCCGGCAACACAGGACATCCACCAGCACCTCTCACCAGGGAACCGGAAGGAAGGTATCATCTGCCCATATCCACTAGTTGCTGAGATGGCAAGTTAAGGACACCTGCGTGACCTCAGAGGCAGGCTCCCGAGCAGTCCGCCCTGGGCCTGCCGGCTGCTAAGGAAGGACTGTGTCTGATGTGTCTATCGCAGCATATCCAGGGCAGGGTCCCGCGTGGGGCACAGCAGGAAAAGGCCATGGCTGGGAGGAGGGGGTGTCTGTCCAGGGAGCTTCCCCAAGGAAGAAAGGCGTGAGCTGGGCTGGAGGGCCAAGCCAGCGCTGGGGAGGGGTGTGGTGGGGGTGCTGCAGAAGATGCTGCCGTGGAACCTGCCCGCTGGACATGGCTGGTGCTGAAGACAGACAGGAATGGAAGATGAGGTGGGGAGGGAACGAGGGGTGCCACTGTGAAGGAATGCCAAGCCGCATTTCATCTGCAGAGGGCTGAGTTCTGCAGCACATTGATGTGGTTCATGTGTCCAAGTGTACATGTGGGGCTCACTAGTGCTGAGTCCCCTGAGCTCCAGGGGATGGGCCTGGGCTAGACACACACTCCAGAGGCACTGACAGGTGAGCAGGAGGTATCGATGAGGCTAAGGATGGGATCACGCAGGAGGGTGTGCAGCAAGAACAGGGGGCTCAGGCCAGAAAAAGAAGCTCCATGAGGAGGGGCACAGGGACAGGGAGAGTCCAAGGAGGGGGCAGAAGGGTCTTATAGAAGCCAAAGGGATAGTTAGAACAGAAGACACGAAAATGGGACAGAACGCTGCCAAGACCAGAACTGAAAACACACGTGGGTGCCCCTGGATGCATCTGCCGATGCCCACACACTGAATATCGGGGGTGGCACATGCCACGTAACCATGCGGACTGCAGACACCTGCCCTCCTCACCAGGGCGTGCAGCTGGGGAGAAAGCGCCCTGTGGTTGGTTCATCCATCCCATGTTCTCCACTCAGACCATTTGTGATTGATTTGTGAAATTTCTAATGCTGGCATTAACGCATCTTTGCTTTGTAAAAAAGCGAAGTCTACTGAAGATGTGCATCACAGGGAGAGCCCCTTCTCAGACACGCTCATAAGAGGTGGGATGGTCATTTTGCTGGATTCTGCGAAGAGCTTTGGTGACCAGGTCTGCAGCGGGACACAGGGCACAGAGCTCAGATGACAGCGCCATGACCAGCTCCAACAGCAGGTGGACAATGAGGCTCCGAGGGGCCACGTCACTGGCTTGGGTAGCTCACTTCAGATTTGGAATGTGGGACTTACTGCCCCCAGAGCCATGGTCCTTAACTAAAAGTCTGGCAGCCTCCCTGGGGGTGAAGCCACGTATCCTTCCTTGGGAGCCAGTTTCGACCCTCAGATCACAGAGTTTTAAAGTTAGAAGTCATCTTCAAGTGGGTATTATTTTGCGTCTGGATTTACTCCTTGGAGAAGCGCTGGGCCTGAGCCACGCGGGCACTGCGGCAGGGTGGGAACGAGCCCAGGTCTCCGGGCCTCTGCACGGGCTGCACCCTGTACAATACTCCCTGCTCCAGGTTCATTTCTCAATACAGAACTCCAAACCTTTTATTTCTAGAATCCCGTCTGAACAATCCATGCCGGGGGACAGACCTCCACATTTTCATTGTCTTTCACTCTCTGAAGCCAGCCCTCCCCTTAACCAGAAGGAAACCCACGCCAAGACGGTTGGCTTACCGGAACTGGTAGATAAGAAAAACAAACACAACTTTTGGTCCAGAGACAGTAAGACAGACACACAATGTGGCCTTGTTATGCTTTCCCTGCCCAAGACAAACAACCTTCCCATGTTTCTCCCTCCTGACGCAGGCACCGACTGAAATCAGAGGATAATTTTAGACAAAGCAAACAAATGTTGTGATCTCATTCCTTCTACCTCGTGGTTTTCGGCTCAGCACATGCCACGATGAGCTTGGGAGTGCGAGCGCCCCACAGCCCCGCCGCCCCGCCTCTCACGGCACAGGGGCCTGTGGCAGGTCCACGACTCGCTGGATTTTCACACTGTGCTTCAAACACGTGCTCGGGATGGTGGTCAGACTTTTCCATTCAGGATATGAAGTTGGAAGATGCTCACGTTAATTCTGCTGAGGGCATTTTTACTATTTAAGAAATGAGGGTATCGCTCCTTATTTCAAGTAGGGTCTGATTTTCAGCAAGCGTTCTAAACTTAAGGCACTAAAAATGTTACCTGCCACTTTCTCTGATTCAGCAGATAGTGGGAAAGATGGAGACTCTGCCGTGGCTTCAGCTGCAGCTGCGCCAGGCCGCTGGCCGCCTTGAGACCTGCTGCTTCAAAAAGGGCCCGCGTCCTTTCCTGCTTATTCCCCCTCTGTGTCCGTTTCATCCACGTGCCGCTCTTCCCGCAGCAGTTACAGGTGTTTGAAGTTCAGGACAACCCAAAGCCCTCTCCCGCTTGTCACGCTTCTGCTATGAGCTGTAACAAGGCAACCACCATACGTGCTCCTGTCGGCCACTCTTTGAATTCAGCCATCACAGCAGAGTAGCGGGACAATCAGCCACGCCAGGGCCGCAGTACAGGCTTTGTGCAGGAAACACTTTCTGACAATCTCACAAGGAAGGCCCTGAGTGGACAGATGCTATGAGAACACTCAGGAAGCCAAAAGTCTTGTACATCTCGCATCTAAACAAATAGCAGCAACGCCGTGGTTGCACGTTTAATGGAAGCTCCAAGTATCTACTAAACACCAAGCATTTGACCCAAAACTCACAACCACCCCTCAGTTGAGAATACGGAGGCTCTCAGAGGGTACAAAACCCCTCCCCAGGCATCCAGCTAAAAGTGGCAAAAACTAGACTAAATTTAATCCTATTTCATCCCCAAAGCTGTGCTGTATCCAATGTTTATTGCCCTGAACTGAGTGGAAAGTTGGGGTCACACCAGGAATACCATCAGCCAGGTCCCTAAAGGCATGTTGTCCACAATCATAATTTTAATTGTATTTCAGAGCATGGCCATAAAATAATTATTAGATTGGTTGATTGTTCTTCGTCTTCTGTGAAAAAATGGTATTCTTTTATACAAACAGAAGCTAAGATACTAGTGCAGGGATGAAGGCCACAAAGCAGTAAAATGTTTGGTTTGTTTTGTTTTAAAGGCTATAAACGTATTATTGATTTATTGTTTATTCTAACATAGTTATATTATCAAGTATTGTTTTTCGCAGATTAAAAAAATACTATACCAACTGAACTATTATTTGAAATACTAGAGGGCATTGCACATTCAGATCCAAGTCCTCTGAGGTTCATGAAGGTATTATTTGCTAACATCAAAGAAGGGGATTGTGAAATTAACAAGTAATAGTTGAAACAAAACCCTTCAAAATATAAAGAGTTTAAATACATATAAAATATATTTACATATTCCACCTATACCATTACATATAAAGTATATAAATACACAATATGAAAATTTGAAATACATGGTGGAATAGTTCAGAGACGCTCAGAACACGCAGTGCTGCTCCTCAGCAGGTGACTGTAACTCAGCAACTCGGGGACCCGTGAGTGTCCCGAGGACTCACCAGAGATGCGCGGGCCACAGCTTCCACCACTGCATCAAACACCTTCTGGGGCAGGCGCAGCAACGTGGTGCCACTGTCCACGATGGCCTTGTCCGCATTATACTTGAACCGGGAGAGAAAGGGAAAGGTGCGTGAGTGACAGTGGCACTCCCCGCCCCGTGTGGCTCCAGCCGCCATCACCATCTGTCTGTTACACACAAATCCAGGAAGCCACACCAGTCGTCGCGGACTGTGTAGTTCATTCATGTTCTCAGAACTGGGGAACCAGGGGTCTTCCAACCAAACACGCTCACTTCAGAGACGAGGAAATGGGCCCAGGAAAGGGAGGGGACAAGGCCCAAATTAGCAAATCAATAGTCCTCCCAAGGCACAGCTCTTTCCTTACCCAGAGGTGCCCAAGTTCCTTCATTGAGGACCCCCCACTCCTGCCCCAGGGCAGAGGGAAGACCTATTTGTCTTTTGAGGCTGAAATATATTAAAAGCCACTTGTACGAACTGTACACAAATCAACTCTCTATGACCTCACTAACGAAGAGAAGAAGGACGGACAATTTTTCAACAGACATCCCATATTTGCATTGGGAACAGAACCAGAGCCACAGTGCATCATAGACTGAGACACACACAGGCGCTGCCAGCCCTGTCCCCACCTGCAACGTTCTTCATGTGGCAGAGGGAGGAGAAGGGACACCAGTGGCCAACACCAGACGAGCCACCCCAACCACTACGGGCACAGCTGCGTGGGCAAGTCTACTCAGGGATGGAATGAGTCCTGGGCGACTTGATGTTCCTGCCTTAAGGCAAATCCATGAGTCGCATGACCAATACAGCAACCGGGTCAAAAGGAAATAAGGGAGGAGGGGTTCAGGATTTTAAGAAAATGAAATATACCAATGTATTAGTATTCTTCACAAATATTAAATTATTTTCAGTGTAAAAACAAACTTAATTTAAAATATAACTTAGCTTGTTCATAAAATTTTCAGTTTTTTCATATGTAAGAAAAGTAAATATGTAAAATATGCAAACTGAAATGTTGCGCTAAGATGTCTTGGGGTTTGTTGTTTGTTCTTTTGTGGGGTGGGTGCATATGGGGTGGGCAGGAAAGAACCTAGAATCTAAGAATCACACCTCCAAATACAGGCTTTTCCTCTCTAATACACACACACACACACACACACATACACACAGACACACACATATACACAGAGGTTTTGTATTTTGTTTTACATTCGGACACTTGATTCTACCACTGGGTTCTTAATTGACAAATAAGTGCCTCTTGACAATAAACACAGATTTGCAATCGTTTCTCAGAGGTGTCAGGCCTCTGAGCCCAAGCTACACCATCATATCCCCTGTGACTGTGACCTGCACGTATATGTCCAGATGGCCCGAAGCAAGTGAAGAATCACAGAAGAAGTGAAAATGGCCGGTTCTTGCCTTAACTGATGACATTACCTTGTGAAATTCCTTCTCCTGGCTCATCCTGCCTCAAAGGCTCTCCCACTGAGCACCTTGTGACCCCCACCCTGGCCAGCCAGAGAGCAACCCTCTTTGAGTATAATTTTCCACTACCTACCCAAATCTTATAAAATGGCCCCACCCCTATCTCCCTTCACTGACTCTCTTTTCAGACTCAGCCCGCCTGCACCCAGGTGAAATAAAAACCTTGCTGCTCACACAAAGCCTGCTTTGTGGTCTCTTCACACGGACACACGTGACAAGCGGTACCTGCATATATGAGAATTGATGTTGCGATGTGATGGGTAATATGAACAGAAGTGCTAATAGGTTGGAATATAATGAAATCTCCATGGTTTTTATAAAGCATTCTAAAAGTGCTATAGAAGACTGAGGCTCTCACAAGTCATCATAATGATAATGTCATAATGTGTCACGAACAAACCAAAACTCAGTGAGAAGGCATGAACATGGTCCTGAGGTTTGGTGTCAGAGCTCTGCATGTGGCCACTTTAGCACTACCAAGCCACACATCTATACAGCATGACTGTTTTTTAGGAAGAATTCGGTACTCTGGGGGCCAGGCTAGCTGTGAATGGAGGATAAAAAGCTGATGATCTTTTCGGTTTCATTTTGCTTAATTTTCGTCCCTCTCTGTCCTACACTGATTAAAAATCTGCTTATTTCAACCTCTTAAACTGAGCTTAGGGACCATCAGTCCAAGATGAACGAATGGTGAAAGGTGTAGCTCAGATAGTCCTCTTCACTCACCATTTAACGGTAATTTTGCCCTATGAAGGTAAGTGGTTGGGAGGATGCAATATTTGGGGTGGGGAGGGAGGACAATTAATTGATTTCAACTTACTGTACAGCAAGTCCCTGCATCTTTTCACGTAATGAGCCTTTATCTTACGAGGTAATGTACCTTCTGTTGGCATCTACGGGTTCAGCTGGCATATTTAAGGGACCCAGACACACACAGAAAGACACAACAGAGACCGTAGCATAAATACCTCTCTGCAGTCCAGATTAAGGCTTTGGCCTCCGATTTCCAATTTCAGAATTTCTATCTGGTAGTACCACTCTTCCTTAATAGGGGTGTACCAGATGTCTCCTTTATACAAACTTGGTTCAATTCCACCCAGGACCTAGGACAGAAAATATTTTCAGGTATAAGAGAAAAAATACACAGACATATCAACAGGTTACACAGAGAAGCATGCACTTGTAAAGAGAAACTTCACTGCAATCAGGGCTTCTACTTCGTGACGATGTCATGAAACAAATATCAATGCTTAAAAAATAAACAAGGAGCCAGGCGCGGTGGCTCACACTTGTAATCCCAGCACTTCAGGAGGCTGAGGCAGATGGATCATGAAGTCAGGAGTTCGAGAACAGTCTGGCTAGCTGAAACCCCGTCTCTACCAAAAACACAAAAATTAGCCAGGCGAGGTGGCGCGCGCCTGTAGTCCCAGCTACTCAGGAGGCTGAGGCAGGAGAATCGCTTGAACAGGGAGGTGGAGGCTGCAGTGAGCTGAGATCGTGTCACTGCACTCCAGCCTGGGCGACAGAGCGAGGCTCCATCTAAAAAAATTATAATAAGTAAAATAAAATAAAATAAACAAGGAATTTTATGGGTCCACATCTGCAAAGGTCAGATGGTATTAGGCCCTCATCTAATCAAGATGCTTTGGGGGTTTCTCTTATCCAAAGAAAGTACATGCAAGTTTAGCTTTACAATATTGAGATTTTTCCTTCAAAGAAATGCAATAAAACAGTTAACCACACTGACTGACAATTATTTAGTTCCTTGGAGATCAGAGAACAGAAGAACAAGCACTTCCCTGATCAAAGCTTCATTTTGCAAACTCATAAAACATTTCCTCATAAATCCTATGCTATCCTCTGCCTGGAAATGGTAGCAAATGAAAGTAGCTGAGGACCAGGGGTGCAGATCCTGCCTCTCATAGTCAGACAGCAAAGGGACTGGCAGCACTCTCTTCTAGTGCATTCTTCTGTCCCCTACTACTTTTGACGTCTGGGTGCTGGGTCCTGGAGGGAAGCTCAGGCTCTAGCGCCTCCGTAGTGCTGATGGCTTTGGTTCTGTTTCAGTAGCAAACACTTGTGCTGTGGTGCGTGTGTGCCTGTGTGTGTTGAGAGAGAGAGAGAGAAAAAGGATCTACAAGGGCCCCTGCTTCCCTGCCAAATTTATGAACTCTCCTTTGGCCCCCTACCCACAGTCATGGCCACTCACCACACTCCCCATCGCTCCTCACTTGTCCCTCCCCCACCCACAGAAAGCAGTGCCCTTCCAAGGGCCGTAAAGAAAAGTTTTAATGGAATTCGGAGAAGTGATGAGAATCATCCTTCCAGATGGCAGGATGACATAAAGGATTGCCTAATTTTAGCCATTTTTAAAAAGACCTACTACAAGGAGGATGAAAGTTTTACAGTACCTATGCACACCTACATGCCTAATATTTCTGCTCAGGTGTTTAATACAACAGAAAAAAACAGCCCATCCATCTGTGATTTTTCGCCCCTTTAAGACTAAAAGATACCCACAAGACTACCTCCGTTGGTCCCAGATCCAGCAACGGGCAATCCGGCTCCACACATCTGCATGGAGAAAACGTTGGGGATGTTTGCTTGTGTCACCAGGGAGTCGAAGAAGGTCTCCAGAGAACTTGATGGCTGCGGGAGGGCGACAGAGAGGGACACCTGCTTAGGACTCACAGTGTAGACATGGGTCACCCAGTGTAGACGCCACACATCACAGAAAACATTCCTGGTGTTTATACTGGATTTTTTCATGGTTCAACAATACACCAGCTTGTGATCGGGTCTAGGAATTCAGAAAGCCCCAGCAGAGCTTCCCACTGGTTGGCATTCTTCCTTCGGGCACGGCTCTGTTGTACAAATAAGATCGTATTTCTGGAAGCCATTCGACGCAGTCACATCTATCATCATGACTGCCTTGTGAGGGGGTGTGAGAAGCCGTGGAAGTGGGTTACCGTGGCAGGTGGTGGATCCTAATCTTAGACATTTGAGAGTAAGGAGAGAAGAGTTTCTCTAAGAGCTGCCATGGCCGCAGACATTTTTGTTTGCCCGTCAGCCGCAGCTGTCCACCATGCAAATGAGAGGTGGCTGACCCAGGAGGACAGTATCCCCCGGGCCCCAGAGCCTGGGGCGAGGCTTAGCTCTGCCAGATGAACTCTGGCAGGAAAGAAGCAGGAAAGGCACAAATCTATACTCCAGGAGCATAAGAGCCTTCTTATTCCCCCAAGGCCAGATTTCAGAAGCCCTCATGTGCTCTGTGTATCCCTCACATCCAGCAAGACATACAGAGGATGCCCTCATTTCTCCAGAGAGACTCACAGGGAAGCAGGAAGGTCTGCAAACAGCTGTGAGGTGCGGGTGTGCCAGGGGTGCCGGCGGTCATGTAGGAAGTCAGTGATACACCTGAGTTTAGATTTTGGCTTTGACAACTGGGAGACACTGGAGTTGGTGACCCTGAGTTGTTAGTTTTTGATGAAAACATAATTAACTATAGTAGCACGGATGCTACAGGCATCCCCTGGGTGCCCGTGGTCATTCACAGGAATGATTATTTACTATCTGTGAGAGCTAAAACTGTGATTCCAGAGGGAGTGTCAGGGGAACTCCACCGTGGAATAGATACAGATATTCCCATTGGTGTAGTCCTTTTGTGTTTGACCTCCTACTTGTTTCATTTCAGCTTCTGCAGAATTCCGAGGCAGAATCTAGCACGATTTCCATACGCAATCTCTGTCAGAACATTTGTGGGCGTTTGGGTCAACCAGTGAGACAAAATCATCTCTTGGGATAACAGGGTGGGCCTGGGGGTGCCCCCAGCTGATGTTCTACCCATCTTCTTGAGAGGCAGTAGAGCAAAGCAAACACGAATGAGAGACCGGCTCTGCCACTTGCCAGCCGAGTGACTTGTTCCTTTGCTTCCTTCCCTGTGAAACAGGGATAAGGGCGGCTGCCTGGAGCCGCTCTGGGGCTTAAATGGGCCAATACCTATAAAGCACTTGGAGCGGCACCTGGCACACAGTGAAGGAGCTGCAATCATTCTGTCAAGTCCTTCACTAGGGCTGTGCCTCGGGATCCCTCTAGGGACTTAAAAGCATCCAGGTGCCCACAACCAACCCTGAGAGAACCTGATTCAGCAGCAGCGGGGCCCAGGCAGCTGTAGTGTTAGAAGCCCAGTAGGTGTTCCTGACACAGCCTTGACAGGAAGCCCCTGGAATGGATCAGGGGCCACCACACAAGCAGACCACTGCAGGGCACTCAGCCCACCTGTCTCAGAGACCCCGGTGGGCAGTCCGCCCTGCCCACCCTGCAGGCCCTGTCCCCAGCCACACTCTGCTTCCTGTGAGTCCCATTGCTCTCTCCTCAAACTCTGGAAATGGGGAGCCAATTGTCAGTCATCTTGGAATTTCATAAATGAAAAGATAAAATGTCACACGGAGAGTCAGAAGGTCTGAGCAAACCCAAAGGGGTCTGTTCTCACAGAAGCTTTACATATTATTCATTCCAGGCAATTTAGGTTTACTCTATCATCTTCCAAACAATTCGCATAAAACCAGTCATATACATGTTTCATTTCCAGTCACATACAGATAAAGCATTTTGAAAATGTATTTAGGAACGCAAGTTTTCATCCGTCTGCAATTCCCTATGATGCAGAGGACAAAAGGGTTCATGAGCCAGCCCTGGCTCTGCAGACAGTGAGAAGCTCCATGCTCTGACTTCAAAGGGGCAGCAGCTCACTGACCCTCAATCCCCACATCTTGAAAATGGGGAGAATAAGGCCAGGCACGGTGGCTCATGCCATAATCCCAACACTTTGAGAGGCTGATGTGAATGGATCACTTGAGCCCAGGAGTTTGAGACCAGCCTGGCCAACATAGTGAAACCTCATCTCTACCAAAAATACAAAACTTAGCCAGGCATTGTGGCGTGTGCCTGTGGTCCCAGCTACTTGGGAGGCTGAGGTTGGAGAATCACTTGAACCCAGGAGCCAGAGGTTGCAGTGAGCTGAGATTATACTGCTGCACTCCAGCCTGGGAAATAGAGTGAGATTCTCTCTCAAAAAAAGAAAAAAGGAAAAAGAAAAAGAAAATGGGGAAAATACAACCTTTAAGAAAATGGGGAGAATACGACCTTACAAAGTATGCGTCACAGGGGAGACATGAGCACTGAGTGACCCACATCTTATCTTGCATCTTCTCAGCCTAGGGCCTAATAGGCTCTCAGTAATTGTGATTCTGTCTCCTTGGAGGGGCCAAGGGTTGTAAAATTCCTCTTGCCCTCCCCACCCCACCCCATCTGCTCATGAACGTGAGCTGGAACAAATGCTCTTCCAGACGGGAAGATTATTCTCATGGGACAGTGGGGGCCTGTTGCTCCAGCAGTCACTTCTGTTTCCTTCTACACGTAGCTCTGCTTCCAAGCCTAATGCTGAGCCAGGTGAGGCCAGGGCGTGGTGCCCAGGTACGGGGCCAGGAGAGCTGGTCTCCTTCTGCAGCTCTCGATGCATGCAAACCCATGTGGACTCCGGGAGCCCAGCACACACCCCTGGTGTCTACTCCCGCCTGACTTTGGCAATGCTTCCGGGTGGAAGTTCCTCTGCTTGCCTCCCTCCTCCTGCATACAGACATTATTTCCTTTGGGTACACCCCAAGTACAAATATTTGGGGAACATCCAATTCTGTCTTTCCCCATTTGGGGAGGCTCTGGCGACAGCAAGAGCAGGGCTCCACAATTCCTCCAGGGCTCACCACCACTGGGAAGGGCTAGCTCTCCCCAGGACATGCCTTCAGGCTGCCCATATTCCCGTGCTGGGTGTCTCCTCCGAGGTGTCCCCTGCAGAGCCAGGAAAACAGGCCACGTCCCAGCCTGGCGGAGGGCACCATCCCCTGCCTGCATTCCAGGGCCGCCCGCAGGCTCCATCTTCACGCAAACGTATGAATTTAATAAATGTGTTTTCTTTTAATCCTACCTTAGTAAAAACTCCTAAACACACACCACAATCTACATGATTCAAATTCTGTTAACATTTTAAACTATAAAACGAAAATAAAACAAAAAGTTAATGCTATTAGTCTCTCTTACAGCAAGGTTCCAAGAATCATGCTGTTTACCTTCAATTTAAAAAATGCTTGGAAATATAATTGTGCGAATGCTGGTCTGTTTCCACCACGTGGTTCCCACTGCCTCCGAGAACAGCCCAAGACTCATGTGTCAGCCCTTTAATGATCAATTTTCAGAATGTCGTCCTATTATTTGATTTCCTTAAATCCATGGATTAGCCTTACCTTGGCAAGTGTGGCATAAGCTAGGCCAAGTATTCCATTCCATTTAATCCCAGGCAAAAAGAAATTCTCTGATTCAAAAATAGTGGCAATGTTGACAAGAAAAGAACTATTGAAGCCTTTGGGGATGGTGACGAGGTCTTCTCCAACGAAGCCCGTCCAGCTTCCTTGTGTGTACTTCACCGTGACGTCAAAGCCCTTGGAGCGGTACGTGCTAGACCTGGAGAAAGAAAAGAAAAGCATGTTGTATTCATTTTATTTTATTTTGTTTTTATTTATTTATTTTTGAGACGGAGTCTTGCTCTGTCACCCAGGCTGGAGCGCAGTGGTGTGATCTCTGCTCACTGCAACCTCCGCCTCCCGGGTTCAAGCGATTCTCCTGCCTCAGCCTCCTGAGTAGCTGGGAATACAGGCACACATCACTACGCCCAGCTAATTTTTGTAATTTTAGTAGAGACGGGTCTTCACCATGTTGGCCAGGATGGTCTTGATCTCTTGACCTTGTGATCTGCCTGCCTCGGCCTCCCAAAGTGCTAGGATTACAGGCGTGAGCCACTGCGCCCGGCTAAGCCCCTTGTATTCTTTTATGTATCCATGTTCCCGAACCACGAAGATAAGGTTGCCATGTCCAAGGCAGCCATTTTAAACACAGGAAGTCTACTGTAAGCCTGTAAGCCATTCTTTATCATGAACAGCATCAATGTTAACAAAGCGACAGCTTCCCCCAAAAACATAATTGTTGATGTTTTGATAACAGTGTTTTCCATGTCATGTGGAAGGGACGCACTGGTGTAGACATGTGGCTTGAGTTTAATTTTTCCCTATACCCAAGTTAAACCCTATAAGTCAGGTGATTTGCTTGGCCACTGTAGGACACGACCCTTTGAAGGACACAACCCAATCCGGGCACCTGCCTGGCCCTCCGACTTTGCAGGGCTGCTGCGCTGCTGCTCCGTGACACGGGTAGGTGCCAGCATCCCAGAGGGAGGCTCCACCAGCCTGTGCCCGCAGTAGCTGGGGTTCAGGTTCACACATACAACTCATGTGACAAATAATGACCAAGCCCTACCTGCTGAAGCCCAGGTCCTTCATGTCACAGGTCCTTCTCAAGGTTCTCCCCCAACGCCCCAAAGGTGATTATACTCACACCAAAATATGGGCAGTGACGCTAATGGCATGCCAGAACATGAATCACTGTGACATGACCGAGAGCCTGACACTCACATGGCCCTGGAGGTAAGAGCTACTGACGCAGAACGACAGTCACAAGATCAGAGGAAAGTCCTGCCCCCTCAGTTTATGCTGCAGTGAGGAGAGACAATGAATGCGGGAATGGTGGTTACGGGGACGACAGCCACCCAGGGAACAAAGCGGGCAAGGGGACCTCAAGTGACCCAGTGGTTGGAGAGAACTCTTGGATCCGACCATGTCTGCATGAGACCTGAATGAAGACAGTGAGACCTGGGGCTCTCTAGGGGCAGAGCCTTGTGGAGAGAGGACAGCAGGTGTCATGGCCCTGGGGAGTCCCACCCTGCAAGGTCATTCCTACGCCCATTTGAGTTTGGAAATTGCTGGAATGTAGGAAGGAACCTAAGAAACATCTCTAGGCAAATGTCTGTGAACTCGAACCACGCTCCTTCCAAGAAAATGATCACAATCATAAGCTAAATATCAAATCACCCAGCAGATCACGCTAAAGCGATCCTGCTCGCCTGCAGGCTTGACTTCACTGTTTTAATAATCAGTCCGCGAACACTAACACATATTAATAAGTCTTTGTTGTGGGATTACATGAACTAGTGCAGTCTTGCTTAAGGTCCGTAAAGAAGTTTGGAGATGACATGATCATTCATTCATTCATTCATTTATTATTTCTTTTAAAGAAAAGGTCTTGCTCTGTCATCCAGGCTGGAGTGCCATAGCACAATCATGGCTCACTGCAGCCTCGAACTCCTGGGCTCAGGAGATCCTCCCACCTCTGCCTGCTGAGTAACTGGGACTACAGGCGCACACCATCAAGCTCAACTAATATTTTTATTTTTTTGCCGAGACAGGGTCTCATTATGTTGCCCGAGCTAGTCTCAAACTCCTGGGCTCAAGTAATCCTCCTGCCTTAGCCTCCCAAAATGCTGGGTTTACAGGCATGAGCCACCATAGCTGGCCTTTTATTCATGAATTCATTCTTGGTATATCTCATAAGCGTTAAAAATGTTAACTATCTTTAATTCAGTAACTGCACTTCTGAGACTCTGACCCTAAAGAGACACCCAGGAAGCAGACAGAGGTTCATGTGCCAAGATGGTCGTGATGTTTTATGTATAACAGCAAACAGCTGGAAACCATCCAAATGCTCAGTAACAAGGAAACAGTTCAGTAAATTACAGCATATCCATATGATGCGCTATTATGTGCCAAGGAAAAAATGTTTCTTTTTCTAAGAAATTTTAAATGATGTGGAGCAAAAGTTAAAAGAAAAATAAGTCAAGGAGACAGACTCTCCTTCAAAACTCTTTATCCCACTCAAATATTAACAGTGGCCAGCCGGGGTGGCAGGACTGGGGGTGGGAGGACTCCTATTCTTGTGGTTAGGTACCTCCGTTTTTGCATGTATTATTTTTATAATCAGGAAAAATATGTTATTTTACGAAGGTCTGGCAAACAGATTTTGGGGAAACCGCTGATTCTAACTTCATAATGGGGTACAGAATATAAAGATGGTTGGCTTTTAATATTTGCCTACTATCTTGGTTCACTCCACCGTGATCATAAAGTGAGAGAGGCATTTGGTGAATGTTTTCTGTACGCAAATCTCCTGACAATGGGTAGGTACAAAAACAGCAAAGTGACCACAGAGGGACCTTAGAGGACTAAGGGATCCACCAGAAATTACCCAGGTAACATGCAGTCAGGTCTTTGAAATGGGGTATTTGAAGATTGGTGGAATGCCAAGTTTTAGTGCCAATATAAATTCAGATGTGCCTGCCACATGGGAGGAGATGCACACGCTTAGGTTGAATAGCAATAAAAATACTGAATTATTCAGTCCATTTTGACAATTTGGGTTCATTCCTCAAGTTCTGAAATATACGAAGACTAATTATCTTGAAATGCTTGGAGAATATGATCTAGAACAGAGGTTGGCAATTTTTTTCCATAAAGAAACAAATATTAGATGTTTTAGGTTTGTAGGCCACAGGACCTCTGTGATAACTACTCAGCTCTCAAACGTAATGTGGAAGCAGCCACAGATAATGTGTAAGTAAACTTGCATGGCTGTGTTCTGATAAAACTTCATTTACTAAAACAGGCAGCAGGTCAGATTTGGCTCATGGGCTAGAGTTTGCCAACTCCTGGTGTATTCGTCCGTTTTTACACTGTGATAAAGGCATACCCAAGACTGGGTAATTTATAAAGAAAAAGAAGTTTAATGGGCTCACGATTCTACGTGGCTAGGGAGGCCTCACAATCACGGTAGAAGGTGAAAGGCATGTCTTACATGGGGAAGGGAAGAGAGAAATGAAAGCCAGTTAAAGGGGTTTCCCCTTATAAAACCATCAGATCTCATAAAACTTATTCACTGCCACGAGACAGTGTATGGGGAAAAACTGCCCCCTTGATTCAATCATTTCCCACTGGGTCCCTCCCACAATACGTGGTAATTATAGGAGCTACAATTCAAGATGAGATTTGAGTGGGGTCACAGCCAAGCCATACTACCTGCTCTGGTAGAGTAATCGTTTGTTGTTGTTGAGATGGAGTCTCGCTATGTCACCAAGGCTGGAGTGCAATGGTGCCTTCTCGGCTCACTGCAACCTCCGCCTCCCGGGTTCAAGCGATTCTGCTGCCTCAGCCTCCCTAATAGCCGGGATTACAGGTGCATGCCACCATGCCCAGCTAATTTTTGTATTTTTAGTAAAGATGGGGTTTCACCATGTTGGTCAGGCTGGTCTCAAACTCCTGAACTCAGGTGATCCACCTGCTTCAGTCTCCCAAAGTGCTGGGATTACAGGCGTGAGCCACCTTGCCCGGCCCTGGTACAGTAATTGTATCTTTCCAAAACAGTCTAAAGTGCTATGACTTCCTTTTGAAAAGTTTAGTTTCACTCTGTCCAGGCTATAGAAAACTCCGTAGAATCTGTAGTGTTAGTAAGAACCTGAACCAGCCTGCATATCTATTTAGTATGTCTTCTCTAGTTTCCTGCTCATGTTGCTGGTCTCCTTACAGAGGGAGCACTCTGGATATTTTGGTGTCATTTCCAGAGAGACCAGAGGCAGCTGGAGTTATACTGCCTGTGTTCAAATATGAGTTTAATCCCTTATTAGCTGTGTGACCCAGGGCCAAGTTATTTATTTCTCTATGCCTCAGTTTCCTCAACTAAAAAATGGTGATAATATAATACCATCCCTCGTGAAGTTAATTACGCAGATTAAAAGAGTTAATACTGTAAAGCATGTAGAACAAAAGCTTGGAACACAGGAGATATGCCACAAAATAGCTGCTATTATTATAATTAATCATTTGCTGCCTTTTTTCAGTCTATGAGTTATTATTAGAAAATTCAAGTCTGGTAATCGCAGCACTTTGGGAGACCGAGGCAGGCAGATCATGAGGTCAGGAGATCGAGGCTATCCTGGCTAACACGGTGAAACCCTGTCTCTAGTGAAAATACAAAAAATTAGCCGAGTATGGTGGTGGGCACCTGTAGTCCCAGCTACTCGGGAGGCTGAGGCAGGAGAATGGCATGAACCTGGGAGGTGGAGCTTGCAGTGAGCTGATATTGCGCCACTGCACTCCAGCCTGGGCAACAGCGCGAGACTTCATCTCAAAAAAAAAAAAAAAAAAAACAACTCAAGTCTGTTAGGCCATGTTTGCATTGCTATAAAGGAATACCCAAGGCTGAATAATTCATAACGAAAAGAGGTATGATTTTGGCTCATGGTTCTGTAGGCTGTGCATGAAGCATGTTGCTGGCATCTGCTTCTGGTGAGGCCTCAGGAAGCTTCCACTCAAGGTGGAAGGTGAAGGGGGACACAGTACATTACATGGTGAGAGCTGGGGCAAAAGAGAGAGGAGGAGGTGCCTGGCTCCTTGAAACAACCAGCTCTCGTGAACTAACGGAGTGAGAACTCACTCATTGCCTTGATGAGAGCAACAAGCCATTCATGAGGGATCTGTCCCCATGACCCAAACGCCTCCCCCGAGGCCCCAGGTCCAATACTGGGAATCACATTTCAACATGAGATTTGCACCCAAAGCATACCATCAGGATGTTTTTGTTTGTTTGTTTGTTTGTTTTCTGGAAAATGCTCCTATAGCTACTCTTACTGAATCTAAAGCTGTCTCATTCTAAAGTCCAACCACCCCATGAAAGGAGCAAATGTGTGTGGGGTGACTCAGCTAAGGAGGTCAAGGAGAGGTGGTGACGCTTCAAGCCCTTGTGCAACCGGTGTCTAAACGGCAGAGTTCCTCTCTGCCCTGCACCAGTGCTGTCCAACAGAACCTCTTGTGACGACAGAAATATTCTGCCCAATACTCTGGCCACTTGTGACTAATGAACGCTTGAAATGTGATTATAGTGCAACTGAAAGACTGAACTTCTATTTTATTTAACATTCATTTAAATTTAAATAGCCACATGTGACTTGTGGCTAGCCTTGTAGAAAGCACAGTCCTAGATAACATTAAAAAAAAAAAAGGTAATTCTCAGTTCATATTCATATTCTCTGGGTTCCTTGAACTAAACCTCTAAGTAAAACCCCAGAGAAGAATCATAAGTGACTCTAGGGGTTATTATTAGCGTAGAGTTTCCAGCACTTTAAATAAAAAATATGCCTTCATCTTCATTTTCTAACGTCCCACCTCTTGGGTCTAAAATGCTTTGGCTCTCGATTGCTCTGCACAATAATTAAATACATGGAACAAGAAACCCGGATGGGCTTCTCCTTGACAATGTCCATTCCGGATGCTCAGAAACAGCAATCAATCAGGGATGTGGGTGGCCAGGAAAAAGCCCGCTCACAGTAATAAAAACACTTTGAACCAAATTCAGAAGACGTTCTGCCTCTGATAAGACTGCTCAGGGAATGCAGGATTAAAAAGTGAAATCAATTGAACTGAGGGGAAAAGAGCTACAGAACATTTTATTATTTCAAAAGAAACCTGCTGTTGGTTGCAGAGAACACGAAAAGAGAAGGTGGATGTGCAGAATTCTAGAGTTCAATCCTTGGGTCAGCTCTGGTTCTCCTAAGCCACTTGACCCAGGGAATGCTGAGTCTCCTAAAGAACTCTGCTCAGGACTTCCCTGGGGCTCTCAGGGTCTGAAATCTACCAATGGGCTTACTGTCCTGGCCTAGATGACCAGATGCCCCTCTTAATCTTCTGTGATTCTCGAAGTCACCAGACCTGAATGCATGAGACCCCCTGAGGTTCAGGGTCAGCTCAGCCTGCCCAGCTTGGTGGTTCATCAACATCCTCAATAACGTTAAATGCTCACAGGCTCCAAAACAGCAAGTCCCCTTCTACCAGGCAAATGATGGACATACTTGAGAAATGATCTCAATAATCAGGTAAAAATATCTGTCCTCATTGAATGGAAAGCCATTTGATCTGTATCCAGTTTAGCCTCCTTAAAGAAGTCCCTAATTTCACTTACAAACATTAGTTGACGAAAATAAATTGGTCTCTTGCTCTGTGAACTTCAACCCGGATATAGTACAGAAGTAAGGAGACATTTTAATGGAAATATACTTAATTTCCTGAATAGATTCATGGAGGGTCAAGGGATGAGTATACTGGATCTCTCTTCAAGCCAACTAGCTGGAGGTGAGATTTTATTGGCTAAAATAGATGTACATTTAAAAAATACATGATCTTTTCTTTTTTTCTTTTTTTGCTCTATAGTAACTCACTGGAACATTCACCACCATGAAAAGATGGATTCTGATAAAGACGAGCTCACAAATGACTAATGGTAGCCTGACATCTCATTCCATAAATCAAAGAGATATTGTCAAAGAACCCCACGCCAAATCTCCAATTACTGTAACATGTTTCAGGAAGCATTAGACCTGAATATCCAAAGACTGAGGACGTGAATCAGAGGCGGACAAACCCAACCAGAACCTTATTATAACTAAGAGAGATCAGAAGCACAAGCAAATACAGACACATCACAGGGCAGAGAGCTGCAGCTCAGAAAAGAAACCTTTGTCAAAAATTGAGAAGGCAAAAGGACAGTCTCTTGGCTCCCATCAAATACAATGGTTGAAAGTATAACTTAGGCCAACTCTAAAGTTAGATGAAAGCATTAGACAAATTAATTATACATAATTGACATTGAAAGAAAATATTCATATCTTTCAATCATAAAGCATATCAACCATAATAAAGCATGTAAAAAGCAGATAAAAGGAAACAAGTTAATATCAATCTAAGAAAGTAGTTAACCTGCAAAGCAAGCATGGTAGCAGGGATGCAGTTGAAGGAATAGAACTCACCTCAAACTCAGAAGTGGGATGCATCACATCTGATTCAGCCAAGAAGAAACCTTACAGTTCTGTTGAAGAATGGTCTCTTGAAAAGAAAGGCGGTACCAGGGTAGACACCCAAAAGGTGAGTGATGTGTTATATGTAATAAGTCAGTCTCTGCAGTACTCGCAAATAAGGAAGGTATGCTGAATTTGAATGGTGGAAGTGGTAATGGGGTGAAACCAAGCATTGAGAGGCTTTCCCTAGACACTGGTGTGTTCTTTCTCTTTTTATTTACCCATAAAAGGAGAAACAGATCAGGACCTTGAGTGGTCAGAATGGTGGCAAGGAATCCTGAATTATCTTGTGAGATTAGCAGGAGGGAAGGCTTAGTCATCAAATGAGTTCTGGATGATCCCAGGAGTTTTCATATTCATCAAATGCATATGGACTAGAGAAGCCCAAAGGATGGAAAACAGGAACCATCTGCCACTTGAATGCAAAACTGGTGATGGACACAAAATCCACCTGAATAAACCAAACAGGGCTAGCAGGTAAATAAGAGAGATGTGTCCCACGGTAGCCTGAAAGAGAACCACAGCTCAACCAAACACTGAACACAGTCGAAGGGAGCTGAGAAAGATGCTGGGTTGTCTATGGTTGATGAAATATTGCACATAGTCTTGATAATGCAGAGTATTATTTACCCTTGAAGGTTTCAACAATGACATCTGCATAGCGAAAGGATGTGTGGATTGAGAAGCATACTTTGACCTTGATGGACTCTGGCTATGAGCGGCTGCCACAGAACTGCTATTTATCTGCCGTGAAAAAAGTAGCCATCCACAGGGCTTGACTTCCATGGTTCCCTTTAAATCTGGAAAGTAACTATCCACATCACCCTAACCTTGACTTTACTGTGCTTTACTGTTTCTTTCTATTGTATCTTGCATCTACAGATGATGAGAGAAAAACCTGTTCTAAGGGGAAAAGAATTGCTAAATGAGAAAATGCAAGCTCCACGTGTGTTGGTTCTGCCCCTATGTGCTGAGTCCCAGTGAGGGGAAAACGTGGAAAACGTGTCATACAGACTACAGTCCGGCAGTGGAAACAACACAGGGCTGGGACCATCAGGGACTATTCAGATAAGTGGTTCTCAATGGGGAAGGTTCTGTCCCCTAGGGGAAGTTTTGGAAACTTTGGGGGTGTGTTTGATAAGCATGCTGGTTATCCTGGAATGTGAAGGGCGGTCGTGCAAAATGAAGTATTGTTCCCGTCCCACACCGCTTTCCAAAGTCGCTCTGGGCATCAATATGGGTGAAATCTGCTGGATCATCTGGGCACAGAATGCACCTCCCATTCACATGTACATACAATCTTTTCTACATAGGTTTAGTATACATTGCATATTCGCTACTATGGAAATCCAGGGAAGCTGATTCTCTTTCTGTTTTTCTTGGAACTTTCCTAAGATTCTTTTCCATTTTGGAAAATCATATCAGCAACTGATAGAGTTTGGATATCTGTCCCCTCCAATTCTCATGTTGAAATTTGATCCCCAGTGTAGGAAGTGGGGCCTGGTGGAAAGTGTTTGGGTGGTGAGGTCAGATCTCTCAAGAATGGCTTTGTGCCTTGCCCATAATAATGACTGAGCTCTCACTCTGTTAGTTCCAGGGAGGGCTGATTGATTGTTAAAAAAAAGCCTGGCACGTCCTTCCCCTACCCTTGCTTCCTCTCTCCCACGTGATCTGTGCACACTGGCTCTGCTTCACCTTCCACCATGACTGGAAGCAGCCTGAGAGCCTGGCGCCATGCTTCTTGTACAGCCTGCAGAACCATGAGCCAAATAAACCTCTTTTCTTTATAAATTCCCCAGCCTTGGGTATTCTTTTATAGCAGCACAACAGTCTAAGACAGCAAGCTGAGCTGCTTGGGGTGTGTGAGTCTAAGTCAGCTTGCCTTGATCAGTCTACACTGGGTGTACATGTCCATGGTGACGTTAACTCACCTCCAGCATCTGCCTACTGCATGGTCTACCAGCACCATGGAGCCAAGGTGTTCATGTACTGAGGTACTGATTACCCGGTTATACATTACTTCCCTTGTATTCCCACCATATTATGTCAGGGCACTTTGAGCTGTGTATGTAGACAAGTCATATGACCTTTGCATTCACTTCAGGGAATGACAAAGCACTTGCTATAAAAAGCGGGTGTTGGCTGAAGGTTTGGGGACTGCTGGCCTCAAAGCTTGAACTTGGGCAAGTCCCCTGTCTCTCTGAACTCCTGTGCTGCAGGAATCAAAATGAGAGGTTTGGACCCACTCCAAGTCCTGTTCCATGATGAGCAGTCCAGAGTGAACAGTTGGAGGTAAGGGCTGTTTGGGGACTGAGGACTTGGATGAATCACAGATCTGAGTGGGAAGGGGCAGCATAAGCCATCGTAAACCAAACCTCTGCTGCATACACAGAGAGAAACACCACCACTACTTCTACACACGTTTGTGGTTATAGCAACAGCTGGGCACATAGTGATCATAGGCGGGTGTTGTATCCGGGAATATCAATGAAGAAAGCTTACCAACACATGAAGCCATAAACCAAGCTATAGGTTCCTTGAGGGAGGGGCCAGCCATATTTTTCTGAAGCCTCAGAGCACTGGCCACCACAGCCCTCTCCCCAGCAAGCAGCTGCAGCCATACGTGCAGGAGGCCCCATCATTTATGGCACCAAAGTGGAGCCCAGGATGTGGTGTAGGTAGAACAGATATACAGGGTTTCCTCTATGCTTTCTTTCATACACAGCAAATCATCTTGCTTTATTAAATTGCCTGGCATTTTCAGAAGACTTCAGCTATTCTTTCCCCCTCCTTTTGTCCCCAACTAGAGCTGGCCTTTATTCCCTGGAACAAAACACTGAGGATAAGGAAAGCGAGAAAGGGAAGTCAGGAAAAGAATTTATAGTAGGGAAACCCAATGTGACAGTTCCGAGCCTCTAGATGGTTCATGACCCTAAAAAACAAACCAGCATGTCAGCTTACCTGTTCTGTCCGTTGAATTTAAATTTCAGGATCGTAAAAATAGTTGTGACATCAAAACATGCACAGCATTAGAGCAGCTTCCAGTTCACAGAGGGCAGTGACTCTAGACCCCACAGGCTCCTGCAGAGCTGAAGGCTGCCACAAGCTGCTGGGGGCCTCCCCACAACCCCACCCAGGGCTGCTCGGAAGTCTGCATGGGCAGGGCTTGTTCTATTCCAGAGACCTCCATCTGGCTCCACTTTTCTTTCTCAACTCCACCCCATAATTTCTCACGTGCAGCCCCAGTCTTGGCCCTTAATACTTTGTGCTCACAAAACTCACTCTTCCAAATGAGTATTGCAAACCAACCCACAGAAATGGCTTCCATGAACCACACCTTCACCCCTACCGAACTATGCGAAGGTGGGTTTCCATGTATTCCTTCAGCTGAGGAAGCAACCCCACACCCTTGGCTCGCCAGAGTGGCCTCACAGACTCCCAAGACCTCGTCCCCTGCTCCAGCCCACCTCCACTGCAGAACTAAAGCTGCTGCAATAAACACCAAAGGGCCACAAACTCCCTGCAACTTGGGATAACTAAAGGAGTTGTGTTTGACTTGGATTTTTAGAAAATGAATCTCGTGTAAATGCGTGAAGGCTATCAGGAGACCCCTGCTGTGGATTTGTGGATGGAATGAACATGTATATATGCATACACATGTCCACATGTATGTATACATACACATACATATCAGTATCCCCCTTAAAATGAAACAGCTTTCTGGCTGTTATACTCTGGTGCATTTTGAAGCATGTTGATCATGCAGTGCCCCGCCCCAGCACACCAGCCACGGGGCCAGCGCTTACCTCTCTGTGTCAAAGTACGTGTCTATGTAGGAGTGCGGGGCTCCTGCCACGGCAAAGTTACTGCTTCCAGTGTCAACGAGAATCTGTAGCTTTTATGTTTTAAGGAGAAAAAAAAATAGAAAGCATCAAGTTATTTTAATAAGGCAATACTCTTGAATAAGTTTTTTAAAACTAAGTACCAAGAATAATTTATCAGTTGGAACAAAAAAAAGTATACTGACAAGGAGAATACAAAAAGCTATTATAAAATTGAAATCTGAACAAAGTCCATGAAGAAGCTTGCACCGGTGAGGGGAAAATGGTCGTGTCTCAGATACACACTGAGCCTTAAAAGAGAATGGATTCTGTTAAATAACTGGGTTTCCTTTTTAGGCCGTTGGCGCTTGAAACCAAGACTGAGCCCTTTCTTATCTCTGGGCTTTCGGCCAGGTTTAGCCCTCCGCTGGGCTCACCCTCCCCTTGCTTTTCCAAATCTTGCCTGGAAACCCCGATCCAACGTGACCTCCCCTCCCCAGGATGCCTCCCAGCCTCCTCCTGGCATGTGGTGGCCCCTCACCTCCCTGCACGGCACCTGGGAACACCTGTCACAAGTGTTGTTTTTTAGGTTATTTGAGATATAATTTGTGTATAATAAAAATGCAAGATCTTAAATGTTCGCCTGGTGAGTTTTGGCATGTGTCCCAAACCAAGATGCAGAAACTTCTATTCACCTCAAAAGGTCCCTTTATACCCCTTTCCCTTCTGGTCCCCAGAAGCAACCGCTTTCTGGCTTTTGTGACCATGGACTGGTTTCATCAGTTCTTGAACATTCTATAAATGTAATGATGTCGGTTTCTGTGTGTTTGTTTTTTTTAGCATAGCTTCTTAAGTGCAACTTGTCTTTGAGACGTCCTCATGTCGCATCAGTCCTTTGTTTCTCTTCACTATGCAGGGACACACCATGATTTGCCTCTGCTTTTGACAGGCCCTTGAGTTGTGTCCAGTTTAAGGCTACTATGAATAAGACAGCTATGGACACACTGTACAGGTCTTTTTGCAGACATATATTTTCATTTCTCTTGGGTAAATACCTAGGAGTGAAACTTTTTGGATCACAGACTAGATACATTTTTTTTTTTTTTGAGGTGGAGTCTCGCTCTATTGTCCAGGCTGGAGTGTAGTGGCACGATCTCGGCTCACTGCAAACTCCGCCTCCCGGTTCACGCCATTCTCCTGCCTCAGCCTCCTGAGTAGCTGGGACTACAGGCGCCCGCCACCGAGCCCGGCTAACTTTTTGTATTTTTAGTAGAGACGGGTTTTCACCATGTTAGCCAGGGTGATCTCGATCTCCTGAAGTCGTGATCCGCCCGCCTCGGCCTCCCAAGGTGCTGGGATTACAGGTGTGAGCCACCGTGCCCAGCCGACTAGATACATTTTTAATGTTTTAAAGAAAACTGCTGAACAGGTCTGCTATGTGGGTCCACCAAGTTATATTCCCATGAGCAATGGATCCATGGGCCATTTGGTTTATTTGCTCCGTATCCTCCCCCAGATTTGGTGGTGTTGGTCTTTCCAATGTGAACCATGCTAATGGGTGTGGAATGGTATCTCACTGTGGTTTTAATCTGCAGTCCCCTAGGGACCAATGCTATTGGGCTGTTGCCCAGTATCCCATTGTTTCACTCATCTTCCCCAGTGAATGATGTCTCAGGGCAGGTGTGTATGTTACTCATCATTTTATGCCCAGCATCTATCCCAAGTCCAGACACATGCCCAGTTGTTTACAGAATGAACACATCTTTTAGAAATAAACACAGACCATATAGATATAGCCCAAAAGGTTGAAAAACAAGTTTAAAAAGCTATAGACTAAAGAAACCAAAATAGGCTGGGCACAGTGGCTCACGCCTATAATCCCAGCACTTTGGGAGGCCGAGGTGGGCGGATCCTGGCTAACACAGTGAAACCCCATCTTTACTAAAAATATAAAAAATTAGCCAGACGTGGTGGCACGCACCTGTAGTCCCAGCTACTCGGGAGGCTGAGGCAGGAGAATTGCTTGAACCCAGGAGGCGGAGGTTGCAGTGAGCCGAGATCGCATCACTGCATTCCAGCCTGGGTGACAAAACGATACTACATCTCAAAAAAAAAAAAAAAAAAGTCAAAATAGGCAAGTTTTTGTCTAGGATTATCTTATCAACAATCATAAAATAATTTTGCCAAGGACCTCAGTTTAGCTGGTTCCAGTGTTTGTCTCTGAGCTGACCCATCAGCAGGATCTGACTCAGTCTCACTCCCTCTTCCTGGAAATATTCTTCACTCTGGATCCCGGGGCCCCACACTTTCCTGATTTCCTCCTTCTCTGATTCCTCACTTTAGTCTCACGGCCAGGTGCTTCTCATCTCCCCAACCTGCTGAACTTTCCTGGGGCTCAGCTCAGGAATCACTTCTGGAATCCATCCACTCACACCCTTGATGTCCCCACTGAGTCTCAAGGCTTCAAATGCCATCCTCATGTTGACGACCCCCAAGTGTACATCTTGGCCCCGGCCTGCACATGCACTCTGGGCTCTACCTATTCCACACTTTTCCCTGGCTGGCTAATAGTCATCTTTTATGGGTTGAGATGTGTTTTCCAAAAAGAGATGCTGAAGTTCCTAACCCCTGCGCCTGTGAATGTGCCCTTATTTGGAAAAAATGTCTTTACAAAGATAATCAAGTGAAGGTGAGGACCACGGGGGTGAGCTCTAATCCAGTATCACAGGCGTCCTTCCAGGGAGATGAAAATGCACGGAAAGCAGACACACGGGGGGTGCCAAGTGACCGCAGAGACAGGGATGGGAGTGACGGAGCCACAAGAATGCCAAAGGACTGACAACCATGGCCAGGGGCTGGAAGAGTAAAGGACGGCTCCACCTGGAGTCTCAGAGGATGCATGGCCCCACCAACACCTTGATTTCAGACTTCTTGCCTCTAGAACTGTGAAAGAATACATTCTTGGGTTTTTTTTTTGACAGTGTCTCACTCTGTCACCCAGGCTGGAGTACAGAGGCACAGTCATCACTCACTGTAGCCTCAAACTCCTGGGCTCAAGGGATCCTCTCACCTCAGCCTCTGAAGTAGCTGGGACCACAGGCGTGCATCACTATGCCTGGCTAACTTATTTTTATGCTTTGTAGATATGGGGTCTCACTATGTTGCCCAGGCTGGTCTTGAACTCCCGGGCTCAAGTGATCCTCTGGTCTTGGCCTCCTAAACCGCTGGGATTACAGGCATGAGCCACCGCACCTGGCCCATTCCTGTTGTTTTAAGCTCACAGTTTGTGTACTTAGTTACAGCAGGTCCAGGAAACATCTTGAGATGGGACATCATCTCAGGCCTGGCGTGTCCCGAACTGAGCTCCAGCTGCCCCCACCCCCGCTCTCCCGGTGGACTTGACCATCTCGGTCAACAGCAGCTCCATCAGGTCAGGCCAGGCCATGCCGGAGTGATGCCTAGGGCTTCCTTCCCCTCACGCCTCACATCCAGGCACCAGGAGGTCCCAAGGGCTCCACCTTCAGGTTCTGGCCCACACCTGCCCACCCCTCACCTCCTCCAAGGAGACTGTGGGGGTCCACACCACTGTCTTCCCCTCCTCGTCCTCACTGGTGTCTCTGCTTCCTTCCTAGGCCTACTTCCAACCAGCAGCCACCACAGTCCTATTACAGTTAAGTCAGAGGGAGTCAGTCCTCCACCTCCCGTGGCTCTCACGTCACCCAGAGTAACTGGCAAAGTCCTCACATGGCCTGCCGAGTCACTCGCCATGCCCTGACATCACTCCTCCCAGCCACGCTGACCACCAGGCCACTCCGTGAATGCCCCAGACATGCCCCAGAGGCAGGGCCTTTCCCCTGGCCACCTTGCTGGGGTGGGGGCTCTTCCCCAGGATACCCAGGTCCACGTGGCATGGCCCATCGCTCCCTTCCAGGCTTCCTTCAACGCCACCTTCTCTGCGAACCTGACCCTGGCTGGCCCTTTGGGAGAACTGCTGTTCCCAGTCTCCTGCCGGCCTGTGCATCCCTTTCCCTCCCATGACACCACACCTTTCATGTAACAGTGACAGCAGACACTGAACACCGCCTGCAGTGGGCGGGGCACTGCTGTACGTGCTTCCTATATCCATTAGCTTATTTCAACCTCATAACAGAGCTCCGAGGGCAGCACAGTCCTCACTCCATGTTACAGATGGAAAGACTGAGGTGCAGAGAGTCTGACTTGCTCAACTCTATAAGGGTAAGTGGCAGAGCTGAGGCTGGAACCCAGAGTCAGACTCCGAGCGCATTCTTGTAACCAACTCAGCCACTGCCTGGGCCCCGTGCGCAATCATGCCATTCACAGGGTCCCGACAGCTCCGGCTGTCTCCGCCCCACCAGCGTGACGCCTCCCTCTGGCAGGGATTTTTGCTGTTTGCTGCTCTGTCTGCCATGAATGCCTACAACAGGGCCAGGCACACAGTAGACACTCACACATTTGTGGAATCGACAACGAAATTATTCGCAAAGGTAAAATCCAAGACATTCGTTTTGCCCTTGGTAAAAAGATAACAGATTCCAAAAAAAATAAACAAGCAAGAATAATGCAGTCTGTGCACACAAAGCAGCTGTGTGTATGTTCTGCACACACAGTTTTCGAGCTGCTGGCAAAAACAGTCAGGCTCCTACTTCCCTAATCTACTAAGTGCCATTGCCCCTTCTCCTACAGGAGGCTGTGGAAATAGTGGAGAGGAATGAACGACAGTCCTGGGCATCTGCCAGGGGCGATGCTATAACCTGTGGTGACACCCGTTTTCTCAAACGAAAAGCTACTTTGTGCCTTCAGAGAATTCCCTCCCGACCAATGAAGATCATGTTCACAAAAACTTTGTAGGAATGGTAGAGAAACAGATTTGGGGGATGAAGTTTTGAAGTGAATCTAAAACAATGGCAAAGGCACTCTACTTTTTTTTTTTTTAATATACTTTTTTTTTGAGATGGGGTCTCACTATGTTGCCCAGGCTGGTCTTGAACTCCTGACCTCAAGTGATCCACCCTCCTCGGCCTCCCAAAGTGCTGGGATTACAGGCGTGAGCCACCATACCTGCCCAGCAAAGGCACTCTAAATAATGAGACTATAAATGTTACTTTAAACATCTTAGTTTTAGTAAATGAATGCTCTATTCTTAATTTCTATTTACAAATACACAACTCCTAGAAAACGCGTAAGATCTCGCTCCTTTACAGAGGTGTTTGGGTTGATTTCAGATAGAATGTAACCTCACATATATAAAAATATATTTACATATATATTATGTATTATATATAATAATTTATTATCTGGTTCTTCATCCAAATATAGATGCTCAACAGCCCCAAGTTTCAAAGTCACAATTTGGGTTTGATTTAATCCTAATTTCTCATAAACATACAAAAGGGCATGAAAGATTGTGAAATACATATTTGATTTCATCCCCATGTCCTGACATACAACTCCTAAAATCTCTGGAATCTCCAAAGTGATGTGTTTTTGTATGCTGTGAGTTGACTGATGGCTGGCAGCCCCTAGGTAGCTTCTGGATGGGGGCTGGTCACCAGAAAGAGCAAGGCGGGATTAGAGGACTGGGACTTTCAGCCCCACCCCCAACCTTGGGGAGTGGGGAGGAGCTGAAGGTTAAGCTGATCACCAATGGCCAATGGCTTAATCAATCATATCTACATAACGAAGCTTCCACAAAACCCCAAAAGAACAGGGTTCATTAAATTTCCAGACAGCTGAGGTTCCTGGAGGGTGGCGTGTACAGGGAGGGCACGGAAGTTCTGTACCTCTCCCCCTATACCTCACCCTACACATCTCTTCATCTGTATCTTCTGTAATGCCCTTTATAATAAACCAGTGTATGTGTCTTCCTGAGTTCTGTGAGTAAATCTAGCAAATTAATCAAACCAAGGAGAGGATCCTGGAAATCTTCCATTTGTAGCCGATCGAGCAGAAGCACAGGCAATGACCCGGAGCTCGCGACTGGCATGGAAGCTGGGGGCAGTCTTGGGGGACTGGGCCCTCACTCTGGGGCCCGACGCCATCCCCAGGCAGACAGTGTAGGAACTGAACTAAACTAGAGGATACGCAGCTGGTGTCTGTTGCAGAATTGATCGATTGTTTTTCGGTGAGGAGAAATCCCCACACATTTGGTCCCGGAAGTCTTCTGTGTTGATCGTTGTGGTGTGAGAGCAGAGGGAAAACAGTGTGTGGTTTTTCCACTTAGAGGAACCAAACAAATCTGCATTGACATGGATTTTACAGGAGAGAAATTGTTGGAGGCTGAGTAATTCTTGTATGTATCAAATAGTCAGTAACAGGTCAAAGTAAGTGAAGGAGATCCGTCCCTTGGTCAGTCTGGTTGAACCAGATATTCCTGAAGGACAGGGTTCTCTCTTTTTCTGCTCTTAAATAATAAACACTAAGTTATCAGTAACTCACCACAACCTGATTCTCAAAGGGGGCAGGCATATCAGAATCCCTGCACCATTTTTTAAACATTCCCCCAAACTGAATCATTTTAAGAGATGAATTTATCAATTTGCATCGAATTATACCACACTTTTCCTCATCCTATCTCTTCCTATGTGACACTGTCTGCTATAATGTTTCTTCTTTTATTCTTTTCATCTTTACTATACAGATTTCTGGTGTTTAATAATTGTCATGGTGAACTGCAAGCTTTACATCTATTTTTAAATTATTCTAGTCATTTTCTTTACAATTTTATGTGATATCTCTTAACCTCTTCTCTTGATTTAGCAACTTAGAATGATATTTTTGGGATCCCCACTCTGCACACTTCTAAAAAAATCAAGATGTGGCCGGGCGCGGTGGCTCACGCCTGTAATCCCAGCACTTT
The DNA here is from genome assembly GCF_009828535.3 of Hylobates moloch. NCBI lineage: Eukaryota > Metazoa > Chordata > Mammalia > Primates > Hylobatidae > Hylobates > Hylobates moloch. The sequence goes on from NW_026652289.1 coordinate 5,047,060, forward strand.
CGGAGGCCGAGGCAGGCAGATCAAGAGGTTAGGAGATCCAGACCATCCTGGCTAACACAGTGAAACCCCGTCTCTACTAAAAATACAAAAATTAGCTGGGCGTGGTGGTGCGCACCTGTAGTCCCAGCTACTCGGGAGGCTGAGGCAGGAAAATCGCTTGAACCGGGAAGGCGGAGGTTGCAGTGAGCCGAGATCACACCACTGCACTCCAGCCTGGTGACAGAGCGAGACTCTGTCTCAAAAAAAAAAATCAAGATGCTTGGAAGGGACAGGGGGTGCTCTAGGATAGGGAGCGATGGGAAGAAGTGCTGGATTATAACATTACTTTTATTTTCATGATATGCCTTTTTGTAATTTTACATAATGCGTGACCATCTTTCTTTTTTACCTACCTGCCAATATTTTTTATCTATTGTCTGTCAGAATTTCCTTCCATTAAGGAAGATGAGGTGGTGAATGTATCTATGTCACCAGGAATCTCAGTCCCACCAACCTCTCCATGGGTTACACTGTTGTTTATATATTTTCAAGATTTGTTTTTGATACCCATATTTCCCACAGTTGCTTAGTCATTCTATAAGGAAAGAGGTTCTCTCCTTCCTACCAGTCCTCCTGTCTCTGACTTCACCCAGCTCCCCAATGGCTAGGTTTTGTTCAGCCTCCCACGGGCCCCACCCAAAGTCGGACACCATCTTCCCCAAGGGCTTTCATGCTTGCGGGCGCCTATCCATGGCCTTTACACTTGGAGAATGATCTGCCTGGGTTTTGTGCATTTGGGTCGTATTTTTTTTCTTAACACTTTATATATATATTTCTCCAGTGTCTTTCAACAGCGAGTATTTGTGGAGAAATCTAAAGCATGTCTTATTTTTCCTCATTACACGTGACTTTTTCTCCTTGGATACTGAAGAATTCTTTCCATAGCCACAAAGTTCTATAGTTGTATTGTTTATATTAGAACCATCGTTCTATAGTGTTACTGACATATCTTAACATTGGTTGGTCTAATTCAAGTTTCCTGGAAAACGGGACTCACTTTTTACATTAATTTCTTATGGCCGCCTTAACAAACAGCCATGAACTGGTTGGCATGAGATAATAGACTTTTATTTTCTGGCAGTTCTGGAGGCCAGAAGTCCAAAATCTAGGTGTGGGCGGGGCTGCGCTTCCCACAGAAGCTCCAGGGGAGGGCCCTTCTCGTCTCTCCCAGTTCTAGTAGGGGCTGGCAGCCCTCAGGCTGTGTCATGGAGGCATGTCCCCAGGCTTCTCCCACTCACTTGCTGCTGGCCGGCGCCTTTACTTGCTCCGTCCATCTTCAAGGCTTGCTGGCCTCCAGGCCTCCTCGTTGCCTGCAGAGCTGGCTCTGTGACACCTTTGCAGCCAGCTTAGGATTATCACAAGAGCAAAAGCCACTTCTATGGCTGACGTGAAAAGAGCAAGGGCCGGGACCTAAACCATCACTGGGAGGAGGCTCCAAAGTACCACGTGTCCAGCACCCAGGCTGGAAAGCACCGAGGCTCAACCAGCAGATACCTCGCCAAAGCTGCCCATGAGCTGCCATAGGGAAGGCACAGGGCCCTGAGTCTTCACCACTGTCTCTGTGTTGGGGATTTAAATGCTTCCTGGAGGTGAGATGAATTTTGAAGTTGCTTGGCTAAAACGGGGTAAAGAAGGAAAGGAGGGGGGTAAAGAGGTAAAGGAGAGACAGAAAAAAAACACAGAAAAATTCCTTTACAAGGCAAATCAGAGAATATTAGGGCTTGAGAAGAGGACAGTGTGGATATTAGGCAAGAAACATCAATCGCCCTAAAAAGATAACTAATTGCACAACAGTAGGAAATACGTTTTCTTAGCCATTAAAAGTCACAGATAAGAACAGCTATAGATTGGGCCGAGCGCAGTGGCTCATGCCTGTAATCCCAGCACTTTGGGAGGCCGAGGCGGGTGGATCACGAGGTCAGAGTTCGAGACCAGCCTGACCAACATGGTAAAACCCCGTCTCTACTAAAAATACAAAAATTATCCTGGCGTGGTGGCATGCACCTGTAATCCCAGCTACTCAGGAGGCTGAGGCAGGAGAATTCCTTGAACCCAAGAGGCAGAAGTTGCAGTAAGCCAAGATCACACCACTGCGCTCCAGCCTGGGTGACAGAGCAAGACTCCATCTCGAAGAAGAAAAAAAAAAAAAGAACAGCTACAGATTTCTGAACAAGACCAGCCTTCCTCCCTGTGCCCACTGTCCATCGTGGAAGCTGTTTCACAACCATTTCTGGGTCTCGCTGGTAACTCTGCACTCAGTAGCTCAGGAGATCCCACACCCGGCCGGTCAGGCTGGCAATGCATGTCCATGCTGATTGTGACTGCGTAACTAGACAGGGCCAAGGCAGGAACAAGACTTGCCCTCCACACAGCAGCCCTAGTGACAGGGGGACTCTCTCCAGAGACGCTTCACCCTGCTTCCCTCCATCTGAAGTTCCACCGCAGCCTCTGCATCGTCTCATGACCAGAGCTCTTTCTCACACGCCCAGACCCGGTCCTGCCTCTCAGGGGGTGTCACTCCTCTGCAGAGGCGGGGAACACAAATGCAGAGAAAGTCAGACCAAAGTGTGGACTGCACTCTTTTACACAGGTGATTTCTTCTCATTGCCCAGGCATTCAGCACAACCATATCTTCCGTGGCAGTTCCAGCAAAAGCTGATTTTCAAGAAGGTTCAACTCAGAGTCACAGCTTGGCAAAGCCAGTCACCCTGATGATCGTTCCTAGAGCATATGATCTGAGAGAAATGGCCCCAAATAAATAAGGCGGCCACAGAATCAGGCAAGGGATGAGTCTCCAGGGCACAGTAAATGCTCTGGGCTGTGTATCACATCGTGTGTCTGAGCGGCCCACAGGAGCCAACACCATTGTCTGCGTGGTGACACTGGAAATGGACCTTTCTCATGTTGAATTCTAGCCAAGACTATTACCCACTTCTGCAAGTAGCCTCAACCACAGAGATAAAAAAAAATAGTAATGCCACCTGCTCTATAAATTTCACACGAGGCACTCTCAAACAACGGAAATCTCAAACACCCCGGCTGTGGGCTCCTTCCAGGTTCCTCACCTCACGCCACATGCTAGCAATTTAATCTGCCCCTTCCTTTATTCTAGGAATTTCCAAAATTATTTCCTGCCTCTTTGGGTTCAACGTCACGTGCATGTATGCATGTGTTCACACATACACGCCAGCCTAGCCCTGGGCCATGTCCCTTCAGCTACATAAAAGGTCATTGAAAAGATATATTCTCAAATTCAGGGAATGTTCTTAACTTCCAAGCAAAGCATAACTTAAAATGACTCAAAAGCTCATACAATAGACAGATCCCCACTTTACAACTGAGGAAAACAGAAATGCCTTGGAGACGTGAAACGACCCAGGGAGATCCCGACGTCCCCACCCCTGTTCCCTGCTTCTTTCGTGATACTAGGCAGCCTCCCATAGAAGTCACATTCCCTTTTTCCAGAACACAGTCACAACTAACAAAGACCTGTTTTCCAGCAGAAGCTGGGTGGAGTCTTCTACCTTGAAAACCACTGGCTTTTAACTACTCCAACCCTGCCACCAACATCAGCGGCCTTGAGGGCCTTTGCAGGGCAGATGTGGGTCCTTGCTGTGCTGAACCTGGGGCATGGGGTGAGAGCAGCAAAGATGATGGTGCCTGTGCCCTTGCCCCTGCAGAGTGCAGCATCTAGTAGGGAGAATGGCCCGTCCACCAGGACCTGCCCTTAAAAACCATCTGTGATCCAAGCTGCCAGAGACCTAAGGAGGTGGAACTGCAGGAACTGACTGGCTAATTTCTTCTCGCCTTCTTAAAAACGGCGAAACCCAAAACACACTCCCTCCAGCTACTGTTCCTTCCCCCTTCGCGGTCAAGCATCCAGCAGTGGGCCACCTCCCGTCTCAATTCCTCTCTCCCTTTCTCTCCTCCACCTGCAGAGATGGAGCTTCTGCCTCAGCTCTCCATGGCCGGCCAAGCTCACCAGTGACCTCTGAGTTCCAGGCCCACGGTCATCTCTGAGCTCTCCCCTGACCTGTCCAGCCTGCAGGCAGTGCTGGCCGCAAGTGACCAGGCCTCAGTGAAGCTTTGGAAATGCGCCCTCCTGGTTTGCCCCCCACAGTCCTTCCTTCTGATCTCTGCCCTCCCCCCATACCTCTTCCTCTAACTTTACATGGTGTTCCCAAGGCTTTTGTGCCCCTGTCCTGGGTGCTTCACTGTCACACAGGAGCCTGTCTTCTCCAGATAATGTCCCCAGCACAGTGCGCCCTCCATCAGAGCTGACAGTAGGGCCACGTGTGGCTCATCTCTTTGTCACCAGTACCTCAGACAGTGCCTGGGAGCCTAGTAGGTGCTCCCTAAACAGTTGTTGAATGAATAAATGAAAGTCAAGGTTAGAGAGACGTTCATGCAGTGAAGAGCAAGTGGGAGAAATGCACACTCCAGGCAAAAGGAAGGTGGCTTGTTCATTTCTAAAGCGAATCTCTTGAGCACCTACCAATTATACAGAAAATCTGAGAGTAAAAGAATTTCGATGATCTATTCCAGAAGATGTGTGAAAATTCTATGCCCCCACGATGAAAACTGTTCGTCTTTGGCATAGACGTCCTTGGCAATATGCCCCAGTTCCAGCAGCCCCACCCAAAACCGCATCATCAGATTTTACAAAATAATTATAAAACAGGGAGGGCCATTATGCACAGGTCACAGGTGGGCAGGAAGTAGACATGTCCTGAATGTGGACATCTTCCTCCTCAGTCACAAGCCCTTTGAGAACAATTCTACCTCCCGTCACACAAACTCTGTCCCCACTTCACTGAGTGGAATGACTGAATGCACGCAGGGCTTGGGGTCCAGTCTCCCTCCACCATTCATGTGCCGGTGCCTGGCACCTGGGAGAGGTGGGTTCCTCTCCCCAGGTCTCTCTGCACCCTCCCTCCTCTAGGAAAGGGGGCAATGACCATTATCACGGGGTGCTTGTGAGAAGGAAATGCTGTGACACACGCTCCTCACAGTGCTGGCTCATGGTGAGTGGGCAAATAAACACTAGCGCCGGTTCCACGTGCAATTTTAGCCAGCAAGGTGTGAAAACTGAGTAAACTGAGTCTGGCTCCTGGTGACCAGGGACACACAATCCATAGCATCCCATGGCACTAAAACCTCTGGACAAGGAAAATGGCTGATTCTAGAGTAATTTGATTCTAAAGGGTTCTTCATGAAGAACCCTTTAGAACTGTTCTCCCCATGCTGGGCCCTGCCCAGACAAAGCTGACTCTTTTTTTTTGAGACGGAGTCTTGCTCTGTCACCCAGGCTGGCATGCAGTGGCACGATCTTGGCTCACTGCAACCTCCACCTCCCGGGTTCAAGAGATTCTCCTGCCTCAGCCTTCCGAGTAGCTGGGACTACAGGCACCCACCACCAAGCCTGGCTAATTTTTTTTGTATTTTAGTAGAGACGGGGTTTCACCATGTTGGTCAGGCTGGTCTCAAACTCCTGACCTCGTGATCCGCCCGCCTTGGCCTCCCAAAGTGCTGCGATTACAGGCGTGAGCCACCATGCCCGGCCAGCTTACTCATTTTTTTAAACAGCATGATTTGTGGGGCTTGATATTCCTTATTTTGTTTTGATGCAAGTAGAAACCACCTCTCACCCCTTCTGCCCGCTGGCTGAGAGTAAATGATAAACCGTACAAAGGCTGTTGCCTTTGAGACCCATGCTAAGTCCTGCATTCCCCAGAAGGCCTCCCAGCTGCAGCTCTGATTTCCTCCTCTCTGACAGCTCATGCCCTGATTTTTGGTGTCCAGGGTCGTCTCGTGTCTTTTATTGTCCTCTAATATTTCCCGGTTGCCTATCTTTCCTCTCAATGAGCTTATAAATTCCTTTGTCCTTAAGACAAAGCTCTTCTTCTTAGTCTCTTTTTGATGGTCCCCACAGTGCCTACAACTAATAGGAATTCACTAATCACTTGTTCCTTAAGATGGGGAAGCACGTCCACGAGCCCCCACCTGGGAGCAGAGAGAATGCCAATTAGGTCAACAAACCCGCCAAGAAGTTGGAAGTAGGTGGAGAAAGTTCAACAGGCCAAACTCCTAAATCATGTGTGCAAAGAATTAATTTAGATTTTCTAGACATGGCTAGGGCAGGCTAAACTTAGTCAACCTCCCAGCTGCTATATAAATAACCACAAACTTGTCTCTTAAATGTCCAAGTATAAGCAAAGCTAGAAGCGAGAAGACAGCAGAGATTGCTGCTGGCCTACCCATATTCCTTGGGCACTCACTTCAGCTTCTGTAACCTCAAGAGTGAGATTATCTAGTGTCCAAGTTAGGTCTGATGCGCCAGGGAGTGAATGCTCCTGGGAGCAGCCCTCGACCAAAAATAAACAGCTGGTGGGTCCAAACCCTTGCTCCCTTACTCTCCAGGCAAACAGTTTGGAGTGGTCTCTGTGCCATCCCCCAGAAGTCCTTTGTGGGGTTGAGCCCCAGATGTGCACTGCAATAGCCCACTCTGAGTGCACCCTGTATTGACCTCCTCCTCCCCCCCACCTCACTTCCCTGCCCCCACCAGTGTCTCAGGGTAGGGAGAGTGAGAGAAGTTTTACTCACACAGTCCCCATCTTATGCTCTGCTATGCTCTGAATGTCTGTGCCCTGACCCCTAACTTTGTATGATGAACCCTTATTCCCAATGTACTGATAATAGGAGGCAAGGCCTTTGGGAGGCAATTAGATCATGAGGGTGGGGCCCTAAGAGACAGGATTAGTGCCCTTACAAAAGTACCTGAGAGTGCTCTCTCATACCTTTTGCCATGTAAGGAGACAGAGAGAAGGCACTGATTCTATGAAGCACGAAGCCCTCACTGGACCTCAATCTGCCAGTGCCTGGGTCTTGGACTTCCAGCTCCCAAAACTGTAAGAAATACATGTCTGCCATCAATAAGCCACCCAGTCTAAGGTATTTTGTTATAGCAGCCCAAATGGACTAAGAGAAGCTTTCTGAAGGCCAAATATCCTTTAATGCAGAGACTATGAAATAAATAAGAAAACAGTGGTTGAGAAAGCCAAGAGCCTCCTAGGCTAGAAGCCATGGTCTAGCCACCAATCTGCCACCTGGATGAAACCTGAACAGACTGTGGACGTCTCCCACTGTCCCTTCTTAATCTCCAGTTGATGCATTGGGCAATAACCCTACAGAAAGCCATTTGCTAATTGCTGCAATAAGGTAAAATGTTGCATTAAAGGGAAAAACTGGGTGATTCATCTAGTTAGTGATTAGCAGCCTGAGATTTCTCAGATATTACTCTATTTCAGCAGGTTAACAGATAGGAAAATTAGCAGATAATTTAAATAATGGCTCATTTAACACAACGATTCCTAATTATATTAGCAGCCCATCTGCTGAAGTCTGCTGGCAAGCTGAACGCACAGCAGCAGTGGCCTCTGCAGCCCAGCCACGTGGGGCTGTTTGCCCACAGTTATTACATATGATTGTAGGCACTGATTCTGTTAATCAGGCTCTTTCAGCGCTTCCGTTCTAGAAATGAATCTCATTTACTTAAACACATCTTGTTGAAGAAAGCAAAAATAATTGTCTTGCGCCATTTCTCCACAATCTAAAATTAAGGTTGTTTTTATAAAGGGGGGGAATCATTTTCAAAGAGCGCCACTTAACACAAACAGATGTTACAGAACTTAGCTAAGAGGAGCTTGATTATACAATTTATTCCGGCTGTGTGTGCACATGTGAGAGTGTGAGCCATTTCACTATTGCTGTACAGGCTCCTACTAGAAAGACACATGTTGAAAGACACATGGATACCCGGGCTCCTCTTGGGAAAACCACAACTGCCAAGTGTGGTTCAGAGGTGCCCAGGCTGTTCCCAGGGGGAGGCCCGTGTGGTCCCCGTTTGTTCGGAGATGATAAGGAGTCCATTCGAAGGAGGAGCTGCCTTCTGGACATGGGAGTGGCTGACGCTACCTCTTCAGGTTTCAGTGCAGAGATAAGGAATGCCAGTCTGGTGGATAATTTGATGCGTGCCTTGTTCTGCAGAGTGATGTATTTGAGAAACAGCCCTGTAATGAGAAAAAGCCGCACTACTCCTCTTTAAGTTCAAACACCACTGTGCCAGGCACTTTTCTAGAGGCAGTGAAGCGGGGAGAGGGGTGGGGGGTGGGGGGGGAATGGGGATGGGCTTGGCTGCCTGGTGCTGGAACGTGGTGGTTTTCCACCAAATGCTTAGCATTTAGCAGTGTTCACTTAAAAAAAAATCAACACAATATTTATACATTTGGGAAGGTGGAAAGAATACCTTCTTATAAAGGTGCAAGGCGGCCATCCTGCAGTCTGGGAAGTGTGCCTTTGTGCAAGACCAGAGACAGGCACTTTGAAGGAGGAGGGGTTGGGGAAGGAGCTTTATGCTGAATGGGTTGGCTAAACATACATATTCAGCAGGTTACAGGAGGAACTATGAATATTCATGAAGGCGGTCCTTATGCACACATATTGAACATCCCTGTTACATGCCTCCTGTGTTCACTCTGGGCTGGAGTCTTAACATTTAAATGTATCACAATTAGGCCCTAAATGTCAAAAAAGGTCTTTTCAGGACTTGAAGGCACTCAAGTAAGCAGCCTCTGTAAAGCAGCCAGAGCCAGTCAGGTTGTCTCTTATCAACCAGTCAGGTTGTCACTGTCAGGGGTCTCTTATCTGGAGGAGGTTCCTGAAGTCAGTCTCCTGCCCAATCTGAGCTGTAGTCATGGCTGTGGAACGGGGTCAGTCAGCGTCTGTGGGTGGATGAGCTGCAGTCATTTGAATCTGGCTGATCTCGGGGCCGGTGCATGTTTAGCTGCTGGAGAAAAAGAAGACGCTGTGGCGTGAGAATGGAATCCGTTCTCTAAGTATAGAGTACGCGGCTCGACCCTTGCCTGGCATGGCCTGAGGTTGCTGCTTATAAGTTGGTATCTGTTGCCACAAACAGTCTGTTCTATTCTCTATTTTAACATTAGTACTGGTCAGTCGTTGTGCCTAAACCATAACAGGGAGAAAGCATAACAAGGTGTGTCTGATCTCCTGTCCCATCATGGCTGAGAACTAAGTTTTTAAGGTTTTTTTGGGGGGGTCTCCTTGGCAAAAAGAAGGTCTGTTCAGTTGGTGGGGGGCTTAGAAGCTTACTTTTAGTTGACAGCAGGTTGATACCAACTGTGGAGGTTGAAGTTGAGGGAGCAGTATTTAGGGTGTAGGAGGCCCATTTTAAGAACCTAAGAGTTCACTCAAATCCAAGTCCCCAAATCCTAATTCTTCTGGACCTGGGAGCTGTCATCACTACCTCTGCAGCTGAAACCTCATTCCTGGGGTGATAGGTTGGTTAGGGGGGAGAGGGACCTCCCTGAGTTTTGAAACTTTCCAAATAACACACATCAATTATGAAGAGTGGAAAGGACATATTTCTACAGCAGTGAGAGGTTTCATCCCAAACCCATAGAGAACGCCCTTAAAGATATTGGGAACTATGTCCTTTCATAACATTCACAGGATGCGAGTTTCACGTTCATTCCCTAGCCATGGTCCCAGGATACACCTGTGTCTTCTCCATACAGGAAAGAATAGTGACTTCAGCGTGTGCTGGACCGAGATTCTAACCCCAGCTCAACCTCTTGTTAGCTGCAGAATCTGAGGTTTGCCACCCTCTCTGAGCCTCAGCCCCCTTGTCTGTACCTTGGGCTAATAAAGAGTGTTGCTCTGAGCATCGCACCTTGTCCTGCCTCTAGAAAAGTGCCTGGCACAGTGGTGTTTGAACTTAAAGAGGAGTAGTGCGGCTTTTTCTCGTTACAGGACTGTTTCTCAAATACACCACTCTGCAGAACAAGGCACGCATCAAATTATCCACCAGACTGGCATTCCTTATCTCTGCACTGAAACCCGAAGAGGTAGTGTCAGCCACTCCCATGTCTAGAAGGCAGCTCCTCCCTCAAATGGACTCCTTATCATCTCCGAACAAACGGGTACCACACAGGCCTCCCCCTGGGAACAGCCTGGGCACCTCTGAAGTCCTCTCTCCTCTCTTCCCAGCTCGGCCTTGGCGAGTGGAGTGGAGCAGCAAGGATGGACTTTCCTGGTGATGGATTTCACGCCCTCTCCCACCCCCAGAAGGTGCAGACACCTGCAGTCACAGGGGTTTAAATACTGTTTTCACCCCTGCAGAAGACACCGTGTGGTCCTGCGTGCACTGCCCACATCCCCCTCTGGTGGAGGCCAAGGTGTGGGGAGAGCAGTCACTTGGAAGAGAAAGAGAAGCTGATTCTAAGGGTAGGCCACCACCCTTAGAAAGGTGTGTCTGTGGGTTTTCTTGCTCTTGGTCACATTCTTACATGTGGGTGGTGACTTGGTTTGTTCCACTTAACATCCTAAGGCTCTATTCCTCCTTAGGTGGCTGTGGATGGGAGATGACTTTTGCCTGCATTCCTCTCCCTCCCTAAGGCCCTAGCAGTATGAGCTTGGTTCAGGGCTGCCTGGCCAGTGATAGGCAGAACCAGGGCCAGGATCAGGCAATGTCACCACTGTCATCGGGGCCACAGAGCAGCATGCCTGAAGACAGGGTGTCCCAGCTGAGAGCACTGGCTGCTTGCCAAGAGACTGCATATGACTGCATTGCCTTCAGGGATCAGCCCCGTCCAGGGTCTGATTCTCGCTCTGCCTCTTGGATGCAGAAACCAAACATGGACTGAAAGGGGAGCAGCCGTAAGCAGCCTCACTCCAACCAAGCTTCCGCAGATGTGGGCTGGAGGCCAGAGAGCCTGTGTTCCTGTGCAACAGGGGATATTCAGTGACAGGTGAGCTGGATGTTTTCTTCTGCTCCAACAGCCCCTCTGAAGACAGCCTGCACCAGGAGGGAGATCAGTGGGGCAGGGTTGGGGAGGCAGAGAGAGAGAACAAGGGGTGTTTTCTCTATAGAGCATGCACTGTCCCACTCTCTCCCTGGGACTGGAGTTTCCCTGGAAGCCTCTGAGGTTACACAATCTGTCTTCTAGCAGGATGCGATCCTACTGACTAAGGAATGAAGACATATTTAAACAGTCATGTGTGAGCACATTCACTGATGCCAGTAAAAACAATTATCCTTTTCCCACGCAAGAGAAAATTCACACTCAACCACTTTTAAGAAAACAAACTATTAAAAAGGACAAAAGAGCTTTGACCTTCATACTTTAATGATAGTTGGGGAGGGGGAGAAGTAGAATAACATTTCTAGTAACAGGGTTAGTTAGCTTCTTCCTTTCCCAAGCGACAACTAAAGCCACCCGGAAAGAATCCCTAGGAACCCATTATGCATTTCCCAAAATTTTAGGACGTCATTTTACCTACAAATGAGTTCTTTCTGCACATTTTCTAAAGAAATGTGAATAAATTCTTATCAAAAGTGTAATGTCTTAGTTCTCAAGATGTTTCTGGAGTTTCACTAAATGTTCTCTTTTGCTCAAGAGTTGATGACAGCCATTGAAGAGCCACTTCAAACCTGAACTTACAGAAAAAGAACATCGTTAACTTTACCCTGGTTGCCAACATTCAAATTTTGTCACAATTTTAAATAAATGTAAAAAAAGAAAGAGATAAGTCATATACACCTGCTGCAGCATCAGGCAAGATTTTCAAGTTACTGCAATTTATAAGATGGTTACTCCTTGCAATTATTCTAGATATTAACATTCATTTTTTCTAAAATGTGGTAAATACACATAACTGAAAATTTACCATCTTAGCTCTTTCTAAAGGTGAAGTTCAATGGCATTAAGTACATTCACATTGTTGTGTAACCATCATCATCACCCACCTGAGGAACTCACTTCATTTTACAAAACTGAAACCGTTACCCATTAAACAACTCCTCACTCTCCATTCCTGCAGACACCACCCCTAATGTTTCTGTCTCTATGAATTTGCCTTCTCCAGGAACCTCACATAAATGGAATCATCCAGTGCTTGTCCTTTTGTAACAGTCTTCTATCACATAGCATAATGTCTTCAAGGTTCTTCCATGTTATAGCATGTGCCAGAACTGTCTTCCTTTTTAAGGCTGAATAATAGTCCATTATATATTGCTATGACCTGATTGTTTGTGTCCCCTGCCTTTTGTTGCAATCCTAATCCCCAAGGTGGTGCTATTAGGAGGCAGGGCTTTTGGGAGGTGATTAGGTCATGAGGATGGAGCCTCATGGATGGAATTAGTGCCCTTATAAAAAGAACGGAGGAGCTCTCATCCTCTTTCTGCCATCTGAAGATGCAATGAAGAGCAGGCAGTCTGCAGCCCAGAAGGCGGCCCTCGTTGGACCCTGACCATGCTGGCACCTGGATCTTGGGTTTCCAGTCTCCAGAACTAAGAGAAGTACATTGACATTATTTATAAGCCACTCAGTCTAGGGTACTTTGTTAGGACAGCCCAAACTAAAACATAAGTATAGACCAGAATTTTGTTTATCCATTCAACTGTCCACAGACACTTGTGTTGTTTCCACCTTTTGCTATTGTGAATGATGCTGCTGTGAACACAGGTGTGTGAATATCTCTTCAAGACACTGCTTTCAGTTCTTCGGGGGAGATTCATTTTTTCAATAAATATTTATTTCTAATAAATACTAAGTGAGCAGTTACTATGTGCCTGAGTCATAGAGATGAAGAAGATACAGTGTTCCCCATTGAATTCATAACCCGATGTTAAGACGGAAGATCAGCCTTCTCTTTCATAACAGTTTTCAGTTCCTGTGGAATTGGCTTTTGGACTGGTGAGGGATGAAGGACAAGCGACTACAGACAATTCATGTGAGGTTTTCCACTCAAAATTTCATTTCTCCTCAGCCACCCGCTTAAAAAAAATTAGCCCTTCTGTTTATTATAATATTTTTCAAGGCAACAGAATAATTATACCATATAAGACACAACAGAAGTAGGAAGGTAAATTTTCTAATGGGGAAGCGAATTGCCAATCACACAATCTGTTATTTTCAATCACACACAAGATGACGGAATAATCATCGTATTGTATTTAAAACTGACCTGCTGAATGGCCTTGCAATTTTACCACATTTTAGCAAAATGAATCTTCACGTCTAGAATAATTGCAAGGAGCAACCATCTTATAACTGGGGTAACTCAAATTTATCTCATCTATGAAAATACATTATAAAATATTGATTAAGGTTGAGGGCTTTGAATGCAGAAAATGTGATTTAATTTCTAAGTGTTGAAAAGGTGCAAACACTTCTGAGCAACAATGACAATTATATGTGAGTATGTTAATGACAATGACTGATAAGCTATAAACTCTAGTACTCACCTGAATGTGGAATGCTGTGACCTAGCTTTCCAATGAAATCTTCTTAAAATCTAAAATTTCATCTTCATTTTACGTTCATCTTTTTGCATGGGATCTGATCAGCCCAAACTGAATGCACAACACAGAAACACCATCGTGTTCAATTTGCTGCCCTTCGCTAATTTCAGGCCAGCCCTTTAAGAAACAGGCTATTTCTATGTGGCTCATATAAGGCTTTGATGTTTTTTTCCGTGTTAAACCCACAAGAAAAAAAAAAGTATTTTAATAGGCATATGGTGATCAAAGATATCATTCTCTTCTAAAAAGACTTTCTTAAAGCCTTTCCAAGGGAATTTCTCACAAGAAAGCATTAAATCTCTATTGACTGACCCCTACATTTTTATGGTGTCCAGGTATTTTGAAAGAATGCTAACCCAGAAGAGAAATGACAGGTGCATCCCTCTTTGGCTTCTATTGCCAGCAAAATACAGATATTTTCTTTAATTATGGTATAGAAAAGTCATAAAGAAATCTTTCAGAACATTCTAGGGACAGGAAAAATGAAGAAGACTTGGAGAAAAAATTGCAACATACTAACCTTGGCAAAGTCTTCAACATACGTGTGAGAGCCCTTGAATGTGAGTGTTAAATATGTTTGCTGGAGAAGCAGTGGAGACAGGTACCACCCATGGTCCTAGCTCCAGCCCCTCTCCGTGGGCACTGGACCACCCCACTCAGTGCCCACTCAGGACAGCATGCCCCTAATTCCCTCTGTTCTGCATCATCAGTTTTTTCCCCTCTCCCAGGATCACTCCCCCTTATTACACATGGGACATGATATCTCCCATCTTGAGAAAGAAAATGCAAACTCTTGGCTGGGCGCAGTGGCTCATGCCTGTAATCCCTGTATTTTGGGAGGCCGAGGCGGCCAGATCACCTGAGGTCAGGAGTTCAAGGCCAGCCTGGCCAACATATTGAAACCCTGTCTCTACTGAAAAAAAAAAAAAAAAAAAATTAGCCGGGCGTGGTGGTGGGTGCCTGTAATTCCAGCTACTCAGGAGGCTGAAGCAGGAGAATTGCTTGAACCCGGGAGGCGGAGGCTGCAGTGAGCCAAGACTGCGCCACTGCACTCCAGCCTGGGCTTAACCCCACATTGTCCTCCAACCACAGCCCTATCTCTCTGTTCTCCTCCACAGTAAATCCCCTTGAAAGAGCTGAGTGAGCTCACAGGCTCCAGATCCTCTCCTCCCTTTCTCTCTTGGGGCCACCCCCACCAAAAAACAGCTCTTCTCTCTGTAGCAATGTCCTCTTCAGCCACAGTTGACCTGCTGAGGGGTTTGACGTCCTTCAAAACTCCTTTCCTCCCTGCCCCATCCCCGTCTCCAGGTATCTTGCCTCACCAGGCTCCTCCTCCTTGGGGCCCTTTACTGACCCTTCCTCACCTCCCCCACCTCTAAGTTTTGGGGTGTCCCAGAGCCCGTGCTGGGACCTCACCTCCTCTCCCTAGGCTCAGTCCATGGGAGGGCGTGAGTGCCACCTCTGTGTAGCACACTCTCAAAACTCAGGTGTCTCTGGGCCCAGAGGCATGATCAGCTGCTGCAGGTGCTCTCCCCATGGGTGTTAGGAATGGCACCTCCATTTGGCGTTTCCAAAACCACACTCCCCATTCACCCTCGCAGCCAGGCAACTCTCATCAACAGCACTCCCCCGCCTTCCTCAAGCCTTCCTCCACACAGCTCACCTAGCATGCTCCACCACACAGGCCGCCTTGGCTTCCTCCAGCACACAAGCACAGCTCGTCCTCAAGGCCGTCGTGCTGGCTCTTCCTTCTGCCTGGACACCCTTCCCCAAGCACCTTGCTCTCCCACCCCTCCTTTTTCAGGTCTCTGCTCCAGAGCTCCCTCATTGGAGACGCCTTCCCTGGTCATGATAATTATGAACTTGTGACACTTCCCTACCGCTGACACTCCTTTGCCCGTGTGGTAATGTTCTTCATAGCATCTATCACCATCCTTTCATAGTCTCTGTCACCATGCCTACAACACGTTGTCCTGCCTGTCTCTTTCATGAAAGAGGAAGCTCCAAGAAGGCAGGATTTTTGGTGACTGTTGCACCTACTGGATGCTCGGTGCCTAGAACAGGACCAGGCAAGTATCACGTGTCCATGCAATATCGATTTGTCAAATGTTTGCAGTCACATGTGGATTACAGTAACTTCTCCAAAACAATAACCAAACTCAGTCACTGCACTAGATTTTATGAAGAAACACGAAAATCTTAGGGGTCATCATTTTGTCCTGGCTGATCACTGGAATCACCTCAGACACTTAAAAAAATATATACATCTCCAGCCCAGAGAATGGTGCCTGGAATCCATATGTTTAACCAGGTCCCCATGTAACTGCTGATCAGTCAGGTCTGGGGAGCACCGATTGGTCCCATCTCCCAGTGACCGCACTGCTGCGTATCAGCATGCAGAGGTGACAGTGTTTCTGCTGGGTTTTTCAGTGATGGGAAGTGCGTTACCTCATGACCTAACTTGTTACAGTGTTAGGGCATATTTTTCACCACGTTCTCCCTTTTTCAGTTTAATTCCACAGTATTTGTTGAGGATCTGACCAGTGCCAGGAACGATGGCCTATCCAGAAATAAACAGCTAGTGAAAGGGACTTGGTGCCTGTCCCCAGGAAACGTCCAGTTGGCTGAATACTTCCCATCCCCTCCTGCTTTCCAGCAGACCCAAGCCTGTCCTCTGCAATAATGCCCTCTTCCACCTGGCTGGCAGCTTGTTGAGTGTAGAGTGTTCCCTGCCTAGGACCCACGGCATCTGTCTGGGGTGGAGGTGGGTGGGCTGCACACCCCCTTGAAATCCTCCAAGCATTGGTCATGTGATATGATTTCCCGCTCCTTCCTCATCATGGTAGAATCTGAAAAACTCATCTGGAGTCAATATCCAGCCCTCAGACCACCTTCAACAATCCCCTAATCAAACATCTAACCATCAATTTCTGCACATGGCAACTAAGCATTAACCGTAACAAATAACAAACAGCTCACTACGGTTATGCCTGATCATTTAGCACAAAGACTTATGAAAATAATTTATAGTGAAAACTGTCTTACATGATTTCACAATTTCCTCAAACAGGAATTATATAAAAACCAATTTCAGACAAAGATGGGATTTGCACTTAATATCTTTTAGCATCCCAATATGCTCTGTTCGTCCAACACCAGGCCTCCAGTGGTTAGCATTCAACCAAAGTTTTGAAACAACCAAATTTTAATTTGAATCATTGAAAATGACCCTAAAACATGCTGGGTTTGCTAGTTTGGGAAATATTGATTACTGCTTAAAACCCTCATCAATTAACTCAAACATTACCTCCCTCCACTGTCAACACAGATTTTCTTTGGAAAAGGGCCTAAGTGCAAACTGTAAAAAAACCCATTTCACCACATAATTTCCTGAACTTAGATTTACACGCAAAATGGTCTCGCAGCTTTTTGGGAGGATGTTCATATGTTCCTAACTAGCTGCGCGTTGCACCTCTCGGCTCTTGGACCTAATAGGGATTTGAGCTGGCTGCCCCATCTTAAATCTCCTCTCCCCTGAGGAGCCTGCCAGGTTTTGAAGATCAATGAACTTCCCAGACGGAGGCGAGACAGTAAGAGTCATAGCTGAAAGCCTCATAGGTTTTAAGTGCTGGGTTTTGTACCAAACATTCCAATCCTTTTTGTCTCAAGTGCTCAGAAGGCAGGCAGCTCGATGGCTTCAGCCCTTGGATAACTGGCTATAAAAGAAGCTATAACTTGCAGGTTCACCTGAATGTCACGACTTTGCCCCAAGTGGGATGTGTCTTGATTTGTGAAAAACAAACTCAACTCTATTTAATGCATTTCTCTTTAAACCACCTCTACTACGATCAGAGCTGCGGGGCTGCTGGGACACCATGGATACTAAGTATGTGTCTGTTATATTAATATGCATTTACCAAAGAACAAAAGACTTCATAAGATAAACATTTTGCATGGTCCAGAGGATAAGACAGGTAGGGTATGACAGCAGAGGGGCAACTGTGTCCCTGAAGGCCCTCCTTGTCTCCTCACTCCTGCCCACATAAAATGGTCTGGTGAGCAATGGGCAACTAAGAAGGCTAGGACCAGGATACCCGAGCAATGGAAGCTGCAGGAGGCTGTGAACGCGGACAGTGGCTGAGCTGGCCCGGCTGTGCGTGCTTGAACCCGCTCAGGGCCTAGGTCAGAAGTGGGTTTGTGAGTCAGCACAGGCTGCCAGAACAAAGCACCGCAGACTGGGCAGCTTAAACAACAGACGTGTATCTTCTCGTGGTTGTGGAGGCCGGAAGTCTCAGATCAAGGTGTGGGCTGGTGGCTTCCCCCTTGGCTTGCAGATGGCCGTCCTGTTGCTCCTCTTGCTGCTTCTTCACATGGCGGTCCCTCTGCACACACCCTTGATGTCTCTCTGCATGTCCTATATAAGGACACTTGTCAGACTGGATCAGGGCCCACCCTCATGGCCACATTTTAACTTCATGACCTCTTTTAAGGCCCCATCTCCAAAAACAGTCATATTTTGAGGTACTAGAGGTTTAGACTTCAACACATAAATTTGAGGGACACAATTCAGTCCATCACAGGGGGCCAGGCTAGCACAGTGCAGGGAAGAGGTCCCGAGACCTGCAGAACGTGGGGTTTCAATCCAGGACCTCATGGGCGCACCTAATCCGACATCCATAGTAACAGAAGATAGCAATGAAGACAGCGGAGTCCACATTCGCTTGACTCCTAAGTTTCTACAGCCCAGTCCATTCTCTACAAATCGAGGTAAACTAAAATCTGAATTTAAATGATCAAAATATTTAGACAGACTCATAAACTAAACGAAGTTTCATTCTGAAATAATGATCACTGGCTGTATTTATCAGAGTCCAGCCAGAAAGAGAATTCTACTCCAGAGCTCCCAAGTAGAGGGTTTTTTTTTCTTTTTTTTATTATACTTTAAGTTTTAGGGTACATGTGTACAATGTGCAGGTTTGTTACATATGTATCCATGTGCCATGTTGGTGTGCCGCACCCATTAACTCGTCATTTAACATTAGGTATATCTCCTAATGCCATCCCTCCCCCCTCCCTCCACCCCACAACAGGCCCCGGTGTGTGATGTTCCCCTTCCTGTGTCCATGTGTTCTCATTGTTTATGTCCTTTGTAGGGACATGGATGAAGCTGGAAACCATCATTCTCAGCAAATTATCACAAGGACAAAAAACCAAACACCACATGTTCTCACTCATAGGTGGGAAGAACAGGTTTTGATGGAAGGGCTATTTGTGGAGGTGTGAGCAGGGCACAAGGGACTTACGACAATGGCAGCCATCCCCGCCCCTGGCCTGAGGGGCAGGGCACACACCACCTTGCTTGCCAGTGAGAGCCAGGGCTGGGAGACGCCCTGCTTTCAGAAGCTGGAGGTGCAGAGGGAATCGAAGCCCGGCTAGAACAAGCAGGAAGGGTGAGTGGGATCCATGCACCGGCTTTTCTCTTGCCCTTCTGAGCTGAATCAGAAGCCAGAAGAAAAGGAAGTCTGAACCACTCTTGGAAGCTGGCCTCCCTAGCACAGGACAGAAGGAAGCTACCCCAGGAAAATGCCCTACTCCTTGGGCAACCGCAGGGGGAGGACATTGGGTGGTACTGCTTTCACCGGGGCACCCAGACAAGACACTTCCATCCAGGTGCTGGGCAGACCCCCACTGCCACCCCCAGCGGTGCCATCCTCAGCACCTTGCAGATCCCTGAGCAGCTGCCAGCAGAGCTCAGTTCTGCCTCCTCACCAGCCTTCCCCTCCTCCCTGGGGCTCCCTCCAGAAGGAGGCAGGGAGGGAGGGTAGGAAGGCGCAGGTGGAGGAAGATGAGGAAGGGACTCCGGCAGCCAGCTCCTCCCGGCACCACAAGGAGGAAAAGGGAAAGAGGAGCAGACGCTAGGCAGCACCTTGACCTCTGAGAGGGTTCCTGTTAAAAAAGAAGGCGGTGAACCATCATTGTGAGCAAACTTTCGCAAGGACAGAAAACCAAACACTGCATGTTCTCACTCATGGGTGGGAACTGAACAATGAGAACACTTGGACACAGGGTGGGGAACATCACACACCGGGGCCTGTCGTGGGGTGGAGGGAGGGGGGAGGGAAAGCATTAGGAGATATACCTAATGTAAATGACAAGTTAATGGGTGCAGCACACCAATATGGCACATGTATACATATGTAACTAACCTGCACATTGTGCACATGTACCTTAGAACTTAAAGTATAAGAAAGAAAGAAAGAAAGAAAGGAAGGAAGGAAGGAAGGAAGGAAGGAAGGAAGAAAGAAAGAGAAAGAAAGAAAGAAAGAGTGTACAGAGAGCCATCAACAAATCACCCAAGTTGCCTAGAAGGGTGACGGTTATTCGGCTGAACCTCCAGAAGCAGTCTGTTTTTGCTAGCAGTACTCATACTAAAATTAAAAACAAAAAACAAAACAAAACAAAAAAAAGGCGGCGGTGCTGAAACTCGAGTGGGTGTGTTCACACCAGCTGGCTGGAAAGAGGGGTCAAATACGCCACCCGTAGAGTAGAGACTGCATGGAGACCCCCATTGGAAGCTGTTATTTATGCTTTAAAAAGATTGTTCGATTCTCTCTGGAACTGCTTTGGTAGAGGAGCTGATTAAAGAAGGCAGCTAGAAAGCCCTGTCAGGAACAGACAGGTGAATGCATCACTCCTGAGCGTCTGTGGTGTTCTAGGATCTGGCCTGATAACCCGGATACACTATGACTCAACTCAGAAACAGGCAATTTCTCTTGA
Source organism: Hylobates moloch (assembly GCF_009828535.3). Lineage (NCBI taxonomy): Eukaryota > Metazoa > Chordata > Mammalia > Primates > Hylobatidae > Hylobates > Hylobates moloch. Next base: position 5,067,257 of record NW_026652289.1, read on the forward strand.
ATCAGACGAGGTCCATCATTCCCCACAAGGCTTCAGAATTCTCAGTGACAAGTGACTTTGAAAATTTGGGGATAAACTGGCCCATCAAAAAATATATATTTTGGGGGCTGGGCACAGCGGTTTACACCTGTAATCCCAGCACTTTGGGAGGCCGAGGTGGGCAGATCACTTGAGGCCAGGAGCTCGAGACCAGCCTGGCCAACATGACAAAACCCTCCTCTACTAAAAATACAAAAATCAGCCAGGTGTGGTGGCTCGTGCCTGTATTTCCAGCTACTCGAGAGGCTGAGGCACGAGAATTGCTTGAACCCAGGAGGCAGAGGCTGCAGTGAGCTGAGATTGCACCACTGCACTCCAGCCTGGGCCACAGAGTAAGACTCTGTCTCAAAAATAAAAATAAAAATAAATATTTTTGAGTATTTAACTTCTATGTGTGTATGTATCTACCCCTTATGCATATCCTCCCTTTGTACATCACATACATTTTGAAATTTATAAAACACACAAGAGGCAGCTTAGTACACTGGTTCAGGGCACACGGTGACGGACCAGCCAACCTGCTTTCAAATCCTGGCTCTGCCCTCATGAATGATGTTACCTCAGCCATGTAGCTGATCTGTGCTTCAGTTTCCTCATCTGGAAAAGTCAACTTGCATATTTCCTAATGTCAATCAGTTACTAGCAAACTAATCGGAACATACAGCTTATTTCCATTTTTTTTTTTTAACACAAGCAACATTATTTGGAAGATTTTTACATAGGTAGGAAATTCTGTCCCCAAGTTAAGGGTTCCAAAGTATTTTACAGGTAGCAAACGTACTCCATTTTGGTAGTAGAAATCAAATAATGATGTAAACATGTACAGATATCATCCTCAGAAGACCTCTCCATAGCGAGAGATTTTACACTTCTCAGTTAGCATTAAAATATCATCTTAAAGGGACCTGGTTTGTGTTTATTTTTTTCAATATCTACTAAGTACCATATCACTGCCAGTCACTTGCTAACACCATAAATGTCAGCAAATCTGGAACTGTGACTTTCTGAGAAATAAAATCATGCAACTCATCTTTAGAGACCCTGTTTCTCAAAAAAAAAAAAAAAAAAAAAAAACCTAATTGGCTGGGTGCAGTGTCTCATCCCTGTAATCACAGCACTTCAGGAGGCAAAGGTGGGAGGATCACTTGAGCTCTGAAGTTCGAGACCAGCCTGGGCAACATAGTGAGACCCCATCCCTACAAAAAATTAAAAACGAGCTGGGTGTGGTGGCATGCACCTGTGGTCCCAGCTACTCGGGAGGCTGAGGTGGGAGGATGGCTTGGGCCTGAGAGGCTGAAGCTGCAGTGAGCAGTAACTGTGCCATGGCACTCAGCCTGAGTGACAGAGTGAGACCCTGTCTCAAAAAATAAGATAAAATAAAATAAAAGACAAACCAGACTGATGCCATACAAAATCCTGGAAACTGAAGCCACCAGCAGGGTGCAAGCAAAAGAACATTAGAGGAAGCACCAGTTGTGCTCACTGAGCTGCAGAATCAGCGATCCCTAGACCCCAGACCTCTGCAGTGTGTCACCGTCAATGAAGACCAGGATACCCGGCAGGTAAACCAAACGAGGTTTACCTGTGTTTATCACAACTTACCAAAGCCAAATTCTTTATTGCTTTAGGCAAAACAAATTCAGACATTCTAATTTCTTCCTGCATCCTCTAACTTTGGAGACCTTTGTCCTGGGCAGTTTCTTGGGAAAGACACCTCCATATGCCATATGCTACCTTCTTAGGTGAACAGTGGTACACATCTATCCTCTTTTCTCCACCTTGCTGTTCTCACTTGCAGTATCTGAAGATATTCTCAATCATTTATATCATGTTCGATGGTGTAGATTTACCATAGTTTAATCAACCAGTCCCCTTTCGAGGCACATGTGGGTTATTTCTAATCATTTGCTATGACAGTCGTGCCATGGTGAATAGCCTTGTGAATTGCTTTTCATATTTTTCCCCAGTATAACGTTTGTATAGACATCCAGAAGTGGATTTCTCTCTCTCTCTTTTTTTTTTTTTGGTTTTTTGTTTTTTGTTTTGAGATAGAGTCTCATTCTGTCACCCAGGCTGGAGTGCATTGGTGCAATCTCGGCTCACTGCAACCTCTGCCTCCCAGGTTCAAGCAATTCTCATGCCTCAGCCTCCCAAGCAGCTGGGACTACAGGCATGGACCACCATGCCCGGCTAATTTTTATTTTTTATTTTATTTTATTTTATTTTTTTAGTAAAGACGGGGTTTCACCATGTTGGCCAGGCTGGTCTCAAACTCCTGACCTCAAGTGATCCGTCTGCCTTGGTCACCCAAAGTGCTGGGATTATAGGCATGAGCCACTGCGCCCAGCCCAGAAGTGGATTTCTGAGTCAAAGGATAAATGTACGTAATTTTGCTAGCCATTTCCGAATTCCTCTCCATAGAAATTATATGATGGAACAATATTTTAATAGAATCCTCTCTTGCCATACCACTGCTTTCTAACAAGCCATGTAAGTCATACTTCTCCACCCTTGAATGGTATCTTGGACAAAGTCTACATTTTTTGAATAGCTTTGTGGTCATACATTTGATTTTAGGCATTTTGAGTCCAGTACTATCTCATATCAAAGTTTCTATCTGGCATCCAATGTGACGGGCCTGATTTAGGCTTGGCGGTCTATAGTCGGGGAGGAGAGGTGTTGTGGTTGGATTTACTGCTGTTTCCCCACTTTGCTCATGACTGTGCCTCTGACCTTACCAGGACTGAAACAAGGAGAATGGAGGTGTGAGGGGCAGGAAGTTTTGTATTTGACTGCACGGTTGGCTCACTCTGGGCGTGGCTGACTTCACTAAAATTGAAACACAGGGAATAGAGGTGTAAGGGACGGGAAGTTTTGTATTTGACTGCACAGCTGGTTCACTCTGGGCGTGGCTGGTGTCCACGTACCAACCCTTCCCCTAATGGGTCCTCCATGAGTTCTTCTGAGCCACTGCCTGGACATCTCCCATCTGCAGCTTCCTGATACAGACAAAACCTCAGGTGGCCAGCCAGGGACTTATCACTCCCTCCTTAGTCTCTACCACCTGACAGTCTAACCCAGAGGTCAGCAAGCTTTTTCTGTGTAGGGCCAGACAGTAAATATCATAGGCTTTGGTGAAACGGCATCTGTGTCGACCACTCACCTCTGCCATTGCAGTGTGAAAGCAGCCTCAGGAACTATGAAACAAACCAGCATGGTTGTGTTCCAATAACTTTATTTATAAAAACAGGCAGCTGGCCAGATTTGGCCCACAAGCCTTTCTTTGCCTACCTCTGGTCAACCCCATATTAACTCCCTTTGGTGCTCTTCTCATGGTGAAGGGCTTGACCTGTTCCTGATGACCAGAGTCTAGATCCCTTTAACTGGATCCGCTTCTTCCCTGCTGGAAATAAGTGCCCTGCCTGCCAATAACATCAACAAAAACAACAGTAAACAGACTTTCAGATGTGTCCTGCCATGCTTTGCTGATTTTGAAGAAAGGAAAAGAATGGCAAATTGCCTTAAGGTACTTTATTATTATTAAGCTATTATTTTTTTTCTAAAAAGTATGAAGGTGAAACATTTAGAATATTTTTGGCTACAAGTAAACAGAAAATTATAGATTTAGGATGGCTCAAATATGTAAAGGAAGCCTCTAGTGTTATCAGACCAATATCTCAAAAACATCAGCGTCAGCATCACTGCTGTTCCCTGACCTCTCTCCCAAAGTCAGAAGTCAGCTATCTCTGTCGAGGGCCTTGTATTTTCATTAAAGTCAGAAAACAGGGGGAAGTATTATCTTGGTCACACTTGACAGTTTTATCAGGAAAATATAAGCTTTCTCTAAAGTCCCCCAGGAAACCCCCATTTAGGATCCACTGTCTACAGCAGTGTCCTTTGTTGCAAAAACAGCTACAGCAAAAAAGCTTCAGGCCAGAGGAAAGCGACCTGAGAAGGTGTTTTATTCAGTCATCCAGCTGATATGGTCAGGTTACGTGGAATCATTTTCCTTGCCATGTTTCAAAAACTAGATATGATAAGGTCAGGTGGGCATAGCTACCGTGATAGACAGCAGAGGCAAAGCTGCAATCAGAATAGTCCGACTCGTGTAGAGCTCTGGCATGGGTTAATTGATCATGGTGTTCCTGGAAGTGAAATTGATAGGAAGCCTACTGCATTCCTACTTAATTTATACAAGCAGAAAACTTCTAGGTCAAATGGACAAAAGACTAATTTGAATTATAAAAACAGAGAATCATGGCCCTTCAATCAATTTCCAGACTTGAGCTAGTTTACAGCCCCAGAACCCCTTGAATGAAGGGGAGGTCGGGTCCCCTTGAGGAAGGACCCCACTACATTACCGACAATTTATGCAGTGAATCTTTCTCCCATCCTTCCCCAAAGAGACCTTTTATAAGAGTAACTGTACATTGGAGAAAGGGAGATGATCAGACATTTCAGGGACTACTGGACACTGGCTCTGAGCTGACATTAATTCCAGAGGACCCAAAATGTCATTGTGGTCCTCCAGTAAAGTAGAGGCTTATGGAAGTCAGGTAATTAATGGAGTTTTAGCTCAGGTCCAACTTACAGTGGATCCAGTGGGTCCTCGGACTCATCCTGTGGTCATTTTCCCAATGCCAGAAGGCATAATTGGCATAGATATGCTTAGCAGCAGGCAGAACCCCCACACTGGCTCCCTGACTGGTAGGGTGTGGACTATTATGATGAGAAAGGCCGAATGGAAGCCATTAGAGCTGCCTCTACCTAGAAAAATAGTAAATCAAAAACAGTATCACATCCCTGGAGGGATTGTGGAGATTAGTGCCACCATCAAGGACTTGAAGGATGCAGGGGTGGTGATTCCCACCACGTCCCCATTCAACTCTCCCATTTGGCCTGTGCAGAAGACAGATGGATCTTGGAGAATGACAGTGGGTTATTGTAAGCTTAACCAAGTAGTGACTCCAATTGTAGCCGCTATACCAGATGTGGTTTCATTGCTTGAGCAAATTAACACATCTCCTGGTACCTGGTATGCAGCCATTGACTTGGCAAATAACTTTTTCCCCATTCCTGTCCATAAGGCCCACCAGAAGCAATTTGCCTTCTGCTGGCAAGGCCAGCAATACACCTTTACTGTCCTATCTCAGGGGTAGGACAGTAAACTCTCCGGCTTTGTGTCATAATCTTATTCGGAGAGACCTTGATGGCTTTTCATTTCCATGAGATATCACACTGGTCCATTAGTTTGATGACATTATGCTGATTGGATCCAGTGAGCAAGAAGTAGCAAACACACTGGACTTACTGGTGAGACATTTATGTGCCAGGAGATGTGAAATAAATGTGACTAAAATTCAGGGACCTTCTACCTCAATAAAATTTCTAAGGGTCCAGTGGTGTGGGGCTTGTCAAGATATTCCTTCTAAGGTGAAGGATAAGTTGCTGCATTTAGTCCCGCCTACAACCAAGAAAGAGCACAATGCCTATTTGGATTTTGGAGGCAACACATTCCTCGTTTGGGTGTGTTACTCCAGCCCATTTATCGAGTGACCCGAAAGGCTGCCAATTTTGAGTGGAGTCCAGAACAGGAGAAGGCTCTGCAACAGGTCCAGGCTGCTGTGTAAGCTGCTCAGCCACTTGGGCCATATGACCCAGCAGATCCAATGGTGCTTCAGGTGTCAGTGGCAGATAGGGATGCTGACTGGAGCCTTTTGCAGGCCTCCATAGGTGAATAACAGTGGAGGCCTCTAGAATATTGGAGCAAGGCCCTGCCATCTTCTTCAGATAACTACTCTTCTTCTGAGAGAGAGCTCTTGGCCTGTTACCAGGCTTTGGTGGAAACTGAATGTTTCAAGTCACCATGCGACCTGAACTATCATGAACTGGGTACTTTCTGACCCATCTAGCCATAAAGTGGGTCATGCACAGCAGCACTCCATCATCAAATGGAAGTGGTATATACGTGATCGGGCTCCAGCAGATCCTGAAGGCACAAGTAAGTTACATGAGGAAGCAGTTCAAATGCCCATGGTCTCCACTCCTGCCACCCTACCTTCTCTCCCTTTGCCTGCACTGATGGCTTCATGGGGAATTCCCTATGATCATCTAACACAGGAAGAGAAGACTAGGGCTTGGTTCACAGATGGTTCTGCACGATATGCAGGCACCACCTGAAAGTGGACAGCTGCAGCACTACAGCCCCTTTCTAGGGCATCCATGAAGGACAGCAGTGAAGGGAAATCTTCCTAGTGGGCAGAATTTTGAGCAGTGCACCTGGTTGTGCACTTTGCATGGAAGGAGAAATGGCCAGATGTGTGATTATACACTGATTCATGGGCCGTAGCCAATGGTTTGGCTGGATCATCAGGGAATTGGAAGAAGCATGATTGGAAAATTGATGACAAAGAAATTTGGGGAAGAGGGATGTGGGTGGACCTCTCTGAGTGGTCAAAAATTGTGAAGATATTTGTATTTCATGTGAGTGCTCACCAACGGGTGACCTCACCAGAGGAGAATTTTAATAATCAAGTGAATAGGATGACCCTTTCTGTGGACACCACTCAGCCTCTTTCCCCAGCCACCCCCGTCATCGCCCAATGTGTCCATGAACAAAGTGGCCATGGTAGCACGGATGGAGGTTACACATGGGCTCAGCAACATGGACTTCCACTCACCAAGGCTGGCCTGGCTATGGCCACTGCTGAGTGCCCAATTTGCCAGCAACAGAGACCAATACCGAGTCCTCGATATGGCACCATTTCTAGGGGTGATCAGCCAGCTACCTGGTAGCAGGTGGATTATACTGGAACTCTTCCATCATGGAAGGGGCAGAGGTTTGTTCCCACTGGAATAGACAGTTACTCTGGATATGGGTTTGCCTATCCTGCACGCAATGCTTCTGCCAAGACTACCATCCGTGGGTTCATGGAATACATTATCCACTGTCACGGTATTCCACACAGCATTGCCTCTGACCAAGACACTCACTGTATGGCTAAAGAAGTACGACAGTGGGCTCATTCTCATGGAATTCACTGGTCTTACCATGTTCCCCCCATCCTCCTGAAGCAGCTGGATTGACAGAATGTTGGAATGGCCTTTTGAAGTCACAATTACAATGCCAACTACGTGACAATACTTTGCATGGCTGGGACAAAGTTCTCCAGAAGGCCATGTATGCTCTGAATCAGCGTCCCATATATAGTACTGTTTCTCCTATAGCCAGCATTCACGGGTCCAGGAATCAAGGGGTGGAAGTGGAAATGGCACCACTCACCATCACCCCTAGTGATTAAGTAGCAAAATTTTTGCTTCCTGTTCCCATAACATTAAGTTCTGTTGGACTAGAGGTCTTAGTTCCAGAGGGAGGAACACTGCCACCAGGGGACACAACAACAATCCCATTAAACTGGAAGTTCAGATTGCCACCTGGACAGTTTGGGCTCCTCCTACCTTTAAGTCAACAGGTTAAGAAGGGAGTTACAGTGTTGGCCGGGGTGATTGACCCAGACTATCAAGATGAAATCAGTCTACTACTCCACAACAGAGGTAAGGAAGAGTACTCACGGAATACAGGAGATCCATTAGGGCATCTCTTAGTATTACCATGCCCTGTGACTAAGGCCAGTGGGAAAGAAACTACCACAGCCCAATCTAGGTAGGACTACAAATGGCCCAGACCCTTCAGGAATGAAGGTTTGGGTCACTCCACCAAGAAAAAAAACACACAACCTGCTGAGGTGTTTGCTGAAGGCAAAGGGAATACAGAATGGGTAGTAGAAGAAGGCAGTCATCAATACTGGCTACAACCACGTGACCAGCTGCAGAAATGAGGACTATAATTGTCATAAGTATTTTTTCCTTGTTTTGTTAAAAACATGTTTGTGCATGTTTATACTTGTACTAAGAAAATATCTTGATTTTATTTCCTTTTTCCTTTAGCACGTAACATAAGATTTACTGACTTCAAATCAGCATTTAAGTATTGTTAACTTTATGTAATAGTATTTGGGTTGGGGACTGGTGTGTTTCAGGTTGTACAAAGAATAGTTGTAATATGTTAGGCATAATTATGATCTTATTATTGTCTTTATTTGAAGATTATGTATGATCTCAGATGTGTATGGGTTCAAGTTGACAAGGGGTGGACTTGTGATGGTTCATACTGAGTGTCAACTTGATTGGATTGAAAGATACAAAGTATTGATCCTGGATGTGCCTGTGAGGGTGTTGTCAAAAGAGATTAACATTTGAGGCAGTGGGCTGGGGAAGGCAGACCCACCCTTAATCTGGAGGGCACCATCTAATCAGCTGCCAGTGAATATAAAGCAGAAGAAAAATGTGAAAAGGAGAGACCGGCCTAGCCTCCCAGCCTACATCTTTCTCCCATACTGGACGCCTTCTGCCCTTGAACATTGGACTCCAAATTCTTCAGTTTTGAGACTCAGACTGGCTCTCCTTGCTCCTCAAGCTTGCAGACAGCCTACTGTGGGATCTTGTGATTGTGTAAGTTAATACTTAATAAACTCCCCTTTATCCATATCTATGTCTATGTCTCTATCTCTATCTCTATATTTATATCTATCTCCTATTAGTTCTGTTCCCCTACAGAACCCTGACTAATAAAACAATGAAAATATTTTCTATACCTTGTCTCCATACAGTCCTTAACTTCCAATCAAATTTTAATGCTTCTCTTTTAAATATGAACAGACAGCCAATAATCATGAGATAGTGAGGAAAGCCTCTAGCATGAGACACAAAGATCATGACAAACACACTGAAACAAGGAACTTGGAGGAGACAGATAAAAAGCAGGAAGCAGAAATCAAATGTTAAGCAAAATCATAATTTTCTAAGAGAAATCTAAGAAGATGTGCAACTTTGAAGCAGGAATATGGTGAAAAACAAACAAAAACATAAGCATTCAGAGAAAAAGAAAGTGATTCTGAAAACTAAAATGTGGGTGGCAGAAATGAAAATGGAGAGAAGAACAAAAAGACAGACAAGGGAAACAGAGAGACCAGACTAGAAGGTGCAACATCTGAATAATGGGAGGTCCAAGAAGACAGAACAGGCAATTACTAGACAATTTCTCAGACATGAACGTTATGAGTTTCTAGACTGAAAAGATTCACTAAGTGCCCAGCATTTTTTTTTTTTTAAAAAAGATCCAGACTAAAGACACATCAACAAGAAATTTCCAAATACCAGGTCAAGAATATTTCGCATGTTTCTGGAGGGAAAGAAAACAGTTCATATACAGTGAATCAGGAATTACAATTGCATCAGACTTATCAATAGCATCTGGAAGATAATGTGAAAATACCTTCAAAACTCTCAAGGGACACAAGAAGATGCTGCTTGGCCACAGGAGCAAGACTGCTGGCCTCCAATCAGTCTTCTGGGCAGGCCTCTGATGCAATTACAGGGCTAAGGAACCACAGTAACCAATGTGCCATTGGCTGTGCCAAAACCCAGTGGCCCCAGGAAGAATCCTGTTGACGCTGGTTTGGAGCATGAGGCTTAAGGCTGAGGTTGAGCAGGCCCCTGTGGAGAGGCTAAAGCAACTCCATCCTTGGGTTTCCACCACCATGTTGACTTCTGATTGACCCCAGTTCCTGGAAGGCTTCTAAGGTTTCTGTTATCTATTGTTCCTTATGTAAGAGAAAGTACCTATTGGTAAATCCTGCCCTTAGCTCAGGCAATCCCGCCCTTAGGCAGATTCACATAGGATTCTTGCCTTTTTGACTGCCATAGACATTCCTTTCCTACGGTATGTAAGCCCTGGTCTGGGGGGTGATGGGTGGGAATCCGCCATCTCGTCTCACCACCACTTTAGACACAGGCATGGCTTCCATTCATAAGTCCCTATTAAATATTTCTTTCTGAGAAACTGGATTTGGCAGCCTCTTCCTCGGCCTCTCAGCTTCCTTGGACTCTGGGGTGGTTTGCGTAGGCCCCAACCACGGAACACCCTGCCTTTCCCTCAGCCTGAAACACAAATATTGGGAGTTTTCAATTCTCTACTTAGCCTCATGGTTCATAAACCCAGGCAATGAGGCACATGTCCATGGAGACAGAGATGAGCAGGCCCCAAGTGAAGCACCACCTCAGACACAGAGGGGAAGATGTGGGTTCTGCTGGGCACAGAGTGATTCCAGTCTCTATAAACACGGCCCACAGGTGCCTCCAGCCCGACCATCCTGAATGACACTGCCTTCTCTCCTATTTGGGTGCAAAGAGCAAGAAGAAGGGATCATAGAAGTTGGCCCTGGACTACAGGGTCAAGCCAAAATGTACATATATCGACTAATGGAAGGATGATAACAATATTACATACTTTTAAAATGTGTGTGTACTTAAGAACTGATGTTATACAGAATATAACCGAACCATTACATAAATGTACATATATTGACTAATGGAAGGATGATAACAATATTAGATACTTTTAAAATGTGTGTGTACTTAAGAACTGATGTTACACAGGATATAAACGAACTACTACATAGTAAATTCTTAGGTATACAAAAGCTGTGGGAGCTATACTTTGGTAAACTTCCTGATGGATTTCATGGAAGTGGTAGTGGGTCAGGAATTTAACACTTGCTTGCAACTTTGCTGTACTGTCAGTTAACCATACAAAGCCCAGCCATTCTAAAGGGTTTGCAAGCTCTTACATTCAGAGCACTCAATTCTCAAAGGTGGTTTTGCGGTTGTCTATAACCTCAAACACGATCACCCTTTGCCCCCCAACCATTTTCTCTTGCTCAGTATCTACACATCACATCTTCACCTTCCAATAAAAGTTCAAAGTACTACACAGCAGTGACAGGCACACTCCAAACTCACAGAGGCTTTCATGAGTTAGATTCTAGGGCCTGTTAGCAGGTTAGGATTTTAAAGAACACTTTTAAAACTCTGTTTTGTGATTCCTGGGCCAAAATAATGCTCTCAAATACGTTCAGTGGTAGAACATATTCGATCTTTCATTCCTCAAATATCATCCTAACTTGTGCCAGCCATGGTTCTAGCACACAGTGGCTGTTCTAGACACAGAGTAGCTACAGCAAACTGCCGGCCACACCTTTCCTGGGCACTTGACTCTACTAAATGCAAGCACCTATGACTCTCTGCGGATGGTTTCTTTGGCCAGCTATTGAGCCAGAAATGCTGAAGAGTGAACCCCCTGTGAGCTGCCCTCTACCCACGGTTGGCAGGAGGGGGTGATAAGGCCCAGCTGCATTGCCCCCTAGTCAGCATAGCTGAATCTATCTGATGTCACCTCTCAGAGTTCCCCAGGGGGGAGTGGGCCTCAGTGGCCCACATTTATAACCTCCTCCATGACACACACTCTTACCTGCGACTCCTGGTGAGGCAGGAGGCGGGACTTGATTCCAGAGGCAGGGCTTGGACATAGGACCAAACTGAGCACTAGCTAAAACACGTCATGACGGGCAGATGCAGTTTTCCATAGGACACACCCACCAGCATGCCCTGTCGGTTTACCGTTTCCATGGCAACACCCAGAAGTTACCACCCCTTTCCACGGCAATGACCCAATGGCCCTAAGGTTACCACCCTCATCCTAGAAGTATCTGCATACACCGCCCATTAATTTGCATATAGTTAAAGGTAGGTATAAATATGACTGCAGAACTGCCTCTGAGCTGCTACTCAGGGCACACAGCCTATGGAGCAGCCCTGATCTGCAAGGAGCGGCATCTCTGGCGCTGCTGTGCACAGCTGCTTCCATGAAAGCTGCTGCCTAACACCACCAGCTCACCCTTGAATTTCTGGGCAAATCCAAGAACTCTCCCAGGCTAAGTCCCCATTTGGGGGCTTGCCTGTCCTGCATCATCTGGCAACCAGCAAAGGGACGAGGACAGCGGAGATGGTGGCAATTGGCAGAGAGGCAAGACGGCGGAGACAGAGAGGCAGCAATTGGTGAGAGACAAGAGACAGCAGTTGGCAAGACAGCAAGAGCCGGTGAAGCAGTCTGTGATTGAGGATGTAAGATCTGCAGCACCGAGGAAGTAATAATAAAGGGCTGCTAGCACTACCGAGCTATCACCCTAATCAGTGCCTCTCTTCACAGCCATCATCTTTCCCTGGCAGGTGGTGAAACTGAGTGGACAGCCAAGTGTCCACAGTATAGCTGCCTCGTGTGGGACCCACTGCTCCAACCAGCCAGCCCCCTACACAGAAGCTGAGCACCCCCAAGCTGGGGAACCTGGAGACACCTGCACCCGGGTCCCACGTGGAAGACTGGCTGGTGCCACTTTGTCTTCTGTGGATGGGTGAGTGTCCCCTTTGCAACCTCCCCCAATAATATCAGCTAAGCCAGGAAATAAAAGCCTTTGGCTAAGTGGTCGGTTCCCCACAGTTTAGGTGCCTTGAAGCACATTCTTGCCACCCCTTCACCTGGTTCTTTCTCCTCTGACTCCATTTTATTGCTCCACTTCGGTTTCATTTTGCATCCTAATATGTATGTCTTGTTTGGAGTCTTATGCTTGCTTTCGACTTTCTGTTAACTGTATTTGGGCAATTGTTTAAGGCAGGACACTTGGTTGTGAGAGGTCCCCTGTTGTGTTGACTCTGGGACACCAGAGTCACGTTGTTCTATGTTCTGTGACCTGGTCTTGGGTTCACGGGGTTGGCCGCCCCCTGGGTGCCCCAGGGTTTTTGGCACTGCTGTGCACAGCTGCTTTGGCGAGGGCATCCTTGTTGGCTGAAACGCAGGCATTCTGGGTTCTCAGCATCAGTATTATAGGCCACCCTCCAGATGCTCTGGGGTTTTCAGCACTGACATTTCTTCTAGGATTGTGGGTTATACCCCTTTCGCCAGGTGAATATTGGTCTTGTCTTTTTCCACCCTGAAGTTAAGAGTATTATTTTCCTAATAGCCAGTTGCAAGCTCCTTCCTGTGTACTGTCTTATAACTCCCTTGCCTAAGCCGCTCTGGGTCAAAGGAATTGGGAGCTCCCAGGCTCCCGGCCTGGCAGTCCGCCACCTACAGTGGTAGACAAGGGGCCGGCCCAATATTTTTTTCAGTATCTCCACTACTGAGGTTCTCCAGCAAGTCAGAGCCTCTGAGGTCTCCCCTTGGGCAACGCTGTTTACCCATTTCCCTTCCTCCATTTGTTTAGCCCCCCTCTCCACCCAACTCCAGATCTCTATGGAATTTAGGCTCAACATTCGACTGCCCATTTGTAGCTCATAATCCATTTCTATAACACCTTGCTATCTATATTTACACCTTTAAAGAACACGGGAATTTAAGAGGGAAGAGTAACTAGGCTTTTGCTAAACTTGAGCTAATTAAAGCCCTCTGTAGAGAGATCCTTACTACAGCCATGGGAACAACAAGGAGCATCCCAAGGGACTCGCCACTAGGGTGTCTTTTAAGCTATTGGAGCAAATTCAAATTTGGCTTAAAGAAAAAGAAACTCATTTTGTATTGCAACACCATTTGGGTTAAATACAAGTTAGATGATGAATATATCTGGCCTAAACATGGTTCTATATACTATAATGATATTTTACGATTAGGCTTATTTTGTAAAAGAGAAGGAAAATGGGAAGAGATCCCTTATGTACAGGCTTTTATGGCTCTATACTGGATCACATTACTTCCAGGCATTAGAATGCCATGCATAAGGGATCCCCAACTAGCTGCTCCCCATAGAAAGTTTATAAGCCTCCCCAGAGTCTCTTCAGTGCCCCATTCCTGAGTGGGGGTTCTCGCCAATTCTCTAATGAAAGATTCCACCCCAATATCATCAGGCACCTTTCCCCCCTATCCAACTAGCCCTAGCCTATACCCTCCGCTGCCCAAGAAAATGAGTCCAACCAGTACACCAGGAGTGGGGCTCCACATCAGCCCCCAAAGTCAAGCCTGTGTCCACTGTGGGAAGTAGCTGATGGAAATGAGGGAACACTCAAAGAGTACATATGCCATTTTCTATGTCTAATTGGACCTTATAAAAGGAAAGAATTGGCCAGTTTTCAGATAAACCAGGAAAGCTTATACAAGAGTTTGTTACGTTGACTATGTTCCTTAAAGTGCCATGACTTACAAATATTGTCATCCGCTTGCTGTGCTGTGGGGAAAAAAAAAGTAGAGGAAAAAGTGTGTGGTTAAGCCAGTCAATTATGACAAGGTTAAAGAAATAACGCGGGGAAAAGATGAAAATCCCGCTCTGTTTCAGGGTCCTTTCGTTGAAGCACTCAGGAAATATACTAATGCAGGCCCAGACACCCTAGAAGGGCAAGCTCTCCTGGGTATACACATTTTATCATTCAATCTTCTCCGGACATTAGGAGGAATCTACAAAAAGCAGCAATGGGACCTTCAAGTCCTAGGAAACAACACTTAAACATAGCCTTTAAAGTTTACAACAATAGGGGCAGGGCAAAAGAGGGGAGTAAAAAGAAATAGCCAAAAAGTACAATTGTTAACAGTGACTTTAAGCCCCCTTCCCCCTCAGGGTTACTCACCTTGAGAATATGTTACAAAATTAGCATCTGGGATGTCTAAACAAGACTTGATGCCTGACTTGCTGACCCCTGGGCCAGAATCACTGCGCCTACTATAAGCAAAAGGGCCCCCGGCAATGCGGATGTCCTAACTGAGCTGGTGAGAGAGAACAATAACGACAAAAACCTTCCATCAATACTAGAGCCGACCTTCTTCTACCAGCCCCAGTGAGCTGCTTAGCTCAAGCAAGTTTACTGTCCCAGAGGACGGCTTTCCACAGTGGCAGATAAGCAGCCGCCTGAACATTTGCTCTGGTATTTCCACTGCTGAGTGTGCTCTCCAGTGGCTTGGGGACTCCAGAATCTCCTTTTGAGCAATGCAGTTTGCTCCCTCCCCTTTTTAGTTGATGCTACGGGATTCCCTGTCCTGCCTCTTCCTGTTTTCCATACCTATCGGGGCAAACAAAATTTGGCCAGGTAGATGGGTCCCAGCTCTGTAAATAACTTGAATCCAGTTGTCTTGTATAGGTCGTTTTGTTTAATACGTTTTTGGGTATATGTACATGTATTGTGATGTGTGTTGTGTCTAGCGTGCTATCGAATTGGCTTACAGATAAAAGAACGCTCATACGTTCAACAAATAAGACTACTGAAAGCTTATTAGTTTGAAGAGAATCTTGTGTCTTCCAAAATGTAACTTTAGGATTTTTACCTAGGTAAAAATAACTGATGTTCATAGGCTTTAAAATGGTTAAAATGGCTTTAAATGGTGACCAGCTTTGCATGGTATCTTGGTTCTTGGTGATCTAGATAAAGTTAAAAGTGAAATAATTAAATACATGTAAATGGGATATGCTTAATGTATGGTTTCAAATCATAAAATGGTAGAATGGTTCTTATCTATAGAATGACTATATCTAGTGTGAAGTTCATGACTTCTTCCTTCCTAGGTTTACATAAAATGTGCTAAAGAAATGTATTCTTTATTGAGAAAAATTTTTTTGTCTAATCTGGAAGTTATTAAATGGGAGGTTCAAAACATGAGTGAACCAGTGAGTAGAAAAGAGAGATGTAAAGAACATTATGAATAGAAAATGTATTTTTTGTTTGTTTTGCAAGGAAGGATATAAAGAAAGAGTAATTTTATATGTGGAGAAATCTTGTATAGTAAATTCCTATCCTAGAGTAAAATAACTTTAAGAAAGAGGTAGTACAGAACATGTCAGGAAATTCAACCATGTTATAGATGGTCTAAGTCATCTGCACAGTGTGGATGAGTGTGGAGGTGGGTGGGTACTCATTGGCCCTTGAACTCCTTTTGAGCAGTATGGAAGCCAAGAACTAGAAGCCAGGAAATGGGGTTGTAAAACTGATTTGCCTATGGATTTTACGTGTTGAGCTGCTGTGGTCTTGGCTTGTAGTAATTACCTATATGAACCTTCCCCCTCCCCTTTAGAATTTAGGACAGGTTCAAAAGGCCCTCCAATATAAAAATAAAATACTGTCCTTCCCCACAAAGGAAAAAATAGCTCCCCTGTTAAACCAGGAGACTTAGTCTTCCTAAAACCTTAAAGAGAGGGTAAAGACAGGGATCCCCCAAGAATCGATTACAACAAAATGGAAGAGCCCTTATCAGGTATTGTTAAGTACCCCCACTGCTGTTAAACTTCAGGGAACACCTACTTGGGCACACAGATCCAGGACTAAACCTGTTTCTTATGAGTCACAGGCACAAAGGAAGGACACTACAACCACAACCAATATCAGTAAAGCTTTGGAAGACCTCTGCTACCTATTTAAAATAATCAACACTCAGCCAGAAGAGGTAATGTAATGCTGTAGATGGGAATAGGAGCATTAATCTTGCTCTTCTTCCTGACTGTAGTATTTCCTTTCTATGGCTTTAACCAGCCACCTCCTCCTGGGAAACATCTCCTGTGGGCTTGTTGGGTACAGAGGCTACTCTAAGACCCAACCAGATACCATGATGCCACTGTTAATTCTGTTTGCTCTTCTAATTAACCTAAGCCAGTGTGTATGTGGATGGGGAGGGTGGACAAAATTCTACAGTAAATATTTCAAAAATTATAGCATCATAGAATCAATCATCTTTATGGTTGCTAGATTTGTCATCAACACCCCCAGGGTAGAGAGTTTCATCTTCTGATCTATCTGGAAAATCTCAGGACCATGTCCCCAGACTTCCTAATTAACCATAGCAATCCCAAAATACCCAAAGCCCTACTTGTGAAGTGGAACTCTCCCCCACTTAGTGGATCCCACCTGAACCCTGCTGTCCCCCTGCCTTGACCACTATTATCGGAATCTGGGAAGTTGGGCATCTATATCTCCAGTGCACTCATAACTCTAGATTTTGCATCCACTCTTGCATTAATGACACAAAAGTGGAAGCTTCCCTGCAATGCTCTGATCCAACTCTAGTTGCCAAGTTTCCAAGACCACAGGGAGGTAAATGAGATTCCATTTGTAAGTGAAAAGACCATATATGGTACCTTCTCCCGGATGGGAACATACAAAGGAAAAACAACTGCCTGATCTGGGAAGGTGATAGTACTACCTTCTTCTAGAAAACAAAGATTGTTCAACCACCACCATGAGAACAGGTGGAAAATATCTCTATAGACCCAACCTGGCAACGAAGTATAAACATCGCACCCTGCAGGGCTTCTCTTGGTGCCCCAGCTGGGCTCATTTTTGTTTGTGACCATGAATGGGAAGAAGTCACACCCTGTAACCACTCCAACTCCCTAAGGAGTCACCTCTTCTTTAAGGAATAACTTTCCCTTGTATCTAAAAAACTTGGAACTGACGTGAATGAATGTTGGCCACTCTTGCCCCTCCAGGGGTCACAATCTAGAACCCCTAGGACCCAAGAATATCAGAAATAAGTAAGCAATAAAACTAATTCTGGCAGGAATCAGCGCGGCAATAGGACTAGCAGCACCCTGGGGTGGCTTTGCCTACCATGAGTTAACGCTAAAGAACTTGGCTCAAATCCTAGAATCCTTAGCCACCAACGGAGCTCAGGAATCAAAGAGAATTCAAGAATTCCCCAGACCCTGGCAAATGTAGTTGTCGATAACAGACTAGCATTGGATTATTTACTAGCTGAACAAGGTGGAGTCTCGTGCAGTTATTAATACAACCTGCTGCACATATATTAACTCCGGACAGGTTGAGGTTAACATTCAAAAGCTCTATGAGCAAGCTACCTAGTTACATAGAACCAGGGCACTGACCCAACTATATCTGGTCAACCATCCAAAGTGCCTTCCCAAGTCTCACCTGTTTTTCACCTCTTCTAGGACCTTTGACAACTGTCTTGTTACAAATTTTTGGTCCTTGCTTCTTTAACCTCTTAGTAAAGTTTGTGTATTCCAGATTACCACAGTTCCAGAGACAATGCTGGCACAAGGCTTCCAGCCCATCCTGTCCACTGACACGGAGAATGAAATCGTCCTGCCTCTGGGCCCCTTAGATCAGATATCCAGAGATTTTTACTCCTCCAGTACTAGGCAGGGCCTACGTCCATAAACTCAGCAGGAAGTAGTTACGGAAAACAGATCTCCGCCCTTCTGCAGCCCCCTTAAGATTAAGGAGGATTATCTAATCTCTGAAGGGGGAATGAAGTAGGAGGCGGGCCTCAACTCTGGAAGTGGGGCTCAGGCACTCAGACCAAAGTGAGCACTAGCTAAAATAGGTCAAGGGCAGATGCCGGTTTCCATAGGACACACCCACCTGTGTCAAGTCCGTTCACCACGGCCCTGGCAACACCCAGAAGTTACTGCCGCTTTCCATGGCAATGACCGGACAACCCAGAAGTTACCACCCTCACCCTGGAAATGTCTGCATAAACTGCCCCTTCATTTGCATATAATTAAAAGTGGGTATAAATACGACTGCAGAACTGCCTCTGAGCTGCTACTCTGGGCGCACAGCCTGTGGGGTAGCCCTGCTCTGCAAGGAGCAGCGCCTCTGGTGCTGCTGTGCACGGCTGGCCGCTTCAGTAAAAGTTGCTACCACCACTGGGTTGCCCTTGAGTTCCTTCCGGGGCAAAGCTAAGAACCCTCCCGGGCTATGCCTCAATCTTAGAGCTCGCCTGTCGTGCATCACTGAGATCATCTCCCAGTAAACTAGCCACACTTACACCCATGTCTCAGGGCCATTTCTGGAGAAACCAGCCCAGGACACTGTTGAATAAAACACACAACAGTCTCTGTGGTCTTCTCCACCCCACCCCACACCGGGCACTGTCAACTTTATTCTCCTTTTTAATTGCCTGTAAGCAGGGTAGCATAATGTTTTCACATTCTTTGTAAGGCCTTTGTTCTACTAAAATCTAACCTCAGAGCACAATTTTAAACTAGATGAGAGAGGAGCTGCGCCTGAAGCACTGCAAACCTTCCCCACCATACATGTGCACTCACCCTGGACACCCTCACTCACCCTGACACCCTCACTCCTCACCCTGGACACCCTCACTCACCCTGACACCCTCACTCACCCTGACACTCTCACTCACGCTGACACCCTCACTCCCACGCTGACACCCTCACTCCTCACCCTGGACACCCTCACTCACCCTGACACCCTCACTCTCCCTGACACCCTCACTCACCCTGACACCCTCACTCCTCACCCTAGACACCCTCACTCACCCTGACACCCTCACTCACCCTGACACCCTCACTCACGCTGACACCCTCACTCACGCTGACACCCTCACTCCTCACCCTGGACACCCTCACTCACCCTGACACCCTCACTCACCCTGACACCCTCACTCACCCTGACACTCTCACTCACGCTGACACCCTCACTCCTCACCCTGGACACCCTCACTCACCCTGACACCCTCACTCACCCTGACACCCTCACTCACCCTGACACCCTCACTCACGCTGACACCCTCACTCACCCTGACACCCTCACTCACGCTCACTCACCCTGACACCCTCACTCACGCTGACACCCTCACTCCTCACCCTGGACACCCTCACTCAGACACCCTCACTCACCCTGACACCCTCACTCACCCTGACACCCTCACTCCTCACCCTGACACCCTCACTCACCCTGACACCCTCACTCACCCTGACACCCTCAAGTCTTCACCTCCCTGGCTGCAGCCTGGGACACGCTTTCCCTAACTTCTGAAGGCTCAGTCCTCCTCATGCCAATCTCAGCTCAAATTGCACCTCCTCAGAGAGGTCTTCCGTAACCGCCCTTACAAAGCAGGATTCTTTCACCCATACCCCTTCCCACACTGCACTGTCTCACGGCACTCCTCTAAAAGTCTGTTTACTTCTTTAACAATCTGTCTTCCTTATAAGGAGAGGTTCTGTAAAAGCCAAGACTATCTCTGTCTAGTTGACTGTTGCATACCAGGGCTTAGACCAAGGCCCTGACATGCAGTAGGTGCTTAATCAATATGTTTTGAGGCAAGGTCTTGCTCTGTTGCACATGCTGGAGTGCAGTGGCACAGTCATAATTCATTGCAGCCTTGAACTCCTGAGCTCAAGTGATCCTCTTGCCTCGGCCTCCTGAGTAGCTGGGACTACAGGCATGCACCACCAAGCCCGGCTAATTAAAAAAAAAAGAAAAAATTGTACAGATGGGAACTTGCTATGTTGCCTAGGCTGATCTTGAACTCCTATCCTCAAGCAATCCTCCCACCTCGGCCTTCCAAAGTGCTGGGATTATAGGCATGGGGCCACCACACCCAGCCAATGTGCTGAAGAAAGAAAGAAAAACATGCTCATCCTTTGAGTCAGGTTCAATTTTTTTCTCCTCTTTAATCCCCAGTCACTCCAGTTATAAGTGATTTTTAACTCTTCTCACACTTTAATGCATCTAGCAAGAAGATCCACGTGGTGTTAGGAATAAGACAGGACCTTAAGGATGGGGGAATCAGCAGGTGTCAGCATGCCCTGTACGCTCAGGGCAGCTGTTTCCACTGGACATTCTCCCTTTGCCTCTCTGGGCAGTGACTCCTAGGCCAGCCGACCTGCTGTGTTGAGTAACCAGGATTTCTCAGTCTTGGCAGGGTTGCCATTTTGGACCAGATCGTTCTTTTGTTGTGGGGCTGCCCTGTACGGCAAAGAATGCTGAGCAGCGCTTCCAGTCTCCACCCACAGGATGCCAGTAGCACCCTCTAAGTTGTGAGAACTCAAAATGTCTCCAGAGGGCGCCAGATGTCCCCTGGGGCGGGGACACGATCAGCCCGGGTTGAGGTCCATGGAGCCAGGTCTGTTTGCCACCATGGGGTGAAGCTCCATTCCCACCTTAGGAGGGCTAGGAGGCAGCGTCGTGGGGCCACAGAAGGCCTGGCTTTGCAATCAGAGGCCAGGATGCACATGCCTTCAAGACACAGACCCGGATTGTTAGGCATCTAGTTCTTGGGTTTTCTGTTGTTGTTGCTGTTCCGTTTTGCCTGTCTTCCCTCCCTTGTTTACTATCAGCCTGGAATTTGCCACTTTTTCTAAACGAAGATTTATGGAACGCTTACCACACGGCTGCCGCTGTGAGAGGCTAAGGTTCTAATACACCGCGGCTCACTTAACTCTCGCAATACTATAAACACACACTGTTTCATCTTGACCCTTTCTTGGGAAGGTGACAGAGAGGTGGGAAGGCAAACATCTTGTGTGCCCCATCCCAAGGGTGTTACTGGTGGAATAATATCCCCCCCCCACCCCAGTTTCTAATTTGCTGTAGGCTGTGACGCTGTGGGCAAGACTCAGAGTCCTGTTGAAATTAGGAATAAGTGTGCTGTGAGGGAAGGGCTGCCTTATTGTAGAACACAGATTTTCTGAATATCTATTTTGACAGGTTCGATCCTCTCCCCTTCCTGCCTGCCTTCTGCCGATTTTCAATGTCTTGATGGTGTCCCACCTGAGTGGCCTTTAGAGATATGAGTTGTGAGGCACTGGGGATGCAGGCAGACGTCCTCCAGCCCAAGACTGCCTCATTTAACAGGGATTTCTGCATTCTGGAACAAGCCTCCATTTTCCCCAAGCAGGATTACTCCAGAGAGCAAAACACAGCCCAATAGTATCACATTTCCTTTCTGCTTTAGCAAAAATAACCACTGTCTCATTCAAGGGAAAAGGCCGCCAAACAAATTTGTTACTGGAACCATTTGTAACAGCTTCTAGTGTGCACTGCCTTGGAGCAAGTGCACTGTGTAGAGCAGGGATTTGCAGTTAGTTGGGGAACAAGGTAACCACTGATCATTACAGGAAGCTTCAGAAACTGTGGGACCAGTGTAGAAGAATAGAGCATCTGTCCAAACTCAGAATAAAAAGAATGACACTTGTATTTCGTATGTCTTTTTCACTTTGTCTTTCTAGTAATTCATTTTTCTTGATATTTACACCTTGCGGCCCCGTGATAGACTGGAAATCTCAAAAAACACACATTCAGCACCAAGATTTTGAGCAGCACCACCTCAGAATGAGATCCCTAGAAAAAACTGCGTGTTTTCCACTTGCCCAACACAAGGAGTTTTTGGAACACGATCTGCTTGAGGTGGAGATTTTCTAGATGGGCAAAGAGAAGGAAACACTGACTGAACCTAGGAACAGTATTCAGGAAGACAAAAGAACACAGCCTTTCTGCACAGGAAACCGCTGAGCAGAGGGGAATCTGGCCTCTGCAGTGGCCTCCAAATAGAGTCCAACGGCTGGGGCCAGCGTGGCTGCTTAAAGGGGACTCAAGGGATATAATAAAATGCAGATTCTCAGGTCCTAGTGCAGACAGTCTCACCCAATAAGCCTGGACTGCATGTAGGAATCTGTATTTCTAGGCCCTTCTGCAAGGCACTCCTGGTCTTTCCAGGAACCATCGGCAGCTGGTTTAGGGAAAGAAGCAACGACTCCAAGTGTGACCGGTGAGCTGGCAGCAGCCACCTTCAGCTCTGCTCCCGGTCACTGAATCCGATTCTGCATTTTAACAGAACCCCAGGTGTGGCACCCACACAAAGCTGAAGCATATTGGTCTGGGGCAAAAAATTAGAGCTATGGAGAGTCTCTCAAATGAAATAGATGATGTCATTGACTGTTAGAGCTTCTAGAAGGAATCTGAGGTCACTTGTTCAAATTCCCTGATTTACAGATGAGGAAACAGAGGCTCAGACAGGTCAAATGACTTCTCTCCAATACCCAACATTCGGCAGGTAGCAGATCTGGGACTAGTACCCAAAGCACCTAGCTCTCCAATCACTGCACAAGCCACACAATTCTGTCTGCTTGTCAGTGGCTTTTCTGATTCAAAAAAAGCTTAGGAATTTCCCCAGGAGGCAGCACGATGTAGTGGGAGGGGCTCTGGATGCCTCTCCAAGGCTTCTGGAATTCATGCCCACCAAGGCTTCAAGCCCTCCAAGGCTTCTGGAATTCATGCCCCAGGAAAGAAGCCACTCTCCTGCCAGCTACAGTTGCTCACCTGAAAAGCAAGCCAGACCATATTAACCCTGGCATTGCTGGTACCTGCAAAACTTTCTGATTCAATGCTTTCCACCTCCTCCTACCCCTCGCCACCCCCATGGCATGAAATCCTGGGGGCTGCTTTAGAAATTGTTTTCTTTGGCTGCTGGTGGGGGTTTGCACAGCTGGCACACTGCACCAGTGTCCTGCCTGCTGCCAACAAGGCCATTTCCCAAGCACTGGCTTTGGAGAAGCTGGGGCTCTGAAGTGGGAACACGAGGCTGCCCTTAGCAGGCCAGGTGTAAGTTCTCCCCCTGCCACTTTCAGCCTAGCGTGAAACGGATGGAGTGTGCATTCCCACTTCCCTTTATGCTTCCCTGGAATGATGGTGCTGCCCAGGGCATTGCCACGTTACACTCTAGACAGTCTCGTTGTCTTCCTGCAGTGGCAGCACTGAGGTTGTATATTTCTAGGTGCAGGTATATGATCGCCATACAACAAAAATCTGAAAACATCCCACCCGGGGCCTGGGCTGGACAGCGAGCGTTGGCACAGAACAAACCCACTCATTGCATTTCCTTTATGTGGTTAATGTCAGCACTCCCAGAGTACTCTTTCTTCTTTTGAGAATTCTAAGAGCAAAAAAGTGACCATTTTTTTTGTATTGAGTAGCAATAGTCAAATATCAAAATAGTACATCTAGGCCAAGAGAAGATGAAGGGGAGCCAGGCCAGGAAAGTCACCCAGAAGAGGTGACACTCTCTTCCTCAGGTTCCACCAGAAACATGCTTATACCCAGGGAAATTATAGAAGGGGTGCCAGGCTGCCCACCTGCCTCACAGGTATGCCCTATCGTCCAGGTAGTATGTGTTACCTTAACATACAATGAGCCCCAGTGTCTCACCAAGGCCGGGCAAACAGGGTGACCCAGAGGAGGGATCCATGACACACAGCAAGGGACTCAAGGAAAGGCAGAGGCCCACAGTCAGTCATCGGAGCCTCAGGTCACCTGGAGAGGGGCCTCACTCACCAGCAAACAGGACCACCACCCCGCTCCTGCTGTACCCAGTGTGGGGGTGGGGCAAGAGTCAGTGCCCACTAACCCCCCACCTCTTCTCCAGCACAGGTAGACCCTGAATTCAGAGGCCAATGGCTTGACCTGCTCTGGTCTATGAATGAGATGTTACATAAATCCCAAGGCATGCTGTCAGATACCAGGGAGAAGGAGAAAAACACCACCTTTAAATTCCTCCCCGTCCACCCCTGGGAGCAATGCAGCTAGGTACCACCACCACAAAAGAATAGCCACTTGGCCGAGCATGGTGACTCACGCCTGTAATCCCAGCACTTTGGGAGGCCGAGGTGGGCAGATTACTAGGTCAAGAGATCAAGACCATTCTGGCCAACATGGTGAAACCCTGTCTCTACTAAAGGCACAAAAATTAGCTGGGCGTGGTGGCACACACCTGTGGTCCCAGCTACTCAGGAGGCTGAGGCAGGAGAATCGCTTGAACCCGGGAGGCGGAGGTTGCAGTGAGCCAAGATCGGGCCACTGTACTCCAGCCTGGCAACAGAGCGAGACTGTCTTAAAAAAAAAAAAAAAAAAAAAAAAAAAGCCACTCATCACAACAACTAGCCTTATCCTTTTGGGATCATTCTAGGAGGAAAAAGGAAAAACGGGCAGGCAAGAGGAGGTGAAGCCAACCTACCAACAACAAGGAGATCACACAAGGAGATCAGGGATGAGTATGGCGGGAAGTATGGGGGGAAGCACCTGTTTCATATTAAATATATCCTGATTGATAAGGGGGTTGCCTTATAATGTGTTTAAAACATGAAATACTGAAGCTTTCTACATCCATCCCAACATAAGTGTTTATTACTCATAGGTATTTAAATATCATTGATCTAATCTTGCACACATTGGATTTCTCTCATATTATACATTAATTTCAGCAATTCTAGAATTAGTGCAACATGACATGGGACATTTTAAATTCTTTTTTTCGAAACGGAGTCTTGTTCTGTCGCCCAGGCTGGAGTGCAGTGACACGATCTCGGCTCACTGCAACTTTTGCCTCCCGGGTTCAAGCAATTCTCCTGCCTCAGCCTCCCGAGTAGCTGGGACTACAGGCATAAGCCACCATGCCTGGCTAATTTTCATATTTTTAGTAGAGACGGGGTTTCACCATGTTGACCAGGCTGGGTCAGGTCAAACTCCTGACCTCAGGTGATCCGCCCGCCTCAGCCTCCCAAAGTGCTGGGATTATAGGCACGAGCCACCGTGCCCGGCCTGACATTTTAAATTTTTAAACAGTTACTCTCCAGCAGGAAAAACAATACAGAAGTACAGAAGGGAAGCAGAAACCCTCCTCTCTTCCTTCTCCCACCCTAAGCCCCAGGGCACTCTCTTGCCACAGGCTTCATATTAATACAGCACTAAAATCATCATTTGTTTATTGCCTATGATAAAAATTACACTTGAATCCCAAATTGAAATTATTAACAATTAAAAGGCGAGGTAGAATCAAAGAAAAAAAAATCCATAGAATGAAAAACTTAGAATGAACTTGTTGTGGATTAAATCATGTTCCCCAAAAGATATGCTGAAGACACAACTCCGGTACCTGTGAACTTAACCTTATTCAGAAAGTGGGTCTATGCAGATGTGATCAAGATGAGGTCAGGTTAGAGGAGGGCAGGCCCTAATCTAATGACTAGTCTCCTTATAAGAAGAGAGGAATTTGACCACAGAAACTTACACGGATGCGAGAGATTGGAGTGATGGCAGCCAAGGGCCAAGAAATGCCAGCAGCCATCAGACACTAAGAAGAGCCAAGGAAGGACCCTCTCCCAGAGCCTCTGGCGGCATAGTGTTTCTGCTGACACCTTGCTTTTTGAACTCTGGCCTGCAGAATTGTGAGAACAAGTTTCTATTGTTTTGAGACCAGGACATTAATGCAGAAATTAGAAGATTATCCACAGCTGAGGAAAGGGAAGACGAGGGAGGTTACACACTTGCTCATGGTCACAGGTGTGACACTACAGTGTTCAGGACCTGTAATCACGCCAGGATGCTTCCTGTCAAACCACATCATCTCCAGAAGCATGAAGATGGTTCTTCTCAAAAAGTTACTGTAACTAAAACACTGCACCTAAGGAGGAACCGCAGTGAAGTGCAAAGACTGAGCTGGGCAGACCCAGATTGACAGCTCCGCCCCGCTTTGCCTTCACTAGTGTGGCCCTGGACAAACTACTCTGCCTCTCCAAGCCTCGGTTACCCCGTCTGAAAATTAAGTCACATCACTGTGCACACTTTCCAGGACCTTGCAAGGATACAATGAGGTGAGCCACGCAAAGCGCTTCACATGCCCTTTGAGTGTCCAACACTCCATCAGCAAGAAATCAAGGTCAGCTCTTGATCTTATAAACTGTTTCTCAGACTCCTGTCCCTCCTTGTTGTTTCAAGCTGATTTCTTGGCTCACTGTTCCCAGTCCTCTGTAATACAGTCTTTGATGAATTCTTTCTCTAAAGCCCAGGAGCTGCCACTTCTCACTCGAAGGAGCTGGTGGCAAACTGGCTTTGACTTTCTTGTTCTTTCAACCTCAGTAATTGTTTTTTCTCAGTCTTTAATAGTTTACCATTTGAGGTGGCTCCCTCAGATTTCTCCTTGCTGGGATTGCCTTCTTGTTTTCAGCCTCACCTACAGTCAGCTCCATTTGGGGAGCCTGGATGGCTTCTTCTGAAGAACACAAACTCTTATTGCATATGCTCGGTCCATATTTTCAATACAAGTCTTCCAAATAACCGTGTACTAAGAGGCTGATAATCAAGTGAATGCACCATGATTAAAATAGGATTTGCCAAAATAATTAGGTGGCCCTTTACATTCAAGTATTCAGGTATGAGAATAGTTTTGCTGTCTGCTTTACCTGTCTTAGTGGAGATGACAGAAAATCTTTCAGAAAAAAAATCCCAAAGGCTTTTTCTGAAGCTACTACAAGGTATATGGCTGTACACCTTTTCCTGTCTTCAGCTGGAGTTATTGTGTTAACATGAAAGTCTCTTTTTTAATAATGGAAATTGCTGTAATTATAATTGCTTTAGAAGAGTGTTATTATTATTAAGACCAAATTGCACGGTTCAAGCAGATGCTGGTTGAAAGAACTGTTCAAAAGTTCT
The DNA here is from genome assembly GCF_009828535.3 of Hylobates moloch. Taxonomy (NCBI): domain Eukaryota; kingdom Metazoa; phylum Chordata; class Mammalia; order Primates; family Hylobatidae; genus Hylobates; species Hylobates moloch. The sequence goes on from NW_026652289.1 coordinate 5,094,410, forward strand.
ACGGTTCGAAAGAACCCACATAATGGGATCAGCCACAAACCTGGCAGTCATCTCCATGCCAACGTGGCCCTGCCAGCCAGCACATAGGCCTTGCAGCTCTCACGCGGGCTTCTGGGCACATGCCTGTGACTCCTCACAGAGTCACTGGGCAAACAATGGACCTCCAGTTCCTGATTAAAGCCTTCGGGGAACAAGCACACTTCCAACAGTTGACGTTCCCATAAAAGAAGGGGAGCTGGAGGGCTCTGGTTCCCGTTGAACCTCTCATCTCAAGGCCTCTCCCATGCACACCTGGATCCAGCCCTTCATTCTGTTGCTCATTCAGCAGTGCTGAAGGAAGGAGGAGATGGGGGAAGAGCAGGGAGTTCTGGAGGGTCCAGTTGCAGTCATACATTAAGTTTCTAACACCTTGGGGTGTAAGTTCAGGGTTCTCTGGCTAGAAAGGGTAGTTTGAGGCCAAAACCAAAGAGATTAGGAGGCATGAAGGAAAGGAAGTCGTTATCTGCCTGGTGGTTCAGAACTTGGCTTCTGAAGTTCAGCTCCCTGACTTCCATTTTTGGCCCTCCCTCTTTCTTGCCCTGTTGCCCTGGAAAGTCATTCAGTCTCTCCGAGCTTCAGTTTTCCCACCCCCAAATGCATATAAGACCCCCGAGGGGTGGCGGGTGGTGGGTAGGGATTCCTGGGAAAGCACACCTAAAGCACAGGGCGCAGTGCTTGTCATGTACTCAGCTTTCAGACGTTGTCTATGACGATTACTTAATTCTTGAAAAATTCTTGGTTATTTATCGCTTGAATTTACAATTCCATTTTTCTTTCCACCTAAGCAATTTTTATTTTAGGCTTCAGAGAATCAGCAGAGAATAAATGCATGACTCCTGGCCATTAATAGAGCAGGAAAGCTCACTCCAGGTTCAGAAGTCACCTCACTGCTGCCCCCTCTAGCCAGCTGCTGACACCCTGCTGGTGGTCAGAGACATTTCAGGGCAACACAGGCAGGTAGTGAATCCTAATGCAGTAGTCAGTAAAGCCTGAATTTACAGTAGGCATTGGGAAAGATTTTGCTATAAAGCAGCTTATCGCTAAACCAAGCCAGGAAGGAGGTACAGGATATTTCGTTCCCCATCACATGTAAAAATTAAATCTGTCTCTGTAGAAGCAGCCCTCCCTGGAAACATGCTAATGGTTGAGGAAGTAATCTTGCACCAACTACTGCCTTGGCGATGGTAAAGACAGGAGCCTAGGTACTCAATACATTTCTGTTAATTAAATTAATTAAACCTCATCATTTTAAAGTAAAGGTCATTGAATTAATTAACAGGCAAGTTATAATTTATAAAAGCTTTTTTTATTTTGATTGCCCAAGTTAAGTATTTTTTAGTCCTTCTTCAGGCTTCTTCCTTTCCCCTTTGCTCTGGAGGGAGGGTTTCAGGGCTTCTTTCATCATAGCCCTCAGACCACCCAAATTTACTTTTAGTAGAGAGAATTCCCTTGCATCAAAGCACACATGTCAAATGGGGATTCATTCAAGGCCTGTTCCAAAAGATTCTCTGTAAGTCACAGAAGAGGTTCTTCCTCAATATCTTGTCATATTTACAAGGTTCTCAGCACCAGGCGCATGTTCCCACGTGTTGGCTGCACCAAGACCACATCTTACAGCCAAGTTAAGCTCCCTCAGCTGAAGGAGATTCCTATGCCCTCCCTCTAACCATCCACTCCCGGAGATGGCAAAGATCACTCACGTGGCTTCCCATGACTTAGATGAAAGGCAACTAGAATCAAAGTTTGAATATACGCTTTTGAAGGTTTTTTTTCCCCTAAACTAATTAAACAACTACAGAAGTTATTCGGCAGTTTCCTTTTTTAAAAGAATTAGCATGGCATGTCTTTCCTCTTAAAGTCTTGAATAATTTAATGAGAATTATACAAAAGTCATGAGTATGTTCTATTTATGGGGGAATCATAGCTGAATCAAAACCCAAATGACAATGTTAAAAATAAAAATAAAGTATCTTCAAATACTGCATTCAATTGAGCAAAGGACTTCAAATCCCACTTGGATTAGATAGTTTGAAAGTAGGAGGGGAAGCAGATCAATTGGGATTTTTTTTTTTTTTTTCAGATTACTGTGCTTGGGAACATTTGTTTCTTGCTACAAAAAGTGTTAGTAAATGAACATCAGAGTAACAGAAAAGGAAAGCTGTTTGATTTTATTTTTGTGTTGTAATCGGGATACCACTTGGTCCCCGGACACCTCACTCAGCCCCTATTTTTCTCCTGGTAGCTGGACTGCATTTCACACTCTCTGCACACCCGCGTGTAGATGCATCGCACCGTGCAGAGGGGCAGGGCCGCCGGATGAGCGAGGACACAGCTGACAAACCAACTCGGAGAAAGCAAAGCGGGCGCAGGGGAGACGCTGCTCCTTCCTCAGAGCAGCAAGCGAGCCACTTCTTAACCGGGTTGCTTTTAGCTGAGCTCATGCATAAATCCTTTTTAAAGGGTACTGCGCCTTTGGAAGCCGGCCACGAGCCTCTTTAGCAATGAGACAGCATGGTGGGGGGGCGGGGGGGAGGGAAAGTAAGAACACGAGGTGATTTTCCCCATAATAGCCCGTCGCCCAAGGCCCACCGCTCCGTCTCCCGCTGGAAGTAGGTGTCGCCCGCAAGAAGGAAATCACGTTATTGGAGGCGGCAAGTTCCAGGTCTCCTCTCCCGCCCAGCCCCGCGGAGGGGGAGCTCACAAGTTCTGAAACACTCGCGCACACCCCTCCGTGCGCCCCGGGCGGGGGCTGCCGTCCTCCGCGACTCAACAGCCAGCGCCCCCGCTCCCCGGCCCACCCGAGCCCCTCTGCGTTCCCCGCTCTTCTGTGCGGGGACAGCTGCTGCTTTGGGGGCGACGCTAAGCCGCGTGGAGGCGTCTCTGGACAGCCCCCTCCCTCCAACGAGCCCGAAAAGCCCGCGGCAGCAACCGGGGGTCCCTACCTTCTGCGGGGGGGTCCCGATCAGCATCTCCAGGTAGTAGCCGCGGCCAGAGTCCCCCTGGAGGTTGTCTACCATGGCCAAGAAGTTGGCGGCGCCCGCGGCGGACGCCAGGGCAGGCTCCAGGGCGAGCGCCAAGCCGTCGGCGTGGCGCTCCGCAGGGGTCCCGGCTTCCGTGGTGGGCGCAACCACGCGGTTCGTGGCCGCGGCCACCCGGAGGGGCAGCGTGAACGGTGCGGGGGCCAGCTCCGGGGCGGCGCGCAGGAGCCACTGGGCCAGCAGAGGCAGCAGCAGCGCCCGGGCCAGTGCGCCCATGCCCACGGCGGGGCCCGGGGGGCGCGCCCAGCCCAGCCGGTCCCGTCCCGTCCGGCAGCCGCGGCTCAGCGACTCGGCCGGCGCGCGGGGCTGCGGGCAGGGATGGGCGCGCACCGGGACCGGCGGCGGCGGGGAGGACGGGAGGAGGGCCCAGGGGAGGAGGCTCGCGGGAGGGGAGGAGGCTCGCGGGAGGGGAGAAGGCGGAGGCCGGGGAGGCGGGCGCGGAGGCGCAGAGCCGCCCCAGCCCGCGCAGCCAAGTTGGGCAAGTTCTTCTCCGCTGCCCCCTCTGGCGGCCGCGACTGCCCCGCAGCGGCCCAGCCCCTCCCCCGCGGCCAAGGTCACAGCGGGGCTCCGGGGCCGCCGGGGTCCACCTGCGCCTGCCCTGCCCACCCTCGCCGGGCTCAGGCCGCGCCTCTTCCCCGGGAAACTCGAGTCCCGAATTTCCTCGGAAAGCGCCCCAGCGGCCACGGCCAACGGATGTGACGAGGCTCATCTGATACCGGGGGGAAAGTTTCGAGAACCCTTAAAGGGGAAGCGAGGGCCTGAACTAGGGCCCCGGCCCCGCGCGCGTGGGGGTCCGCGGGGGTCTATTCGCCCTGCAGCGGCGGGGGCTGCCGGGGGTGACTCGGAGGGCAGCCAGGAGAGTGGTGGATCGGGAAGGAGCCTGGAGCCTCGCGCGCCTTTCCGAGCCTGCGCCTCCCGTCGCCAAGCTCCTCCGCCTCATTTCAGTCGCCGGGTCTGGCTGCTTTCGAGACGTTTCCCGTGCGCTGCCCCCGAACCCCCGCCCCCAGTCCTGCCCATTTCCCGGCCTCATCACCCGGCGGCCCCTGGGTGGTTTTAAAGAGGTCTCAGTGGAGGCCGGGAGGGTGGAGGGTGGAAGGAGGCAGAGGAGGGTGCGAGAGCTTTGGAGAATTTTCCCTAAAAATCGGGGGAGGTGGGGGGCGTGGCTGCTGCTGGCGCCTGGCCCCAGCCTCATTGCCCCCCCTTACTCCCTCTGTTGCCCGGAGCTAGCTGCGAACCTGGGCTTCCCCCAGCCACCTTCCCTCCACCCCCGCCCCCTTCGCCCCCTCCGCCGCGCCCCTGTCCCTAATACAGGTCAGATGCTACTGGAACGCTCTCTCTCCCCTGGCACCGGGCCCTCAGGCCACCTAATAAGTTGCTGTCAGGATCCCAAATCAGGGCCGCGAGTCCACCCTGCTGCGATCCCTGCCTTTCTCCCCCACCTCCCCTTCTATCCCCAGCCAGCTTTCCGCGGACTATCTAATTAATACTCGTTTAGCCATAGACACCAAGACGCAGAAATGTGTTGAGTAATGCAAGCAACGAGGGTTATTTTATTTTAGATACTAAAGGCAGGGGGGACAATTATACAAGCTAAAGTCCATTGATTTCTACAGAAACAAGGAATAGAAAATTCTTTCTACCTCCTCCAGCTGAATTATGTTGGCTGTTTTAAAAAACAAACAAGCCCATCTTCAAACAGTGGGGAGTTAGAAGCCAAGCTTCCCGGAATCACTGCAATTTTCAGCTACTTCTACTCAAGATTTGATTTTTATTCCTGTGTTCCCAATTTTAGAATCACGTCTAGCTCTGCAAGGGATCCTTATGTCAGAGATCTTCAACTGTATTGATTTTCAGATGACTTTAACCATAAATCACACTTGCCCCAAACCGTACCTCAACTTTAACAAATCCCCAGCTCCACGAAGAAAGGCATAGCTGGATCCCGTGATATAACTTAAATTGATATTCTCCATAAATCTGCATTGTTATTCCAGAGCCCTTCTATTCATATATTCACATTTCAGATTTAAGGTTGTAGAGGGAGTGTGATTTTTTTAATGGTTATTTATACTCCTTGGTGTCCAGTCTTGAGGGGTTCAAAAAGACATTCAGACAGCTCTGGGAAGAATATAATCTTTCTGAAAAGCACACGAAATGTATTAGGGCCATTGATAAAGCGGCATTGTGACATATAAGTTTAATACTAGAGACATTTGCTCTCTCTAATAAATAAAAGCCACAAGGGAAATTTTTTAAAAATCAAGTCTAATTAAAGTTTGTACTAGAAACTCGTGACTCAGTCTAGGGTGAGTATTCGTAAGCTTTTCATTTTAAGAGGGATGGTTTGGGTTTGTGGGGAAAAGGATGCGTAAAGATCCAGGGACGGAGGAGCACACAGGCTTCCATGGATGGCAGAGCTGTCTTGTCAGAAAATAATGCAAGCTGAAGGGACAGCATTGGGTGACTGTCTCCTTGGTTGTCTCTGTTTTCATGAATGGTCTTAGAGCACATAATCCCTATTCAAGCCTATGGTGCTGGGTAGATTTGGGAGACAATAATTTGACTTTGCAGGTGTTGGAACTGAAATGATAAGTGGCAGCCCTCTCATGGAATAGCATTGATTTTTAAACCATGGTGACCGATGCAGGGCAGAGAAAGGAGAAGGTGAGACCCACCTTCCTGACCTCACCCCTAACATCAGAGGACATGGGATACTGCCCTGCTCTTCCTCACTCCACCAGAGCCTCCACCTCCTTCCCTTCTCCTTGCAGCCTCTCAGCACCTTCGTTTTCAGCCACAGCCTTCCTGAGTCCACTCAGGAAAGCAAAAGCCCTGCGATTAGATGGGCCCTCTCTCCTTGGAAAGAACAAACATGGTGGAGAGTGAGGAAGGATCTCACCCTCCAGCCCAAATGACTAATAGAAGATTCCTGGTAGGAACGTGTGGCACTCAGCCAGAGTCACCATCCCATGTTCCACTGATGTTTGTTGTCTCTCACTGCCAGCTCCCAGTTCCTTTTACACCTGCAATTGTAACCGAGCCTATGTTAGATGAATCATAAGGCGTTTGTTTTCCTTTATCCTTTATCCTTGGCTTCCTCCAGGCATGCCTGTTTGCACAGTCCTTTTAATAGAAGGGAGTCCCTTGTCATTAACTTTATATCCTGGCCCCAAGGCTCCTCACGTGATTAATGAACTTGTTTTTCTTTTAAAGAACAATGATCTTTAGGTTAGGCAGGTCTCTTCGATGGCATCCAGAAGTTTGATCAGGCTGGGCCGAGGGACGCAAACAGCTTTGATCATGGGGGATCTTACCTCCCACATACTTACCTTACCCATAGAGGCCCCAGCTGTGGTCTTGAATTGATTCAGAAATTTCAGTATTTTGAATTCTGTATTTCTGAGACCTTTAAAAAAAATGATCCTTTGGTATATCTGCTGAAAAGTTCTGGAAACAATGAGTATCCTTAGTATCATATTAGGGTTACTAAATATCACTTCCCTCCAGAGAGAACCAGGGCTTTTTGGAGAAGGCTGATTTGATAAACTGAATAAGATAACCCTAGAATATCTCATCACACCAGAAAGCAAGGATGTTATCAAAGATTTCTGAGGTCTTGTCATAAGCTGGGGCAAAACGGAGACGATTTAAACATCATTAAAGGCAGTAACTGCAATGCCTCAAAACACTTCAATTGTGTTGAAATCTATTTGCTCATAATGTTCTTTTTAAAAGTTCATTGATTATCTTTGAAGAATGCTAAGAAGCCCAACTCATTATTTTTAAAAGCTGGCAAAGAAAGGAAAGGGATCAAGCATTTATTATCTTGACTTTCCTGTACAAACTATACCTCAGTATAAGCAAATAGTAGATAAAGGTGAGTTTCTCTTTGTAAAAGTATTGCGGCTAACAGATGAAAGGACAATAGAATTAGAATGTTGCCGTTTTACTTCCCTTAATGAGTTAATGAATCTGGACACCGAATGTACATTAGAGAGAGAGGGAAAGAGAAACACCCTGACATTCTAAGCCTTCTGATGGAAATCCACAATGCTACCAATCTATGACATGTTATCGCCAAACAAAACAAAACAAAACAAAACAAAAAAACCCTGAATCTGAAAAAGCCTGTACATCACAGGTTAGCAATCTGCCTTCTTGGGGCCAAATCTGGCCAACTGCCTGTTTTTATAAATAAAGTTTTATTGAAACACAGCCATACCCATTCGTTTAAGTCATAGCAGCAAAGACAGAATGGCCCACAAGGACTGAAATACTTGCTATCTAACCCTTTTCAGTGAAAGTCTGCCAACCCCTGCTATAGATCAAAAGAATCCCAGTACACTATCAGTCTCTTACAATAGATAGACCTTGTTCAGTCCTGATTTGAACAAAATGACAAAGTTGTTTATGAAACAATGAGAGAAATTTGAACACTGGTTGGATGATATTATGGAATTATTGTTAATATTTTAGGTGTGATAGTGGTATTGTGTGTGTGAGAGCTCTTATCTAGCGGAGACACATGCTGCCATATTTATGGATGAAATGAGACTTGTTTCAAAATAATGTGGGTTGGCAAGGATTTCAGGCAATATTCTCAGCTATTTAATACAAATAATGACCCTATTAGCAGGCATTATTATCATTCTCATTTTACAGATGAGAAACTGAGGCACAGAACTGCTACTTGATTGGTGAGAGGTGGGAATGGTATTCAGAACCCTGGGTCTGATTTCAGAGCCTATACTTTTCATCATGGAGCCCGGGCCACCCTTTGATGTGAACTTTCTGGAGCTCATGGACTGTCCCAGCTGGAGAGGGCTGCAGAATGCCACCTGCATTCTGGCAGGACACAGAAAGTGCAATAGGCCAGTAGAACCCTACAGGCTGCATCCATAACCAGGCACTTAACAGACATATGCTGAACCCTCCCTGTGCCAAGCTCCACGCTAGAGGCGAGCTCACATGGGCGAATAACACCCAGAAAGCCCCTTCCATCAGAAATTACAATTTGGCAGGAGACAGACTGACTGTAAATATGTTTCCTTTTTGGGAACACCACTCTAGCTTCTAGGTGGAGGAGAGTTGGGGGCGGTGAGGCTGGAGACAGGGAGACCAATTGGGAAGCTGCTGCGAGGATCCGTGAGGACAGTGGCGATGGGCGTGGGAGGGGGAATTTAGCATTTAGTGCTTAGGAGATGAAGCCCTCGCAGCACAGGGAAGAAGCATCATAGGACTCTCATGTGATGGGAGCACTCAACACACAGCCATCTGCATCATAATCTCTCCTGTTTGCATGGCGCTGGTGCTGTTCAATTTTCAGAGCAATATCACAAATCCTGCCTCATTTTGCTCCTCAAGCAGTGGGAGGCAGGGATGGTAGGGATGATAATTTTCCTTATTAAAGGAAATTGAGGGACAGGAAGGCTGAGCTCCCACCATGTCCTGGAACTCTTCTCCTCCAACACTCCCAGGTAGGCACCATGCACCTGCATCACAGAGGAGGACGCGGACGCACAGAGTTGATGGCTCGTCTAAAATCACAGTGAGGAAATGACGAACCCGGATTTGAACCCAGTCAGCTGCAGAAGCCTAAATATTTTTTTACCTAACCCATGTTGCCTTCTTCAAATTACTAATTAGGCACATTTGGGAACAGAGGGAAGTAGGGATTCACCTCGGACTTCCTTTAAAGAACAATCTTTCCTCATGTATTTAAAATAGAGTCCCATTTACAGAAAGCCGTGCATGCTTTCGGGAGCTTATCAGTTGGATAAATAAGGCCCGTTACTATTATATTACATCAGCAAGGTCCCAGCTAGGCAAGGTTCTACCTAGAGAGGTGGGTGGCTAAAATCATAGAGGTTTCCAAATGTCTGTTTATCATCAGCCCTCCTGTTTGAATGAGCGTGGAGATACCCCGTGGAGGGCTCAGAGGCTCTGAGCCTCAAGACCTGGGGTCAACTTCTGATTCTGCTTAGACCATTGGCATGTTCCGGGCAATTTTCTGCCCCCTGAGCTCTGGTGTCCTTATTTCCATGTCTACCGGCCACCTCCAAGGGCGTATTCTCATAGACTCAACATGAATGGCCCCTCCTGAAGTTGTGTGTCAGTATGGCTTCGGTGACTCACTGCAGTGGGCTTCCTGAGGATGAAATCATAGTCTACAGTCTCTCAGTTCTGTTCGTTCCTAGTTTAACCATTCCAAAGCCAGGATGCAGACGCCACTGTAGCGTCTTATGTTCTCCATGCCACAGCCATGGGGTGGTGAGGGTAGGCGTATTGTTGCAATTCCTGGTGTCATGATGGGAAACCATCTCTCCTGACATTTTAGTTACCAGATGACTAAGGGTCATTGGAGAAGGTGTCTAACACCTTCCTGTTGACAGCTTCTGACGATGTCAAGAGAGCCCCAGTGTAAACATTTTCAGGAAGGTGTCGGGGGCTGGGGGTGTTCTGGAGACCGTGGGAAACTGCTTGTAGTGAGGAGGACAGTGTCCCCCAAGGGTGTCTTTGCCCTAATCCCCAGAACCAAGAAATAAGTTACCTTACGTGGCAAAAAGAACTGTGAAGATGTGATTCAAGGAAGATCTTTGAGATGGGGAGGTTATTTTGGTTAATCCAGACGCTAGCCCAAGCTAATCAAGTGCATCCTTAAAATCAGAGAACCTTTCCAGCTGTGATCAGAGGGTGCCATGACTGTGGAAGAATGGTGGGTCAGAGAGATGCAGCGTTGCTGGCTTTGTAGCAGTGGTAGAGGCCATGAGCCAGGGGACACAGGCTGCTCGAGAGACTGGCAACAGCAAGGAAGCGGACTCCAGAAAGCAAAGCAATCCTGTGACCCCGTGACAGCCCAGTGAAACCTGTGGCCGACCTCTGACCCGGAGAAGTAGAAGACAAGGTTTGCTTTGTTTTAAGCCACAAAGGTTGTGATAATTTGTGACTGCAGTGTGTAGGAAACTCATACACTACTCTTACAAAATTCTCTGCCACCTGACATCTTAACGGCAAAGAAGATGATAGTGCATGGAAAATCATGGATATTGATGACTCCAAGTCCAAATGTGATTCAGAAGAGTTAGCCTGAGTGTGGAAAATGTTAGGAATTATTTAACAATTGATTTCACCTATATATAATGTTTATATAAGAACGTCTAAATAGGGCCCAGCCTTCTTCATACATGCAAAACAGAAATCCTAAATAATAATAATAAAGTATCATGGTTTAATGGTAGCATGCTTTCAGTAGTACATGAAAGGATGGTTCTTTTGGTCGAGGCATATGTCTTAGTATCATTAGAGCTGATGAAACTGGGCAACACTTGGAACATAGCAGTCACTCAGCAGACACTGGTTTTCCTTTCCTGAAAGTGTCATCTAGGGTTTTAAGCCTGTGACCCCCTTGGCTATGTGTATCTGTGACTTTTGGGGTGCCTATGTCAACAGCCTGCCCTCCTTATTTCTTGGGCTTGGTCTGAACGCCCTCTGTTTCCCACTCTGTAACTGCACTGTCACCTTTCCCAGTGCACCAAGAACACTGTCCATTTCTTTTCTTTCTTTCTTTTTGGTTTTTTTTTTTTTTGAGAGGGAGTCTCGCTGTGTCTCCCAGGCTGGAGTGCAGTGGCGCGATCTCGGCTCACTGCAAGCTCCGCTCCTGGATTCACGCCATTCTCCTGCCTCAGCCTCCTGAGTAGCTGGGACTACAGGTGCCCGCCACCACGCCCGGCTAATTTTTTTGTATTTTTAGTAGAGATGGGGTTTCACCGTGTTAGCCAGGATGGTCTCGATCTCCTGACCTCCTGGTCTGCCCGCCTTGGCCTCCCAAAGTGCTGGGATTACAGGCGTGAGCCACCGCGCCCAGCCCCTTTTCTTTCTTTTATATTATGTTTATTGAGACACGGTTTACATAAAGCAAATTTCACCTTTTTAGGTATGTAGTTCTTTGAGTGTTTAATTATATATATATATAAATATGTAATTATATTTATATAGCAATATATATAAATATGTAATTATATTTATATAGCGATATATAAATATGTAATATATATTTATATATAGATATATAAATATGTAATATATATTTATATATAGATATATATTAAAGTATCCACCCTGTACTTTTGGGGAGTACCAGTGGTTTTGGGTAACGTGGATGAGTTGTGCAGTGGTGAAGCCTAGGTGAGGGAATGGAATTATCTTTAGAACATGCAGCATCCTTCTGGAATTCGCAAGGGTTTTCAGATCATCGTGATTAATTGGTATTAATGGCAATGCAAGCAGGAATGAGGAATCCTGGAGTGGTGAAATCTGAAGTGGGTTGCTGGCCACAGCAGACTGACTCCTTTGGCGACACAAGTGTTTCATGAATGTATTCTATTTATTTGGTCATTTTCTGAAAGTCTTCATCTCTCCCCTTCCCTGGTAAAAATCTGGAGGAAGACCAATGGAAGCTCGAGCCTGCAAAAGTGTCTGTTTTCACAGGGACCATTTGGAGATTGTCTTTTGGGCAGATTTATGTGTTGATCAGAGGAAAAAAGTAAAACAGTGAAGGAGGGAGGGAAGGGGGAAAATAAGGAAGAAAGAGCAAGAGAAAACGCAAGTCGGACTGCAGGGCACAGCTGGGCATCTGCATGTTCACACCCTCCCCGGGAGATTCTTGTGCTCAGCAGAGTTTCGGAACCCCTGGCTGGTCCTGTTTAAATTAGATCAATTTAATGAGATCAAGTGCTTCAGGGCATCTGGCCTGGCAGGGCCCTTAGCCGACAACAGAAACCCCAAGAGAAGAGGGCAGTGCTGCAGTTCACCTTACGATGCTGATGCTGTGATGTAAAAGGTGGGAGAAGAAGGCCTCCAGCAGCCGTGAAATGCTCTCATGCTCAGCTTTGCATGTGCTTCTTTGGACTTCCCAGTGCCCTCTCAGAGAAAGCCCTAAGATCTCACCAGTGCAGAGGCCAGAAGTGGGGTTGGGGGTCAGGAAATGTAAACTGGGACAGTTGTGGGAGAATTAATTAGAGAACCTCAATAATTCCACCACAGGGTCCCCCACAGAAGGTGACTATCCAGCCTTGGCCTGCAGATTGACCTTCCACAGCCACTTAGCTGGCTCAAGTGCCAGCTGCCACCTGGCGCATTGGAGCTCAGCCTTTATCGCGCCTGCCTCCATCCTACCTCTGCACCACACCCAAAGGGGAGTGTGCCCGCTACCCTTGGCCACAATTCCATTCCCTTCACTGTCTCCCAAAGACTCCTACTAAACTACTGACAGAGAGAGCCCACACTAGCTGCCCAAATTCATCCACCTTAGCTGGGACATATCAATATGTGTAGATGATAAAAAGACCCCAGACATGGGATCCGCAGCTGAGGAAGGGCCCTGGAGAACCTAACAAGTCATTCTACTATTTCCCCCTCTCAGGTAAATTTTAGAAACTATTCTATCAAGGAAATAAGAGCTTTTACTTAAAAAAAATAAAAGAGCAATAGGAGCTAAAAAAATAATCACTGGAGATAAAAGCATAATTTTTGAGAGTAAAAGAAAAGCTGAGTGGACGCAGTAAATGGCAGAAGGGACTAAGCTAAAATCTGATGTCGTGAAGTATTGGTTTAGTGTAATTTAAGGCATTATCACAGCCTCTGAACAAAAAAGCAAAGAGATGGAAATGATGAAAGGAACAAAAAGAGATCCAGGAGACTTTTCCTTCCATGTCACAGGAGTCCAAGAAAAGAGAACAGAAATGGTGGAGGTAAAACAAAGATCAAAGGAACAAGAAGTTTTCCTTGAGCTGAAGACATCAGATCAACAATGCTTGCCAAATGCTTGGGGAGTTATTTTAAAAGACACTTAAGAATTCAAAAGAGAAAGAGAAATTGTTTAAATGTGTGGCCGGCTGGTATGAGACTCTCTAGAAGACTAGATAGTAGCAAACACTACAGCAACAGATCCCAGGGAAAGTGACACACTCCAGAATTCTATATCCAGCCCAACTATCTGTCTTGTGGGAGGAAGCAGAAAAAGTATGGTTTACCTTCCATGTGCCATCACTGTATTTTTACTCACAAAATACATCAACCCAATGGACAAAATGAATCAGAAGGAGGAATTCAAGAAAAAGAAGGTGAAGTATCTGAGAAACAATTGTATAAGTGAAACAAATGAATCTGAACAATTGTGGATAACATGACCGGAAAAAGAGTACAGTCAGGCATTGCTTAATAATGGAATACACTCTAAGAAATACGTCATCAGGAGATTTCATCATTGTGTGAACAACATGCAATATACTCAAAACACATTATACAGCTGTACAGAAATATTTTCTTTACATCCTAATTCTATAAACTTTTTTCCATTTAAAAAATTTTTTATTTTGTTTATTTACTTTGTAAACTGTTGCACTAAAAACCAAGACACATACACACATTAGCCTAGGCCTACGTGGGGTCAGGATTCTCAGTGTCATGGTCTTCTGCCTACACATCTTGTCCCACTGGAAGGTCTTCGGGGCCGATAATGTCTCCTGTGATAACATGAACCTGCTTCTGGATACCTCCTGGAGGACCTGCATGAGGCTGTTTACAGTTAACTTTTTTTATAATTGGAAGGAGTATACTCTAAAATAATGATTAGAAGTACAGCAAATTGATAAACCAGTAAAATAGTTGTTTATTATTATTACCAAGTATTACGTGCTGTATATAATTGTACGTGCTATACTTTAATTTTATTTTTTTCTTTTTTAAGGTGGAGTTTCACTTTGTCACCCAGGCTGGAGTGTAGTGGCATGATCTTGGCTCAGTGCAAACTCCGCCTCCCGGGTTCAAGCAATTCTCCTGCCTCAGCCTCCTGAGTAGCTGGAATTGCAGGTGCCCACCACCACACTCAGCCAATTTTTTTTTTTTTTTTTTTTTTTTTTTAGAGACAGGGTTTCACCATGTTGTCCAGGCTGGTCTCGAACTCCTGACCTCAGGTGATCCACCCACCTAGGCCTCCCAGAGTGCTGGGATTACAGGCGTGAGCCACTGCGCCCGGCCCTGTGTGTGCTATACCTTTATATGACTGGCATCACAGTAGCTTTGTTTACACCAGCGTCACCACAAACACATGAGTAACACATTGAGCTATGACATTATGATGGCTACACTATCACTAGGTGATATAATTTTTTAGCATCAGTATAAACTTATGAAACCATGGTGGTATATGCAGGGGGATTGTGTTGACCAAAATGCCATTATGCAGCACATGACTGCAGCACAAAATTGAATCTAAATAATTGTTGGTAATATGACGAAAAGCTTAATGCAATTATTAAGAAAGGAATCTTGAAATAGAGATGTGATCTAAAAAGACAGAACCACAAAACAACTGAGAAAAAATATTTCAGATTATTTCAAGTATTTTATTTTATTTTATTTTATGTTTGGAGATGGGGTCTCACTCTGTTGCTCAGGCTAGGGTGCAGTGGCACAATCTTGGCTCACTGCAACCTCCGCCTCCCAGGTTCAAGCAGTTCTCCTGCCTCAGCCTCCTCGGTAGCTGAGATTACAGGGGCACGGCGCCAAGCCAGGCTAATTTTGTGTGTTTCAGTAGAGACGGGGTTTCACCATGTTGTCCAGGCTGGTCTCGAACTCCAGAGCTCAGGCAGTCCACCCGCCTTGACTTCCCAAAGTGCTGGGATTACAGGTGTGAGCCACCACGCCCAGCCGTCAACTAACTCTTTGAGTTGGAGGAGTAGGGTAAGAATGAGGGGGAAAAGGGAAGGAAAAGAGAAAAAGCATCTGGCCAGGGGTGTGGGTGGGGCTGGCGTGTGATGAGAGCAGAGGTGGGGGGTGGGGAGTGGGAGAGAGCTTAACAGGGATGGGGAAGGGAGGTCACCCCAAGGATTGCATTGTCACTCAGGATCCGCCAGCCGTGTGCTCCCCAGCACACCATACCCACTCTTCACACCTTGGCTTCCTCCTCTGTTAAATGGGAGATAGGGCCCAGTTCATCAAATATTTGTGAAATTAAGTGGGAATACATGTAAATCATCTCACATAAAGCTGGCAGGTTTTAAGCCCTAGTCACTAGGTATTATTTTAATTAATACTAATTATTATTCCTGATGGTGATGGGATAATATAGGTTCAGACATATTTTTAAACTCTTTTTACATAAACTTAAACCGGAGGCTGGGGTGGTGTCCCTCTGTGCTAAGCCACACAAATGGAACCTGGCTTCCCAGCGTTGGGTTGGGTTGGGTTTGGAGGGTGGAATTTGTTTGCTTTTTCTTCTGGAAGGTTGGGGCTCCTCCTCTTCCCTCCCTTTCAGGTGGGTGGAGACTGATTCCAGGGTAGGGAAGAAAGCACTTAACAAAGAAAGTCACACCTTTATTATTCTCCCCGGAGCAGAGAGGAGGATGTAGGCCTGTGTACACAATGCAATTGTAGCCATTTGTTTTTAAACTGCAGACATGGGATTGGAACCACACGCTGACACTGTTCCTATTAGTTCCCTTGAGCCATCCATATCCTGCAAAGAGCCTCAGTCCCTTGCATGATGATGAGAAAAGGTCAAAAGGTCTCCTACAGATCTGGGAGCCAGTTGCTATCCTCTGGGTATCATTCTCTTTGGAGTCACTTGGGAGAGTCGGGGTGGGCACACCAGGGTTTTATCAGGATGGGGATCTGGGAGCTGGGACGCCCACTGTTCAGCGTTTGGAGCTTTCTGACAAAGGAAAGAACCTTGGTAGAAACTTATCTCCTTGGGAAATTTGTTTAAAGCTAGGTAATCACTGTTATCCTCATTACTGTTTACCAGCCTCAAATTACTCAGTCTCAAAAAATTCTTAAGGAACTGTGGATTGTGGGTGCTATCACCAACCTACAAGTGATACCATCGACACCCAGGGAAGTGAAGGAACTTGCCCCTCCTGGGTGGAAACACTGGATTCCAGCCCTGGAGAATCAGATCCGTGGTATAACGTCAGGAAAAATTTGAGGACAGCACGTTTCTTTTATGCTTTATTGCTATTTTTAGATTATTTTCATTTAAGAAAAGAACTTTAATTTGCGTTTGCAAAAAAATACTTTCATGTATCTATACTTTATAGAGATGAACAGTAGAACAGTAACAACGTCCCATGAAATGGGAACAGCCCTGCCTTACCTCTTCTTGAAGGCTGGTGGCTTTCTGTTTATGAATGTGGTGATTTGCTCATGAATTTGTCTTTCCTTCTGCTTGGGAATTTGATGGTCGTAGTGTTTTTATTTTCCAAACTCTCTGTGGGGGACCTTCAGCTGCGGTATTTTGTACGCAAAGCTCAAAGGTAAACACGTCATATCCTCAAGTTTCAGCTGCCACTTCATTGGATATTGAACTTGATGGGAACCAAACTGGGAATAAGCTTCCATAACCCAAGGAAGGACTTTGGGCTGGGCACGGTGACTCAGGCCTATAATCCCAGTACTTTGAGAGGCTAAGGTGGAGGATCATGAGGTCAAGATATCGAGACCATCCTGGCCAATATGGTGAAATTCTGTCTCTACTAAAAATACAAAAATTAGCTGTGCATGGTGGCATGTGCCTATAGTCCCAGCTACTCGGGAGGCTGAGGCAGGAGAATCACTTGAACCCAGGAGGCGGAGGTTATAGTGAGCCAAGATCGCCCCACTGCACTCCAGCCTGGGTGACAGAGCAAGACTGTCTCAAAAAAAAAAAAAAAAAAAAAAAAATCTCTGGCTGCAAACTCCAGAATGGAATATTTTATATTAGTTCTTGAATAAAACTTGGAATCATATTTAAACCCCAGTCCCCATCTGACCTGAACCCTTGGCAATATTTGATGCAGTGCTGACCACTCTAACTCCATTCTCTTGATTTCTGCAATGTCTTTCTCTCGGTTTTTCTCTTTCCTCTGAGTCCTTCCTTCTCAGGTTCTTTTGTGGGCTCCTCCTCTTTTCTTCCACTTCTTAGTGCTGGAGAAGCCAGGGTGCAGTCCCTGGTTCTCTCCTGCGCTCCTGTCCATTGTTGATCTCTGGGGAATCTCACCCACGTTTCAATCTTGACTCAAAATATCTCATCTGTTTTAGTTCCAGCTCAGACCTCTCCTGAACGCCCACCACTCTTATACCCTCTGCCTCTTTGATAGTCCACTGGGCTTTCCTCACATCCATCGCAGATTCTACAGCATCCACATGGAATTTCTCCTCTGTCATCCCATCTCTTCCCTACCTGCCGTCCTCCTCACCTCAGCCACAGGTCCCATCGGTCCCTCTTGTTGTTCAGACCACAGTTTGGAGACACCCTCGACTCTTCTTTTTCTCACACCACACATGCAGCCATCAGGAGTCATGCTCGATCTACCTTCAACCTTTACCAGAAACTGACCAACCGCTTCTCACCTCTCCACAGCCACCTGGCCCCAGCTCCCATCCTCGGTCACCTGCCACAGCCTCCAGCAGGTCTCTGGCCTCCACCCTTGTCCCCATGGTCTGTTCTCTGCCCAGTGGCCCCAGTGATGTTGTTAAAATATGGCACAGAGTGTCGGTCCTCTGTTTAAAAGCCTGCCATGGTTCCCGTGGGACTGCATCTTACAGTGGTCCTTGAGGTCCTCTGTGGTCCATAAGCCCCCTTGCTCTCCTGCTGCAACCTGTTCTGCTCCAGCTCCTCAGGCCTCCAGCCTCATTGTCCCTCTGGGGAATGATCAGGTGGGCTCTACCCTTAAGGCCTCCTTGCAGCCCCTTACTTCTACCTGGAAGGCTACCTGCTAGATGGCGCCAGGACGAACACTCCTACAATTCCTACAAGTCCTTGCCCAGGGGGCACTTCCCATTTCCAGTCACAGCCAGGCCCCTTCCTCCCTGCCCTGGCCCAGGCACTCCCTGACTCTTACTGTCCCCTGTGGTTTTGATGTTCCTCTTTCCTTTTTTTCTTCCTTCTTTCTACCTGCCTGTTTGCCTGCCTTCCTTTCTTTTTTCCTTTGCTTTCTTTCCCTTCCTTCTTCTCTTCCTTTCCCCCTCCCTCTTTTCTTTCTTTCCTTTCCTTTTCTCTTTCCTTCCTTCCTTCTTTCTTTCTTTCTCTTTCTTTCTTTCTTTCTTTCTTTCTTTCTTTCTTTCTTTCTTTCTTTCTTTCTCTCTCTCTCTTTCTTTCTTTCTTTCTTTCTCTTTCGTTTCTTCCCTCCCTCTGTCTTTCTTTCCTTCCTTCTCTCCATTTGTCCCTCCCTCCCTTCCTCCCTCCCTCTCTTCCTCTTTCCCTTCTTCCATCCTTCCACAGCTCTAATCATTTTATAACAAACCACACAAATGGATGGCTCGTTGTGTTTGCTGTGGACGTTCACCATCTCACTGTGCCCTGTCTCCCTGCATACCTCTCTCCCCAGCACATAAGCTCCATGAGGGCAGCAATCAATCTTTGCCTATTCTGTTTACTGATGTATCCTGAATGCCCAAAACAGAAGGTGGCATGTCACAAGTACTCAACACATATTTGTTGAATGAATGAAGGCATGAATGAAAGAAGGCGTCACAGGGATTCCAAAGGAACTGCCAGGGCCCTCTTCTTTACTGGATTCCTAGCTTGTCCTACAGTCTGGGTGACCTTTGCACATTCTCCTGGCTGCTGCAGTTCCTGCCACTCTGGGCTGAGCTTAATGTACTACTGGGGTCAAGCCAGACCCTGCTGGCCACTCTGAGTCCAACAGGGTCCATCTCAGGGGTGGGAGACACCATTGCTCCCTAGTTGTGCCAAGCCATCCATGAAGCCACTAAAACGGCAGGGCCCTGAGCCCAGCACACGGACTGACTCTTCATTTTCTACTTGGCAGGAGGCACTTCAAGTACAGACAAAGAGAAAAGTCTACCAAGGAAAGGGAGAAGAGCAAGCTGAGGACACCGAAGAATCTTGTTTGGGATCTGCAGATAGCAACAAGAATCTTTAATAAATAAGACTCCCATTAAAAATAACTTCACTTTGGGAGGCCGAGGCGGGCGGATCACGAGGTCAGGAGATCGAGACCATCCTGGCTAACATGGTGAAACCCCGTCTCTACTAAAGATAAAAAAAAAAAAAAATTAGCTGAGTGTGGTGGCGGGCGCCTGTAGTCCCAGCTACTCGGGAGGCTGAGGCAGGAGAATGGCGTGAACCTGGGAGGCGGAGCTTGCAGTGAGCGGAGATGGCGCCACCGCACTCTGGCCTGGGCGAAAGAGCAAGACTCCGTCTCAAAAATAAATAAATAAATAAATAACTTCATGAGTTTTAAAAAGTCATTTTCAGATGAACAGGCACTAAAACTTCTGATTTGGGACAGAAGACTGAAAACACAATTTTTTCATTGTCTTTTGTCACTAAATACATAGGATTTTGTGTAACTCCTCTTTTATTTGTTCATGTAAACCCAGTTGATTTACAGGGTATTTTGTTTTTTTAAGGCATAATTCTTTTAAGTCCACTTATTTCTTCCTATGCCTGCCTACTGATAAGGTTTGGCTGTGTCCCCACCCAAATCTCATCTTGAATTATAGTTCCCATAATCCCCACGTGTCCTGCGAAGGACCAGGTAGAGACAACTCAATCATGGGGGCAGTTTCCCCCATCCTGTTCTCACTCTCGTGAGTGAGTTCTCATGAGATCTGATGGTTTTATCAGGGACCTCCCCCTTCTCTGAGCACCCATTCTTCTCCTTGCTGCCGCCATGTGAAGAAGGAAGTGTTAGCTTCCCCTTCTAAGTTTCCTGAGGCCTCCCTAGTCCTGCATAACTGTGAGTCAATTAAACTTCCTTCCTTTATAATTACCCAGTCTCGAGTATGTCCTTATAGCAGCATGAGAACAGACTAATACACCTACTTTCCATATTTAATATTTTGTGCTACCATATCTATAAAAATTGGGCTGTTAATATATACAATTCTGAAAGTGCTGTTAGTATGAGCAGATCTCAATGTGGACATTCAGGTTAAATGATCTTCAATTGTCCGTCCAGCCAGAGAGAACACAGGAAGATGCTGGGCTTAGGTCTTGACTTCCATATGCTTGCAGATTCTGCTGAGAAAGAAAACAGAAGAGGAAAATGGAAATTGCACGTATTTGGGGCCATCCGTGGTTTGGTGATCTTGGCTATCTTTTCTGCACATGACCTCACTGGCCTTCAATCTCAATCTCTCTCTGTCTCCCTTCTCTCTCCCTCTCTTTCTCTCACTCCTTCCCTCTCTCCCTTTCTCTCTCCTTTCTTCCTTTTTATGTCCTTTGCATGTTCTTAGGCCCACTTTCATGTCTGTCTTCTATCAATGAGGGTGACTGACTCTGGAACCCCAGGACCAAGCATCTCAGGCAAAGCAGATAACTTACCCGGAGACAGCAACATTTATTGTTGCTGGCTAACATTTATTGAGCACTTACTGTATACAAATGCCAACGCTTTACCTTTACTAAGTCATTTAACCCTCCCAGCAACCTGATTTTAACAGATGAGGAATCTGGGGTACATAAGGGTTACATCACTAGCCAGAGACTAACTGGCAGTGGTGGGGGAAGGTAACTGATATGAGATGATTTTGTATTTGAGAATATTTTGCAAAATGTAAAATACTATGCAAACTTAAATAAGCATCAGAGCTCTGTTATTCATGCATCTCTAGGGAATAGGAAGCTTAGATGATTTCAATACTTGAGTAAAGTATTTTACTGCATTAATAGCTTACAATATTAAAATAACGATATTGCAGGGTACGATGGATGAACAGTATCATCAGGGGCTTCAGTAGCAACTCTTCGGAGCTCTTTCTGGGTAGCAGATGTGACAGCTGCAGCAGTTAGGTTCTCCGAACCCACAACAACCCAAAGGTACTTTCACTGTGACCACCCCACAAATGAGGAAGCAGAGGCTCTAAGGCGTAGTTACTCAGGTAATGGTATCCTCCATCCCTCCAAGCCTTGACTTGTGCTCCACAACTGCATTGTTGAAAGTGATCTTGGGCTTTTTTCCCCAACAGCTGCTCATATCGGGTTCCATTTCTCCTCCTGCTGGAGAAGCCTCACTAGGTCCTGGTGCACATGGGAAGGTTTCCCTGACCACCCCAGGCTCAGAGACCCCATTCTCCCCTATCTCACACACACACACACGGAGACACTCAACCTCCACACACACAAGCACACATCACACTTACACACTGTCTCGTCACACCATACTACACACCTCACATCACACACCACACACACATCATATACACTCCCTCACCACACAACACTACACACCAGACATCACACACTCAGACACACACATTGCATACCACACACACATCATATACACTCCCTTACCATACCACACTACACACCACACATCACACACTCAGACACACACATCACACACTGCACACACATATGTACTCCCTCACCACACCACACATCACACACCCAGGCACACACATTGCACACCACACACACATCATATATACTCCCTCACCACACAACACTACATACCACACATCACACACGCAACCAGCACACAGGACACACACACTACACACCACACACATAGCACACACACATCACACACACCACACATATGGCACACACATTGCACACCACACACGGCACATACATTGCACATGCAATGCTACACACACACAACACACACTACATACCACACAAACACATCACATACTACCACATACAGACACGTACACAGCACACCCATACACATCAGTATCTCTTGATGGCTCGTTAGCCGTAAACCACATTGCAACTGCTCTCACACCAGCCCCATTGTGCTCACACAGGCTTTCACTTGGTCCTGCCCCAAGCACCTTCAGGACAGGTGCTGTGTCACGCTGCTGCCCCTGAGGCATATGGCTGGTCCCCGGCTGTCCTAGACTGCTCGTCAAGTCCCCCCTGCCTCGACCTGTGCTCTGGAGGGCTGGTGACCATCCAGTGCCATTGGATGGGGCTTCCATGTGGAATGGCCAGAGGGGCTGGACAGTTTCTGAGGCACAGACTATGGCTGGCTGCTTTTGGCTGGTGGTCCCTTGAAGCCAGCCACAAGCAGAACCCCTGGACACTGACTCAGTTTCCCCAAGACTACTTGACTGAGGGAGGGCTCATCAACCCTGGCAGGTTTTTCTCAAACACTGCCTGTCCTCCCGGTCCTCACCTCACCTGCATCCTGTGCTCTCCATCCCCACCAGGAGGGAGGAGAAAACCAACCCCAATGGTGCCCGCATCTGGAATCATCTCCCTGGCGCTCAGGTCAACAGCTTTTCCAGGAACACTTGATGTGAGCATCTGCAGCCTTTGCTTCTCATTTCCTCCTGAGCGGAGCCCCTGGGATGCTATGAAGGAAAGCATATGGAGGGCAATGGAGACTCACAGATTAATGCTTGGAATTCTGTCCCATGACATCCCATGCTCTGACCTTGTGGCACAAGGGCCTTTGGACGCTGCAAGTGGTCATAGAGGCTGACAGTGCATGTGCGGCGTGTTGAGCTGGACTTCTTCTGAGCAGCTACAGTATCAGCTCATTGAGTCTCCATGACAGCCCCATGTTGACCTGGCTTCTTCTAAGCCGTTACAGTATCAGCTCATTGAATCTTCCCAACATCATGCAAGGCAGATCTAACAATTGTCACCCTTGTTCACAGATGAGGAAACTGAGGCACAACTGGCAAGTGGCGGAAGCTGGTTAAATGCTCAATGAGTAGTTGTTGAATCTTAGAATGAAGAGGAAGCTCGTTCCGCTTCGCAGCAGCGGCAGGGAGGGGCTGCCCTCACCCACCTACACTGTCTTTGAGCATTTGGTGCCATGTCGGGATAGTGAGGCTGCTTTTCACAGGGGAAGCTGCAGTGTCTCCCGGGGATGGTAGCCTTTTCGAGAAGCAGAGCCAGTTAGCTTGCAGAAGTGGGGACGCGACTGTTCTGCGTCTCCCTCTCCACGCACCCCCACTTGCAGAAACAGCCGCTCTGTCATTGAACCTGCATGAAATGCCTTGTGTCTTAGGAAAATGAACAGTGTCTGTTTATCCAAGATGAATCTACCCTAGATAAGAATGTATCAACCTCAGACCACATTGTGTCTGCAAATATTTTTCTCCATTTCCCAATTGCTTAATGGACAAAGGGGGTTTGGGGGAGCTGGGGAGAGCTGGGCAGTTCTCACTGAGCACCAGCCCTTGTTCTCGAGCCTGTAGTTTTTGTCTCCATGGCTGCAGAGACTGGCCAGGGTCTCATCTGCCATCCACTTTCAGAATGGTGGAAACAGTTGAAAAGAACATTGCAGTGAAGCTTGGGCTGGTTTGCAAGCAGGTCTCATCTTAGAAACCCTCCTTGCCCCTTTCATGGCAAATGCTCACTTTCTCCAGGCCCCCTTGCTTGTGTGGGCAGGGATCAGCAGGCACGGGGCTCCTTTTTAGAATATGGGTGCAAATATCACATCAGTTTGCATAAGTTAAGTCTCCAACTGCTTTTTCCTCCTGTGAATCAAACTTGCTTTTTTCCTGGTTAGAATATTGTGAAAGCAAAACAAACAAATAAACAACAACAACAAAACATGTGGGTTGTTGCGCCTGCTTGTGCATATTTCTTTCAGTGGGGTCAATGAATCCCCCATTGTTTGCTTCTACAAGCCCCTCGTTGTGTCCATGGGTAGCCCTGTACCAGGTAATGAAAGGATTTCTCTTATGTTTCTGTTCTTTGTTTTCAAGGAACAACAGAGAGATGGTATTTCCAGACAAGGGAATAAATTCCCGGAAGCAACTGGCCAAGGAATGAAAATCCTGGAGAACAGAGTGGAAGAAACCCGTATTCCACGTTTCCTGTTGATTTTCTTTCCTCCCTAAACACTGACCTCCTGCAGTCTTCACTAGCAGGTATGCCCATTTTCCTCCCTACACCACGGTAGCCTGTAGGTCCCTAACTTCCAGACCCTGCTCAGGGTTAAACAAGCTGGACACTGAACAGCCCGTGGGGGGTGCCATGTCTAGCAAGTCCATGGGAATGAGAACCCTTGAGTTGTGCAGTCCACACCCTGCACAACTGTAAGCTACTTTAACTCCAGGCTCAGAGCCAAGTGAAAATGCCAGCTTTATTATGCTAATTAGACTAATGATCTGCTGACTTTTTGGAGTAAGAGGCTTTGACCTCCCTGCTCAGCACAACCAGAATGAGGAAGCTTTCAGAAGACAACAGCACCTCAGGGGGCCCCTAGCAGCCTCTTCTGCCCCCAAGCTGAGGAATCTGTCCAAAGGTTGCCAACTCAGGCTGGGGTGGGGGGTTGTCAGCTGGGCCTGCAACCCTCTTAGGTGTCATCTGCTTCATTATCCTCTTCTGGCGGGGTGTTCTGGCCTCCAGAGCATCTGGATGGGTTCCAGGATATAAATGTGACACTGTCATTGCATTAAACTAGTAGAGCTGAATCCCCTGAAAGCAATCGTAGGACGATGACAAGGTTTTGGCAGCTGCAATCTTAAAGACCAGGAAGTGAGGTGGGTACATACCTAGGATTTGCAGCCTCATGACTTGTCAGTGCCCTGGGGTAGAGCGGGAGCCTCGGCAGCTGGTTCCAGTTCCCGACCGGTGCTGGGCTGGGTGCTCCTGGGGGCTCCCCTTCCCTGCTCGGGTGCTCCTTGTCTTTTGAGGGAGCTAAACGGTATCCACCACGGGCGGTGAGGGTCTCTCTGAGTGCCACTCTGCCACTCTCTGCTTGGGGCTCTCCATGCTCTCTGTCCCTGTGGCTCCCCCAACCCCATGTCCATCTCCTCCCTTCTCTGCCATCGTCCTCCCTTTCATGGCAATCATCCGGCTGCCCCCTCACAGCTGATCTCTCCCCGAGCCTCCGGTGGTGTGATTCATCTCCCTCTGGTGGACTCAGGGCTGGCCACGCTGCTGCCTGCAGCTTGCACTCATCATAATAGCAGCCACAACTAATACGTGAATTGCTTTTCAGAGTTCAAGGAGGTTCCCAGCCTCACGGTGCCCTTGGATCTTTGCAACAGTCCCTTGAAAATGGTAGAATCTGGATGCTTTTATACAGATGCATTTATTAAATTTAATAACCATATTACTTTTTCAGGCATCACATCTCTAAAACAGACTTTTTTGTTGATCAATATACAATAAAGCTTTTTAAGAGTTTATATAATCTACACTAAATCTTTCACAAAAGCTAGGAGTAGAATATGAGTATAATAGCACCAATTACTCTAATTTTCTCTTTACCATAGGGCAAGCATAAATACCCTGCCTTTTTACAGTGCTTTATACTTTGCCAGAAAAAAACCAAACCTACATTTAATTCCCAATATAATAGGCTCATCCAGCAATCTTTTGAGATGAAGGAAACAAGACTTATTATCTCAAGTTTACAGGTTGAGGAGATAAAGGCTTATATAAGCGAAATAATTTGTTCAGAGTTGCAAATACCTGGTAGAGAGCAGAGGTAGAGTTTGATTAAAGTTTTTGACTTTTAAAATGATAGACCTCAATTTCTTTCTTAAAATTATGGTTTTTTGACATAGATACAGAAAGACAGGTGCCTACATATGGTCCTTCTCAAATGCTGCCATTCACCATCCATTTTTCTCATGTCCTGCAGGAAAGGATCCCCCACCCCACGTCACCACACAACTTTTTGACTCGTATTTCTCACTCTTCTCTCCAGTTGCTTCCACGGGAGCAGAGAGGCTGACCACAGTCTTGGGCAGCTCCAGTGTGCCTGGCGTGGCACTGCGCACAGAGCTGAGTGGGTCTTGCAGGTGGCAGAATGTGACCTCACCTCATGAGTAGGAAGGGAGGGCTTCCTGGACAATTTCTCATATTCTCAGAATAAATGAGGATGAGAGCTGGGCATGGTGGTTCACACCTGTAATCCCAGCACTTTGGGAGGCTGAGGTGGGTAGATTGCTTGAGCCCAGGAGTTCAAGACCTATACAAATAATAATAATAATTTTAAAAGCCGGGCATGGTGGCACACACCTGTAATCCCATCTACTCAGAAGGCTGAGGCAGGAGGGTCACCTGAGCCCCAGAGCTCAAGGCTACAATGAGCCATGATTACACCAATGCACTCAGCCTGAGCAACAGAACGAGACTCTGTCCAAAAGAAAAAAAAAAGAAAAAAAGAGAAAAGCTGGGCACAGTGGCTCAAGCTTGTAATCCCAGCAATTTGTGAGGCTGAGGTGAGAGGATTGCTTGAGTCCAGGAGTTCAAGACCAGCCTGGACAACATAGTGAGACCCTGGCTCTATGAAAAATACAAAAAATTGGCCAGGCGTGATGGTCCACACTTGTAATCCCAGCTGCTTGGGAGGCTGTGGTGGGAGGATCACCTGAGCCTAGGAGATCGAGGCTTCAATGAGCAGAGATGGCACTGCTATACTCCAGCCTGGGCGACAGAGCAAATCCCTGTGTCAGAAAGGAAAGGAAAGGAAAGAAAAGAAAAGGGAAGAGAAGGGAAGGGAAGGGGAGGGGAGGGGAGGGGAAGGAAGGGAAGGGAAGGGAAGGGAAGGGAAGGGAAGGGAAGGGAAGGGAAAAAATGGGAGTAGCCACATGATTCTGTCATTTAAATCTCACAGGGTAACAGAAGCAAATCATCAGTGCCTGTCCTTGAACTTGGTGAAACTGTCTCAGCCTCATGACCTGTAGTACTAAACAGAGACCACGACACCTTGTCTATCCAGAGCGTGGGAGCACTGTGTACAGTCAGCTCCTGGAGGCATGTTCTCAGTAGGCTTAGGGCATGAGGAGCCTTGGAAAGCCCAGGACCCCATGGAGGGCCCTGGAGAAACAGCACCTGTGGCTGAGGGGTTCACAGGCCCAGCGGGATCCACTCAGGTAGGCGCTGAAGGCAGAAGTGAGGAGGGGTGGATGTTGGAGCAGAGGTACACTTGGGGTTGGGGAGCCGGTGAGACAAAGGTGGAAAATGAGGGGACGCGGTGATGGGATGGGGTCATCTTATGATTCGTCCTTGCTGAAGTAGGAGCGCCTACTTTACCCCAGTTGCTACTGAGCTCACTATGAGATCTAAGGAAGAACTAGAAAGGCCAGTTTTGTGACTGCTGTCCTTTCTTCTTCTCTGTACTTTCCTAACCTAGCTCTGAATGCTTTGGTGCAGGAAACATTTATGTCACCTCCATCCTGCCTGAGCGAGTGAAGCTGCCAGGACGCCTCTACTCCTCCAGCAGAAGGGGGCAGATGGAGTCATGGTTCTCCTCCGGGCTTCCTTCGGAATAGTCTGTCTCACTGGGGCTTGATCAGTGTCCCAGTTTCCCGTACACCTTCAATCTCCAAACTGTGTTCGGGAGCATTTTTTAATGTTTATTTTTAACTCAGATGCCCTCCCTTACTTATCTCACCACGCGGTAACTCCACAATCACATTTGCTGGAGGAATTCACCTCCATGTCATCGCGATCCCCCAGAAGCATTTGCTTCCCATTCCTGCCTTGAAAGACGTGAATAGTAAACACTGGTTTCTGTAGGCACCACTGATTTCCTGATTTGGTTTTGATCTACCTCTAGAGGAGGAAATGCGTTCAGCATCGTATTATAAATGGCAGGTTGATGCTGTAGGAACAACAAGGACTTGGACGTCAAATAAGCCTTGAGCAATCCTGTCTAGCTGTGGGACTTTGAGTAACATTTCTCCGCTTCTTGGGACCTCAGTTTCCTCCTCTGTAAACTGGGCGTGTCTTCCTTCCCTCAAGATCAACAAGAGGAAATGCACTGTCCTGCATTAGCATGGCGCCCAGGGCTTGGCACTTGGGGGCCACTCATGGGAGCCCACTTTCATGACCCCTCTTCCTACTAGGGAGAGTGGGGGAGCCCTGGGAGGCAGGTCCTGCTGTCTGTTGAGCAGCACCTTCCACCCCTGAGGGAACCCAGTGAGGCCCTTTGATCACCAGCAACCACCAGAAGCTGGGAGGGCCAGGAGTTGATTCTCCCTGGGAGCCTCAGGAGGAGCAGCTCTGCCCACACCTAGATGCTGGATCCCCAGCTGAGAGAATACCTTCCTGTCATTTAAGCACCCCCAGCTTGTGGTACTTTGTTATGGCTGCCCCAGGAAGTAAATACAAGAATTGTGTCTGAGGGCCAGCCCCAGCCCCTCATTTCTGTCCTGGGGAACACGTAATGATGCAAGAACACACACTGCCTCATAGCAGGGGCAGCCTGGCCGTTGTCTCGGCCACAACACTTGTTGTCATGCCAAGAGTCTGTGACACATTCCTGTGCCTCTGACCCTGGCACCTGGATGGGGGTTTCTGGGCTGCTGGGACTGCCAGTATCCCCGTAGGGCAGAGGTCCGGCACCCTATGGGTGTCTGGGCACGGGTGAGAGGGAGAAAACAAATGGTAAAATCTCCAGCGGGCATTGGTCCTATACTTTCTGGCCAGCGAGAGAATCCTCCCACAGGCAGGTCTGAGACAGTCTTCTGAGTAAGATTTCTTTGGATGGAGAAGTTTTATGGGGGAGAGACAGGGTTGCAAACAACTGATTCAAGCCACATCCTTTCTTTCCCAGGTGAGGTCACCTGTAGAGGTCATGCTGCCGAGTCTCGAGTCCCTGAGTATATTCAAGACGTGGAGCTCTCTTTTCCCCATCCTGCTTTCTTTCCAGAAGTGCCTCAGATGCATCCTCCCCTTCTCGTTTCTCCACATGAAGACGTCACTGACCACCTTCTCTGGTTTGCCTTCCAACAACGAGCGCCAAGTGCTTCAAAGGTCATGGTGCCCTGGGGCCGACAGCTACTTATGTGGGCATTTATAACCAAACAAATATTGAAATGGCCCACAAAGCAAACGTTAGTGGTGACCAACAGCGGTAAAACTGGGGACATGGGACCCTGCACCTTCTTGAATGTTCCCCATGAGACCCTGGGCTGACCTTCAGGTTTTCCAGTGTGCTCAGAAAATCCTCCGTGGCTCCCAGCCCCAGCTTAGTCTTTCGACGGTCCTCAGACTGAAGCAAGGGACAGGGAGGGAATTGTCCAAGATTTTCTAGCATGCTGAGAACACTTACCACGGGGGAGCCTGGCACATACTGGCTCTTTGATGCATGTATATTGGTCTCAAGTAGCCAGAAGCATCTCCTCTGAGAGCCCTTGCCCTCCAGTTTAAATGACAAATGGAAGGGAGTGGGTTCTGGAAGGCCCCAGGTGGGCTGGGGCGGGTTCTGGAGACCATCTCCAAACTCCTCTTCAGGAGGACAGTTGGTCAGATCAGCTCTGTGGCCACCTGGGCTCTGGAGGGGCAAGATACAGGCAGGTGCGGCCCCCCAGGAGGAAGAGAACCATGTGCGGGTGAAGCCCACAGCTGGAACCAAAAGGCCCCAGGAGGGATCCTGGCTCTGACATCTCCCAGCCGTGTGGCCTTGGGCAAGGTCCCTGACTTGGACCTCAGCCTCCTCATCTGTAAAATAGGCAGAACAGTTAATACCGACCTTGTAGGTTGTATAGAGTTCACGTACATCAAGCACTTACCACAGTGCCTGGTGGACCGCATGCCCTAAACACACAATCCATGAAATGAATCCATCAGCAAGCAGCTGCTGGGGGCAGTGTGGGGCGGAGAGGCAGCTGCCTGCTGGAACTGGCTGACAGGGGGATGAGTGTGCAGCAGGAGGAACGCTCTGCACAGAGGACACTAGGTAGCTCACCTGTCTCTTACCCTGTGTCTCCACTGGAATGGAATGTCAGACTCGCACCGTGCATTCCTTTCCCTGCCAAAACGCCTCCTCCTAGCAGTATGCAAGAAAGTTGTTCGAGTGGATGAAGCCAAAAGCTCATTTGGCAAGAGTGCTGTTTTGGAAAATGCTTAGCGGTGTGGGCTGGGATGAGGTTTTCTGTGCCTTTCCATTATTTCCTCAGCTTCATGTAACCCTGACTGAGCGATGCTCAGCAGAGTGAAGGCTGGGCAGCAGATGGACAAGATTTTCTCAAACTCCTTTTTGAGCCAATTTCAAAATAGAGAGAGGGAAAAATCCTTGTTTTCTCTTTTCGGTTTTGAGAGGTTTCATATGCAGACACAATTTTAAATTTTGTTTTTTTGCCCCCAGTGAGATGTTTGGAGATGGTGGTACTGGAACAGGAAGGAATTTATAAGCATTGGGGAATTTTTCACCCCAATGCCCATATCCTCCTATAATTCAAGAAGTGAATGGGTAGTGTTTTTGTTTTTGTGAGAGGGGTGGTGGAGGGTAGAGAGAGAAAGAGAGAGAGGCATAGAGAGATTACATAGAGATGTCCAAAATGAACACAGTAAAAGCCAGTTTTGATTAATTCTGCAATATTAAGTAGGCAGCCAAAAATTTTGATCTGCTTAATTCTTAGCTCATCTAAGTCTCCAGTTGACTGATTGATTGATTGAATGACTTATTCAACATGCGCCAGCCAGACACTGGTCTAGGGCCCAGGAATTCAGCAATAAATGAAACAAGACAAAAAAAAAATGCCTCTGTGAACCTGACTTTCTTCGGCAGAGGGTGGGGAGCTGTGGCACAAGGGGGGCCACATCCCGGCCAGCCCATCCCTGCAAGTCACAACACACAGATGATGGCCAAGGAACTTCCAATTCCTTGCACAGCCTCTGCCTGTGGCCCCACACTCTTGGCTCCCTGTGCAGATAACAACCCCCATCCGGGTTTAATCCAGGCTGAAGCCATAAGGGAAATCAAAAGCAGCCATTCCCACAGTGGAATGTTTGAAGAATTCTGGGTCAAGAAAAGTTCCAGTGGCAAGTGTCACTCACCCACACCAAGCAGGATGCAGCCTGCTGGGCAGCATCCAACACATTAAACTCCCTGTTCTGTCCAGTTCCTCATGGTGCATACTCTGCGCGCCATGGGAATTTGGGACTTTCCAGTCCCATGCCTGGGAGTCACCCATCAATAGGTGAGTTGAATGTCTGCTACCGTTTTTTATTTGCTTCCAATTTAATGATGTTTATCCCCCAGGGACATTGCTCAATGAATCATCATTCACAATGTGTCAGGCACATGCTAGATACTGTGGGAACGAGGGGATATGGCAGACTCAGTTGTTCCAAATTCTAGCAAGCTCTGGATCTGAAGAATCCTGGGGTTTGCAGTGATCCCAGGACTCAAACACCACCACCACCACTACAAACAACAATACAACACAGTGCTGACAACCACAGGAATGACAGCAACAGAGTACATGGCAGCAACAGACACTGCTGGGCGTGGAACCGGGCCGGGAGCGTGAGTGGCTCTGCAGACGGAACCCGGCATGCTGAGCACGGTCAATTTCCCTGACAGAATGGAAGGATGCTCTTTGGGCTAACAGTATCCTCAAAAGCCCAAACTTTCCCCATAAGAGTTGAGAAATGCGGAGGTAACAGGAGTCAAGAGAAGAAAGAAAACAAAGGACAGCCAGCCAGAGGGCTCCGCAGGGATAATGACTTGATTTGGAAACAGGTGTAGCAGAGCCTCTTCTGCCCCAGTTCAGGTCCTCGAGGCACTTCTGTACCTTGTGTTCTTTTGGGGTGAATCTGACCAGCTTCACACGTGTGCACCCGACAGTGCCCCACCTGCTCACGCCTGCCCCTCTCGCCTCCCACCCAGGGCTTCCCTGCTGTCACCACACAGGGCCCTCCTCAGAGCCACTCCCATGCAGTGTGACCTTCTTTAAGGACAGGGTGGGGTGGGGGGGTATACTCTCCAAGGGATGCTCCCGAGAGGTTTATAAGCCTTCCAGGGTGCTGTCCTGGGATCACACAGGCTGTTGCAGAAGCCACAGTGACGATCGGCCTCTCTGCAGCCTCGCTCCGCCCCTGTCCCTCCCTCCTGTACCGGGGTCTGTGCTCATCAGTCAAGCAGTAGCCCAGGAGCACTCTGCCTTGGGAAACTGGCTCCAACCCGGGGTGCCGCAGCACCCATCTCCTGAGACCTGCCCTGTGAAGTGGGATCTGATGCGCTACAGCGGCGGCCACAACTTTGCTCCTCACTGGAACAGGCACCTGTAGAGGGGAAAGGGCAGATGGCGGGAGCAGAGCAGGCACTTCTGAGCCTGCAGGGGCCCTGGCTTCCCGGGCCTCCGAGAGCACAGGGATGCCTGGGTCTGGAGCTGTGGCTGGGCTCCCACCTGTTCCTGGCTCCCACCAGCCCTGCAGAGTGTGCAGCCCTGGCTGTACCTCCGCCACTGCAGCCGTCTTCCCAGTGGCTGCTTCGGACAGGCTACCACTGCCATCAGTTCCATTTGTTGAGATGCGAAGATGGGGCAGGGGAGAAACGAAGCTGGGAGAGTAACATTTTCTGTTCTGTTTGAGGGGCCTTAGTTTGGATTCCCCCCACAAGCAGATCCTCTGAAAAGAGCAGAGGTGCATATTATTTGCGTGGGAAAGCGATCTCAGGGACTGGGACGAAGTGAGACCGAGGAGGGAAGCCCAACGCTGAGGATGTTCTGGAGCTGATCCCTGCTGTGGACATCTGGGCTGAGTCTTGCTGGGAAGCGGGAGGGGACAGGATCACCACAAGTTTCCACCCCCCACCAAGGGCTGCCTGGGAGTGTCAACTCTCTTACTCTTCCAGGTGTACGATGACTCCCCCGTGACTGAGTGAGTGGGCTCCTGCAGGTGCCACAGTTACAGCAGCCAAGCTGTCCTGGGGGAGAACCAAGAGGTGTGCGTGTGGCCCCAGGCTGCAGGCGGAATCAGCCCCTCCTGTGTGCAGCTGGTTACCACAGAAACAGCTGGAGCAGAAGTGTGGGCTGAGAGGATGTGAGGTGGTGTGCAAAAATGTCCCGCACAGCATCCAAGAGAGATGTCCTGGAACTAGTTGGATATATGAGCCTGGGGCTCAGGGAGAGGTAGGGCTGAACTATTGGTATAGGCGTCGTCAGCATAGAGGTAATACAGCTGTGGGAACTCAACTAGGGGAAAGTCAAAGATGAGCATCTAAGGGTGACCTCTGAGCTGCCCCTTCTGAAAGGGGTTGAGGAGGAAGATCTAGTAAAGGGGTCTGACCTGGAGTGGAGCAGAAGGAAAACTAGGGAAGTGGGTGCAATGAAAGCCTCAGAAGGCAAGCCAGAGGAGGACGCAAAAATCATCAATAGGTCACAGATGGGCTTGCTGAGAGTGGCTTCAGTGCCATAGTGGGGAACATCTTGATTGCAGGTGTGGGAGAAGGTGGAGATTGCTTTTAAGAGCCAGGCTCTCACAGGGAGCAGGCCAACGAGGCAGGAATGGGGAGGTGCTTTTTTTCCAAATGGTATTTGCAATATCTCACCAAAAAATATTTGAGCAGCAATCTCTGTGTTTGATTGTGTCTCACTACTGACAGCACAGAGACTTACAAGTTGTGTTACTTCCAAATTAACCAGAAAAAAAGAAGAGGAGGAAGAGGAGGATTAGGCATCATTTATCCGGAATATTTTGTATGAGTTCTTGAATAAAACTTGGAAACTAAGCCAAAAAAGGGAGAGAGCAGAGGCTGGACATCTGCTGCGAGGCTGAGGGGGAAAGTGATTCCATCTCAGTCCTCACGACCACATTTCCATTCCGCGTTGTTATCGTAATTTATGTATTTTACAGTTGAGGAAAGAGAGTCTTAGGAAAGTTTTATTACTAACTCATGTTCACACAAATGAGGCTTGGAGAGGGGATTTGAACCCAGTTCCATGGGACCTGGGAGTCTAATTGCTTTCTGGGACCCCAGGGTCATGTGAGGGGCAAGGGCTGGGGTGCACCAGTGGGGAGTGGCAGGCATGGATGGAAAGGGAGTAGAAGCTCACTCTCTAGGAGAGGTTTCTTTTTGTAGGAACTCGGGTTCTGGAATGTTACCTTTCAATTTTAAGCTATTTTCCAGAATGATGGATAACCATTTTAGTTTTCTGTCACTGACATTCCTGTGATGGGATTGGCCCTTACGAGTGGCTGGAGCCCCTGTGACACAGTGTTATGGAGAGTGAAGAGCTGGCATTGGACACAAGCTCTTCTCAAAGTCGCTTCTCCATGTTCCCTGTCCTCCCATCCCCCTTATATTCATTCTGTGGAAGACCTAAGCTCAGGTTCTGAGGATAATTTGTGAAAACAAACAAACAAAAATGGGGAACAGTTTATGTAACTTTCCCATTCTTTTTCCATCACAAATGCTCCCGGGGTAGTGTTGAGTGACGATAGCTGGTCTAACCAATTGCAAGTAGCAGCAATAGATGACACATAGAGATGGAGAAAAACAAGACCCAATAGATATGTGTTCTATTACAGACATAGCTGCCCAGAAAAATTGGTGCATATCTTGGTTAAAACCTTGAAAACTGAGGGAAAAAAGTTCAGCATACTCTGGGAAACAACTCAAAGTCTCCATTTTGATTAACTATTACCGAAGATGACCTCGAGATGACCAGCAGATGTCAGTATAAGGTAGGTCTGGCAGGAACCTGTGTCCAAACAATGAGGTCAGCTCTGATGAGAACTTGCTCTGGGACATCAAAGGACCCCCAAATAAAGGAATGCCCTGGACCCACAAAACCATGATGTTCTTGCATTCTTGCTTAGGCTATGGCGTGAACAAATGCTTGAGGAAAATGGCTTCTTATTTCAAAGAAAATGCAAGAAACATTCAAGGAAGTGAAGAAAAAAGAAAGCAGGTATTTACTTGCATTAGCCTTCTCTAAAGACCATAAGGTATAGATAGGCTAAAAAGAATGCATAGAAATCTGATACAATATGATATTCTAGAACATTCTAGAGCTATGTTTATGAGTATAAATAGCTCCCACAGCATATTGTGGATATTTTAAAAAAAAATTTGGCATGTATAATGTGATCCCACTTATAGAATGTTATACATTCTATACATTTTAATTAAACAATATGTTTTGTTTTGTAAAATAATAGTAATTTTTTTTCAAAACAAATTGCATGGCCTCTTCCACTCAAAGTTGTGTAACCCCCCAGCAATTTTTACACTTTCTTTGTGGTAGTAAGAGTTTCATCTTGATCATTCTTTCTTGGTGGCCATCTCTTCCTGAAGTTAGAAAGGTGGTAGACCAGTTGTTGCCTTTACATCTTGTCCCACACTTCTTTGTTTTATTATTATTATTATTATTATTATTTTGAGACGGAATCTAGCTCTGTACAGGCTGGAGTGCAGTGGTGAGATCTCAGCTCACTGCAACATCTGCCTTCTGGGTTCAAGCAATTCTCCTGCCTCAGCCTCTTGAGTAGCTGGAGTTACAGGCCTCTACCACCATGCCTGGCTAATTTGTGTATTTTTTTTTAGTAGAGATGGGGTTTCACCATGTTCCTGATCAGGCTGATCTCAAACTCCTGACTTTAGGTGATCCACCTGCCTCAGCCTCCCAAGGTGCTGGGATTACAGGCTTGAGCCACCACACCTAGCCCCACACTTCTTTATCTTAGATTTTTCTAGCCCAGCTCAAAGGGAACAAACACTTGACGAAGGTTTATAAAAAGATGAATAAGACCTAATCATTGGAATTGACTCCCTGCGGGGAACAAAATACACACATAAGCAGTTCTGGTGAATATGGTTAGTGCCGTTCCTACCAGGTATACGCTACTCCTTCATTCTCCTTGCCCAACCGACTCCAGCTTTGCAACTGGCTCTTAGCTTAAGCACCAGCACATCCAGGAAGTCTCCTGAACCCCCATATTGTCTGATGGCTGCATTGACCCTTGCCCCTGCTTTTCTTCCCCAGGGCGACCTTCTCCTGCCACAGGATTGCATGTTAGAACAGGGGCTCACTAAATGTCAGCAAATTTGTGTGTCCAGAGCAGCCCTTCATCAGCGGTGGATGGGAGGTGGTGGCTGAACACCCAGCTCCTCCCTGCTTGCCAGTACAGCCTGGGGGCATGTACCATGTGTGCAGCCTCCTAGACGTCCCCAGTGGGGTTGGGCCCAAGTGCGCACTGTGCACTGTGCATGGGTTCCTTCCTTTCTCTATCTCATTTCCCTGCTCCTCCATGAGTGTTTCTTGGCTCACATCCCAAATTAACTGCTGTGCTCAACTCCTTGTGTCCAGGTTTGCCTCTGCAGAATCAAGCCTGGAACAGGGAACCATCCCGATCTGGTGCTTACCAGGCTGCATTATACTTGCTTTCTGTGTCTGTGTTCCTTTGTCCTACGAGCTTGGTGAGGACAGGGGCCACATCTGGGTCTAGCTCTGTCTCTGGACCGTGACAGACTTTGAGTGGATCTTCATTAACTCATCGAGTCTCACCTGGACTCCGGGCAGAATTAGCTGCATAAAAGGAGGAGAGTTTGCATGTCCCAGGCTTTTGCCTTTGGCTTAACCGATTAAAGAAGAGTTTTGCTCATTATCCACTTCTGAGAAGAGGTGGCCAACACATTCTAGGTTTATTTTAATCTGTGACCTCTCGGAACAGTTTTCCGTGTTCATTATTCTTTCCATCCAACATCTTGTCTCTCCTGGCTTCAGGTATCCATTCCCCCGTATATTATCCTGAAGGAGCCAGGTGTGTTCACGCCACTGTGTCAGTGCAACCGCTGTTCATTTTGCCTGGGATATCCCCCTTCCCTAAACCCCTCCTTCCCTGGGTCCTCTGACTTCTGCTCCTCCTTCCAGGCTCGGAGTGTGCCCCTTTCCCTGGAAGAGACTTTGTTGCCAATGCTGCAACCAAGGCAGCCAACTCACGGGGACAAAGCCGTGGATGAAGAAAGTCTCTTCCAGGGAAAGGGGCACACTCCGAGCCTGGAAGGAGGAGCAGACGTCTCCTCCGTGTTTATGACTGGGGAAGCAGAGCACAGCGTCTAACAATGCAGACCCTGGAGTCCAGCTCTCTGAGTCCTAATCTCAGCTCCATCTCCCACCACCTGTTTGACTGGGGTAGCTTACTCAACCGTCCTAGGCCCAGGGGTGTGTTTCTATAGCAAGCCCTCTTTAATGGAAGGACTTTGTCAGTTTATCTTTGTAATTAAGAATCAGTAATTCTGGGGGCCAGGGATTGGAAAGAGTGGCGATAAGAGATTTAACTCTATGAAGTGGAATGTCTTGACCAAGAAGTGAAATGTGCTTGTGCAAACACACACACACACACACACGTGCACACACACATTCTCTGTTGAAATATGCAAATGCTTTCGCTTGGGTGTTTTTTTCCCCATACTCTTTGCTCCCGCTGATGGTCTGGTGATTTCACAGCAGGCTCAGAGGGGTCTTCTTCCTGCCGAAGGCTGGCTCCTTCACAGCCTGGTTCTGTCAACCTGCTTTTCCTTCTTCTTGGAGCTGCCCCCTGAGGCTTTCTCCTCCAGGTCCTGTTCGCTGGGTCTGGTACCTTCTCTGGAAATACTTCATTAATACCAAGGTCTGCAAAAGCTGGCTGACCTCGCTGTGTTCCCCACACCCTGTGTCTGTCTGTGCTGTTGACGTTGAGAGTAACACTTTGCTGTAGTTGTTGATTTCCTCCTCTCTCTTTCCCTCCAGACTGTTTCACTTTTCCTTGTGGTGATGGCTCAGGGTTTACAATGCAGTCAGCCCCCCCATCAGCACAGGTTCCACATTCACAGATTCAACCAACCACAGATCATAAATAGTTAAAACATTGATACAATATAATACACACTTTGAAATTCAGTATAATGACTATTTACATATCCTTGTATTAGGTATCATAAGTCATCTAGAGATGACGTAATGCATACAGGAGGATGTGT
Source organism: Hylobates moloch (assembly GCF_009828535.3). Classification (NCBI taxonomy): domain Eukaryota; kingdom Metazoa; phylum Chordata; class Mammalia; order Primates; family Hylobatidae; genus Hylobates; species Hylobates moloch. The sequence goes on from NW_026652289.1 coordinate 5,132,109, forward strand.
GAGGCTATATGCAAACCTCACATGCAAACTACACCACATTATATAAGGGATTTGAGCATCCTTGGATTTCAGTATCTGCAGAGGGTCTTGGATCCAATCCCCTATGGATATTGAGGATGACTGTAGACACTCTAAACTTATATTCTGCCTTCAAGTATATTATATAATTTTGTGTATAATGTATGTGTATAATGTAATAACCATATGGCAGTATAATTCCATCCCTCCACTGTCCCTTCTGCTATTTATGGCATACATTTTACTTCTACAAAATGTTATAAACCCCACAATTGTTATTTTTGCTTTTAACAGCCCATTAACTTTTAAAGACATCACAAAAAAAGAAATTCTTTTATACCTACCCTCGTTTTGAACTCATTTTTGCCATTTCTGGAATTCTTTATTCCTCTATACCTTTCTGAGTTTCCACCCAGTGTCATTTTATTCTGTGTGTAAAACTTCCTTTACTCTGGCTGTTCAGGTGTGCTGATGAAATGTTCTTTAGACTTTTTTGCGGGGAGGAGGGGGTCTGAAAACACCCCTTTTGCATATCTATTTTTGAAAGCTTTTTTTGCTGAATGTAAAATTTTAAGTTGTCAGTTTGTTTTATTCTTTGTGTTATTTAAAGATGTTTCATTGCACTGACATATGACCTTCTTTTTGGTTTGATTAGGATAAAAGGAACGTTCTTATCACTGTTCTCCAGTGTGTAATGTCTCTTTTTTTTCTGGATGCTTTTAAGATGACCTTCATCACTATTCTCAGAAGTGTGATTATGATACATCTCAGTGTGGGTTTTTTGGTGATATTCTGCCTGAGGGTTTGTAGGTGATAATGTTTGTGTCCTCCCCAAAATTATTATGTTGAAAACTTAATTACCAATATGATGGTATTAGGTGGTACCTCTGGGAAGTGGTTAGATCATGAAGGCAGAGCCCTCATGAATGGGATTAGTGTCCTTGTAATCCCAGATACTGATGCCTTGATCTTGTACTTCTCTGCCTCCAGAACTGTGCAAAATAAATTTCTGTTGCATTTAAGCCACTCAGTTGGTAATATTTTGTTATAGCAGCCCAAATGAACTAAGATAGTGGGTTTCTATCTTTTATCAAATCTGAAAATATTTTGGCCATTATTTTAAAACTTTTTTTTTGCTCTAATCTCTCTTTCCTCTTCTTCTGAGACTCCATTTGCTTGTCTACTAGACCACTCTACTTTGTCTCACAGTTGCTGAGGCCCTATTCATTTTTCTCCCCTTTTTCCTCTCTGTTTTTAAGTTTGGTTAGTTTCTGTTTCCCAGTCTTCAAGTTCAGTGATCTTTTCTTCTACAGTGTAAATATTGCTGTTAGACTCAACCAGAGAATATTTTATTTCAGATGTTGTGTTTTTCTGCTCGAGAATTTCCACTCTTCTTTATAGATCCTGTATCTTGATTGAGATCCCCTATATTTCATCATCACACTCGTGTTTTCCTGTAAGTCTATGATCATATTTCTAATAGCTGCTTCAAGATTCTGGTGTGATAATTTTATACTTCTTATTGTGTCTGGGTCTTTTTCTAATGACATTTTTCTCCAGGTATCAGGTCAATTACCCTGTCTGTTTGCATGTCTAGTAAGTTTTTATTTTATGCTGGACATTGTGAATGCTGGCTTGTAAAGTGTCTGGATTATATTGTCTTCCTTGAAGAGCATTGAGGTTTTTGTTGTTGTTGTTTTGTTTTTTGTGTGTGTGTGTTTGGTTTTTTGTTGTTTTGTTTTGTTTTGAGATAGGATCTCATTCTGTCACCCAGGCTGGAGTGCAGTGGTGTGATCACAGCTCACTGAAGCCTTGAACACCCCACCTCAAATGATCCTCCCGCCTCAGCCTCCCAAGTGGCTGGGATTATAGGCACATGCCACCACACCTGACTAATTTTTATACATATTTTTGTAGAGATGGGGTCCTGCCATGTTGATCAGGCTGGCCTTGAATTCTTGAACTCAAGAAATCCACCTGTCTCAGCATCCCAAAGTGTTGGGATTATAGGCATGAGCCACCACACTTGGCCTGAGTTTTGTTCTGGCAAGTAGCTAATCTCCTTGTATGTAGTTCAGCGTGGTTCTTTCAGTCTTATTTTTAAGCATGTTAGGGTGAGTATAAAGTAGCTTTTACTATGAGGCTAGAGACCCACAGTTTCTGAGGCATGGCATTTCTGAGGCCTCAATTGAGTTCCTAGGGTATTCGTGAGACCTATGAATTCTGGCGAGTTGGTACTCCTACGTCATTTGGCTCTTTCCAAGTTCTGGAATCTCTGTGTAGCTCTTTTCAGCCTCACCTCCCTGTGCCAAGGATAGCTGGTGGTTTATTGCTAAAAGCTTTGCTTGGCCTTGTGAAATCTCATCCTATATATCCCCAACTTACAATTCATCCAGAGACTCAAGGAGACCCCTGTATAAGTTTCTGCAGCTCCTCCGTGAAGCTCCTCCAACAATGCTGTATGTACTCTGTGCCACCCACTCCCACAGTCTTAGCAACCAAACTCTGAGCTTTGTCTTCTCTGCTCAGCAGGACTGCTATGCAGAGGATGAAGAAAATTTTTTTTTTTTTTTTTGAGTCTTGCTCTATCGCCCAGGCTGGAGCACAGTGGCATGATCTCTGCTCACTGCAACCTCTGCCTCCTGGGTTCTAGCGATTCTCCGCCTCAGCCTCTCGAGTAGCTGGGATTATAGGTGCACGCCACCATGCCCGGCTAATTTTTTGTATTTTTAGTAGAGACGGAGTTTCACCATGTTGGCCAGGATGGTCTCGAACTCCTGACCTCCTGATCCGCCCACCTCGGCCTCCCGAAGTACTGGGATTACAAGCGTGAGCCACCGAGCCCGGTCGCGAAAGTCTTTTACAGGGAAAGAAACTGGCACACTCCAACCCTGGAAGGAGGAGCAGAATATACAATACTTGTATATTGATCATATCATGAGATTATCATGCCAGGAACAGAAAAATAAATGATCTAGCATTGCGAAAGAAAGTAGACTGGGATTACAAGCGTGAGCCACCGAGCCCGGTCGCGAAAGTCTTTTACAGGGAAAGAAACTGGCACACTCCAACCCTGGAAGGAGGAGCACACTCCACCCCTGGAAGGAGGGGTGGGAGATGGGGACATCCCAGGCAAAATGAAAACAGGCATGGGCTTGCCTTCCCTATGCTATGATACGGAAAGCACTTTAAGTCAGAAAACTGGGTAAATCATAGGGCTTATCTTATTTTTCTCTCCAACAGCTCACAGTGCTGCCACGTCTGATGTCTTACATCTTCAAACAGTTGTTTCACATAGTTCTCCCATTTTCCATTGTTGATGGTGGGAGGGCTAGTCTGGCACCAGTTACTCCACTTGGTTCTTCTGAATGTTGAGAGGAGAACACGGGAGACGGAAAGTGGGGTTTTAGTCTGTGTATCCTCAGCTCTCCACAGTAGACACAGGTTCACAGTAGATGCCTGTGGCAGGTTCAAGAATGGGTCCCCCAAGATGCCGACATTTTAGTCCCCAGAACCTGTGGGGATGTTACCTTCTATGGCAAAAGGGACTTTGCAGATATGATAAATTAAGGATCTTGAGATGGGGGAGATGATTCTGGATGATTTGGATTGGCTCAGTGTGATCACAACCTCCTTAGAAATGGCAGATAATAGTGACACCAGCGGAAAAAGGAGCTGTAAGGATGGAACCGGAGGTTGCAGGGATGCACTTGGAAGATGCAGGAAGGGCCAGGAGCCAAGGGGTGCAGAGCCTCCAGGCCCCAGAAAAACAAAGAATGGATTCCTCTGTAAAACCTCCAGAAGCAGTGCAGCCTTGCCAACACCTTGATTTTACACTTCTGACTTTCCGCACTGGAAGAGGACACATTCTGTTATTGGAAGCCACTAAGTTTGTGGCAATTTGTTACAGCAGCCACAAGAAACTAATTTATAGTGCCTTATAAATCCCAAGGAGATTGGGGTTGTTCAGTATTAATGCCCTAGTGATAATTAGCTAACAATTCTTTCAAATGATTTTTGGCTAGCTATATATTGAATAAAATGAGAACCCTTGAAGCCAAAAAGCAGTTGATCTCACAGAAGTAAAAAGTAGGACAGAGGGTGCTAGAGGCTGAGAAGGGTAGGGGAAGGGACGGGTAGGGAGACATTTGTGGAAGGGAGGGGTAGGGAGACATTTGTGGAAGGTTACAAAATTACAGCTAGAGGAGAGGAATACTTTCTAGTATTCTACAGGACTATAGGATGACTCTAGTTCACAATAATATAGTTTCAAAAAGCTAGAAGGAAGATATTGAATGTTCCTAACACAAATAAATGATACATGTTTGAGATGATGGTTATGCTAATTACCCTGATCTGATCACTGTACCTTTTGCATATTGAAATGTCACGCCGGGCGCGGTGGCTCACGCCTGTAATCCCAGCACTTTGGGAGGCCAAGGCAGGCAGATCACTTGAGGTCAGGAGTTCAAGACCAGCCTGGCCAACGTGGTGAAATCCCATCTCTACTAAAAATACAAACATTAGCCGGGCATGGTGGTGGGTGCCTGTAATCTCAGCTACTCGGGAGGCTGAGGCAGGAAAACCACTTGAACCTGGGAGGCGGAGATTGCAGTGAGACAAGATCGTGTCACTACGCTACAGCCTGAGTGACAGAGCGAGACTCTGTCTCAAAAAAACAAAAACAAACAAACAAAAAAAACCCAGAAACATCACTATGTACCCCCATGAACATGTACAGTTATTATTTGTCAATTAAAAAAATAAAAGGTTAAAAAAAAAAAGCTGAATCTCATAACCAAAAAAAAAAAAATGGTGAGGAAGGGGTCTGGAGTGTCAATATTAGTTGGGCGCAGGGTCTGGAAGGAGCCACCTCATTCTCTGGACACACGGTGAAGGGGTGGAGGTATTTATGAGCTCATTACGTTGACAGGAGAGTCAGGCCTTTCCTCATGTCTGCTAAGATAATTCTTCTCCAACATCTGTCTTTTAAATGTTAGCTCCATTCCGTGGAGTCAGAAAGTCAGAAATTTTTTTTTTTTTTTTTTTTTGAGATGGAGTTTCGCTCTTGTTGCTCAGGCTGGAGTGCAATGGCTTGATCTCGGCTCACTGCAACCTTTGCCTCCCGGATTCAAGCAATTCTCCTGCCTCAGCCTTCTGAGTAGCTGGGATTACAGGCGTGCACCACCACACCTGGCTAATTTTGTATTTTTAGTAGAGACGGGGGTTTCTCCATGTTAGTCAGGCTGGTCTCGAACTCCCGACCTCAGGTGATCCGTCCGCCTCGGCCTCGCAAAGTGCTGGGATTACAGGTGTGAGCCACCACGCCTGGTCGAAAGTCAGAGATCTTTAAAGCAGAAATTCTAGCGCAATTAACTCTGTTAATTGTAATGGAAACCATTGTCCAATGCATTCTGTATGATAGGCGCCTCCTGCCGACGTTGCTCTGCTGTAGCCCAGCTTGGCCCGCTTGCTCAACTGGCCACTGAATGCAGGTAAGTCCTTGCAGTAATCCTTCTGGGGAATAAACTACTTGCCTACGTTAGTTCCCAATTTTCCCTCCTTGGAAATAAAACTCAGCTCTGTGAATATGAAAATAACTATTTTATTCCTATCACTGAGCCTCTGCCCCCTCCAAAACTCCTCCTTTGGAATCTGTGCTTTTATAAGGAGCCAAAATACTCAACCCAGCAAGTGAATACAAGAAAAGATGCCTTAGGGCTCTTTTCAGCCTCACCTCTCTGTGCCAAGGCTAGCTGGTGGTTTATCGCTAAGAGCCACTCCCTCACAATTCCCTGGGAAGGCTTGTGCATTGCTCTCAAGCTGCAGCTCTGCGAGGTCACTCACTGGTGGCCATTGGCCGGTGTGAACTGTTCTGCTCACAACTGGCAGCTGCCCCATCATGAGGCTTCCTTTCAGCCTCAGCCTCTGGGCTAGAAATTAGTTGCCTTTGTCCACAGTTACTCTGTTCCCCAGCCTCGCTGTGATTATAAATAGCTGTATCCATTCCAGGACAAGTGATTCAGGACTCACACACAGGTTGCCATTTGATCGTAATTATATAATCACATCTGTGGGCACTGCATGGGTTTTAAAATGAAGTGGTAAGTATTGGCTTACTGACTCTAGAGGGTGGTACCTTGGCAGAGGCAGTTGTGTTTCTCCTCATCCTCAAGAAATTGGCATCGCGAACCAAATGTTCCGTGGTTATGGAATGTTCTATATAAGATTCAAACTGCTGCTTGGAAAAGCTAGGGAAGACCTTCTGGCATGCTGAAAGTTGATCTTTTCTGGCGTAACTGAAAATAGGAGAGAAAGAAGGGAGAGTGTGGAGTTTTTCTTGGTTAAGTCACACAGACAAAATTAGTGCTAGAAGAGGCACTAGCTTTAGAAAACGTGTCATGTGCTTGGATTGTGGATGGCAATTTTAGTACTCCTGTGTGCTCAACTTTTAAATGTCTCTCTAGAGATTTTATTAAGGGCATCCTTTTGGGGCACATATCAATTTAGTGCTTGCTCTAGCAAGCAGGTGACGGGCAGGTTCTAAGGCCTATTTCTGACTAGAGTGAAAAGCAAACAGAACTATTTCTAAGATAACATCTTTGCTTGATTTATGCTAATTTCTTGTTAACATTTAAAATCAGTTCCTTGCTTCAATTTAGTATTAAATATCAGGTACCCTGCCCCCTCCAAGGGGCAAAGAAATAAGTGGGAAAGAGCTTATTTGGACACCCAATGGGGGCTTATCCCCAGATTTAATGTAAAAATATGACTGATAATACATGTGCTCTTTAAAAGTTTTATGTTCTAAATCGGAAAAAAAGCAGGAGACTCGCTGTAGATGGTTGGCTGGATTGTATTTCACCTTCATCCATTTCGACATCCGCCTCCACTCTGTGTGTAGAGAATGCTCCTGGCTGCAAGCTCAGCTTTTTCATGTAGCCTGTGACCTCCCAGGGAGACGTTGACCTCTAGTCCATCCATTTGCACATTTATTCAGCAAAAATTGAGCATCTAAGGCAGTGTTCTAGACATTGAACAAAATGCCCTGCCCTTATAGAGCTTACCTTCTTGCAGTTCTGTTTTTGTGAATCTACAGCGCCAGCAAAGAGTTGTTCTCAGGCAGGTTCAGTGACTCTTCATCGGGGCCAGAATCCTTCCTGCCACATCTGATCTGGGTTTTGTGTCCCTATGTCCTTCTGATGCAGAGGACACTGTCATTGTCACTGCCATTAGGAACCCCATGCACCTGTCCACCTGCCCCACACAGAGGCTGGCTTAGCTGCACCCATCACTGCCTGCATCACAGCTATGCACACATTTGCAAGCCCCCATTCTTATTTTTGTTTATTCGTTCATTAATTTGTCATTTCTTTTTGCCCTCATCTCCCACTCCCATTCTCCCCTTTTCCATTGGCAATCAGGTTGATGTGTTTAATGCGTATCTCTTAATTTTAAGGTAATTTTAAAAGAAGGTGTCTCCAGTTTTGTGTGCACTTGTTTAAATTGTTATGTGAAGGATAAAGAGCTTGGGTTCTTGACTCAGCCAGCTTGGGTTCCAGTCCGAGTTCTGCTGTAGTCTGGGTGGCCTTGGCCTTACTACACAATGTCTCTGCATCTTTGTTTCATCATCTGTAAGATGGAGCTGAGACTAGTAACCTACTTGGCTTAATTGTTTCATGGATTAAATTAGTTAATATGGTGAGGTGCTTAGAAGAGGGTCTGGTAGGTGGTCATCCCTCCATAAGGGTTGGCAACTAGTACTGATAGTTCATCTGTACATGCAGGTTATCTTCACCTTCTCCACCGTATTTTAGAGAAAGAGACACTGGGGAGTTCAGCTGATTAATGTTTGTCCTGAAAACCAGTCCCCTAATTCTCTCTCTCCAGCTGACACGCTTCAGGGCAGGGCTGCAGTGGTTAGAAGGAGACAGTGGTCGTGTCGCAGCAGTTAGAGCTCAGTGAGGAGAGAGAAATCAAAGGGTCGGTAAAACAGGGGAAGTTTCATATAAAGAACTACTAACCACAACAAAAGAATAACTACAAGAAATAAGGAAATGCAATAGAGTACCCTAGGGCAGGGGTCCCCAACCCCCTGGCCATGGACCAGCACCAGTCTGTGGCCTGTTAAGAACTGGGCTGCACAACGGGAGGTGAGCTGCAGGTGAGCAAGTGAAGCTTCATCTGTGTTTATAGCCACTCCCCATCATTCGCATTACTGCCAGAGCTCCGCTTCCTGTCAAATCAGCGGCATTAAAAAAGTCTCATAGGAGTGAGAACCCTATTGTGAACTGGTCATGCGAGGGATCTAGGTTGCACGCTCCTTACGAGAATCTAATGCCTGATGATCTGTTACTGCCTCCTATCTCCCCCAGATGGGACCATCCACTTGCAGGAAAACAAGCTCAGGGCTCCCACTGGTTCTACATGATGGTGAGTTGTATAACTATTTCATTTTATATTACAATGCGTATTACAATTACAATAAATATTTCATTATATATTACAATGTATTTTTATTTAATAAAAATAAAGTGCACAATAAATGTAACGTGCTTGAACCATCCTGAAACCATCTCCCCAACCCTGGGTCTGTGGAAAAATTGCCTTCCACAAAATTGGTCCTTGGTGCCAAAAAGGCTGGGGACCACTGTCCTAGGGCTCAGGGAGATGCCCAAGGAAGGAGGGGTTGGGAATGGCTCCAGACCTTCTGGAGAGCGTGTGGTCAGCCATGGGAGGCAGCAGGTGCTCCGGCTTGCCCAGGACAGGGCTGGTCTGGAGCCACCGGGACACCTTAATGAGCACAGGCCCTGCGGTGTTGGGGGGCTTGTGGCCCTGCAGAGCACAGGCGGCTGCGCAGGTGCTTGGTTTCCCTGTCGAGAGGGCTGAGGCCAGGTTGTCACCAGGCTGAGATATCAGAGCCACTGTGGTCTTCACACCTATGTCCGGCTGGAAATGACAGAAGGCCTTGTTCTCCTGCGTGTCCCTCCAGCGCCCTCTACTGGGAAAGCTTCGCCTCGCACTTACTTTGAAGGAGAGAAATACTGAGAACAATTCCGTGGCTTATCACAGAGCATGTTCAGAAGGATGTGGGCATTGCTGAGAGGCAGTACATGGAGACTGACACTCAAGTCCACTGCACACTCCGTCTCGTTACAGAAAGCATTGCCAAGGAAGTCACTGAAGAAATCACCCGTGTGGGCCTGGCGCTGTGGCTCACTCCTACAATCCTAGCACTTTGGGAGGTCGAGGGGGGTGGATCATGAGGTCAAGAGATCGAGACCATCCTGGCCAACATGGTGAAACCCCGTCTCTACTAAAAATACAAAAATTAGCCAGGGGTGGTGGCGCATGCCTGTAGTCCCAGCTACTTGGGAGGCTGAGGCAGGAGAATCGCTTGAACCCAGGAAGCAGAGGTTGCAGTGAGGCGAGATTGCACCACCGCACTCCAGCTTGGCGACAGAGTGAGACTGTCTCACAGAAAGGAAAAAAAAAAAAGAAATAAATCAAGAAATCATCCATCTGCTTTGGATACGCGGCCCTTCGGGAAAATTCCCTAACTGTTCAGTATTCACTGAGCGCCTACTGTATGCGTTGTTCCATGTGCTGGGGGGTGAGTGATAAAGATGGGCAGGTGACTTGAGCTCATGAGGCTCATATTCTGGGGGGAGAAGTTAGATAAATAATCAAATGCACAAGAAAATGTCAGGAAATGATCAGGACGCTGTACTGCATATAACAGAATGCGGGTGGTGCGGTGGAGGCGGGTAGAGAGCCTGGGCTGGCCATGAGGTGCCCTCTGAGGAGCGACCTTGAACCTGAAGATGAGCGTCAGGAAGGGACTGGCTGTGTGAAGACCTGGAGGAGGGGCTTTGTAAGAGCAGGAGCTTGGCATGAAATTCTCAAATGCATCCCTACAATTCCAAACATTTTAAATCTATCAACTCTTCCTACCTTATAGATAAGAAAATTATGTGTATGAGTTGATAATTGAATCCATTATAGATACATCCAATATATTTATATTTTATTGTGATATGCATTTTTTTTAAACTTCGTGAACTGTGTTGCTCTATTTCCTTAGGGATTCTTAGATTTTCTGGGTGAAAATTCGTTTGTGCCTCAAGTGCCAGGCCTGCTCATCTTTCAAAGTTCCAGAGCAAGAAGTGGAGCACACCCTTCAGTCCACATCCCTTCTCCCCACGTGCTCCTCAGAGATTATTTACTTTCTTTTCTTTTTTTTTTTTTTTGAGATAGGGTCTCGCCCTGTCGCCCAGGCTGGAGTGTAGTGGTGTGATCATAGCTCACTGCAGCCTCAGCTTCCTGGGCTCAGGTGATTCTCCCACCTCAGCCTCCCGAGTAGCTGGGACTACAGGCATGCACCACCATGCCCGGCTAATTTTTATATTTTTCAGTAGAGACGGGGTTTCACCATGTTGCCCAGTTTGGTTTGGAACTCCTGGGCTTAAGTGATCCTCCTGCCTTGGCCTCCCAAAGTGCTGGGATTACAGGAGTGAGCCACTGCGCCCAGCCCTTCATTGAGTTTCTCTATCACCTTCATTTTCTGCCTTCCTGTGGGGACCTCAGTCCTGGAGGTAACCCGTGTCCTTTTGCTCCACTGCCAAAATTCTCTATTAAGGTGTTTTTGTCCTAAGAAAAGCCCCATGATTTAAAGCTCTGTCTCTTCTTCCCTATCAAGTCTCTAATCAATGAACACTTCCCAGACAGCCATCACAGGGACAGCTGGAGCTGATGGTCTGTTCTGCACTCCCCTATTAGTGGAGAATAGACTTTCTTGTGTTACTTAATTCCCAGAGTATCAGGAAACAAAAGGTAATTTTTGTTTGTTTGTTTTTACTATGATGCTCTTGGCATTAGCCACAGGCAGATGGAACGGAGATGTGAGTCAGTGCCGAGGACTTACTCTTCCATGAATGCTCAAGGATGGTATGAAATAGGGCAGAACAATCCCATTTTTTTCTTCTTATGTATGTGTGATTTAATTATCTCATTTTATTTATTTTTTTGTTTTCTTTGGACTTTCTTGTTGACACAAAAATAAATAAGAATGGATAAATGGATAAACGAATGTATTATACGCAATGGAATATTATTCAGCCATGAAAAGGAAGATGTCCTGACACAGGGCATAACATGGATGAAACTTGAAGACAGTATGCTCTGTGAAATGTGCCAGAAGGGGAAGGACAAATGCTGAACGAGTCCACTTCTAGGAGGTCCTTAGAATAGTCTGATTCATAAAGACAAAAAGTAGAATGGTGGCTTCCAGAGGCGGCAGAGGAGGAACATGGGGAGTTAGTGTTTAATGAGGACAGAGTACAGTTTGGGAAGATGCAAGTTCTGGAGGTGAAAGGTGATGATGGTTGATACAACAAAGTGAATGGACTCAATGCCAATGAACTGTGCACTTAAAAATGGTGAAGACAGTAAATTTTATGTTATGTATATTTTACCACCATAAAGATAAGATAGGAAGGACGTGTCCTGAGGCTTTGAGGTCTGGATGCCAGCTTCATTAGAGAGAAAAAGGCAGGAGGAACATGCATATATATCCCCTAAGGCTGACACTTCATTAGTGTGACCTCAAGGCTCTCTGGGGGCACCGTTTCTATCTGGGTGACTTCCGGCCAGTGCTGTTTGGTTTTCTAACGTGGTCTGAGCATGGAGTACCTTCTCTGCTGGGAAAAGGCTGTGGTTTTGAAAGTCCTCCCAGCCAGAAGTTTTGCAGAGCTGAGGAGCTAGGCACTGGAAAGGGAAGGAACTATAGGCAGGAAATAAATGCTGCAGGATCCTCACACCTGTCATGTGGTTTATTGTTGTTGAGAAACGCAAACCCCACACCAGTGAGTGGAGCATGCATGGGGTACTTCCCTCATTATTCGAGCATCTGAAGAACGTTCTGCAAACATAGATGGCCATTTCTGACAGGTTGGAGCTCTCACTGAATGTGCCTCTCTACTCAGATTTGGCTAAGTCCTGAGCACATTGCAACACGCCTCCCCTCAAAGGCCTCCCCTGGCTTTCCACCATTTCCCAGAATGTAGGTCAGGAGAGGGCTATTCCCTGTGTTGCCTCCCTCTCTGACATGTATAAAACACACATTGGGCCAGGCGTGGTGGTTCACGCCTGTAATCCCAGCACTTTGGGAGGCCGAGGTGGGCAGATCGTGAGATCAGGAGATCGAGACCATCCTGGTGATGGTCTAACATGGTGCTAACACAGTGAAACCCTGTCTCTACTAAAAATACAAAAACAAAATTAGCCGGGCGTGGTGGTGGGAGCCTGTAGTCCCAGCTACTTGGGAGGCTGAGGCAGGAGAATGGCGTGTATCCGGGAGGCGGAGCTTGCAGTGAGCCGAGATCCAGCCAACTGCACTCCAGCCTGGGCTAAAGAGCGAGACTCCGTCTCAAACAAAAACAAAAACAAAAACAAAAACACATATTTACCAATTAGCAAGCTAGAAAGTAGTGGCCAACTCTCAAGTGTCTGGTTGATTGACACCATTTCAAAGATCGGGTTTCATTAGGTCATTGATTACCGTTATATCTGGTATGATAGATTAATTTCATATTCATTCTATACAGACATTTGTTTATTCAGAAATCTGTGTGCTCGTAGAGAGTGTAAAGTAACTAAGATTTGGAATCCTAGAACGTCTGGAAGGAGGAGGAGCCAGAAGTCAAAAATCCTTGACGTTGGTTGGCATGAGGCTATGGTGTTTGAAGAAGTCCAACAGAGGTGAAAATGTCGGGAATAACTCTGGCCTCACATTAAAAATAACAGTTGCGTACCCCTCAGCAAGGTGTGTGTGCGCTTTAGAAAATCAGGGGCTCAACTAGTGTATTTCATTAGTTACAATTCATTCTGATTTGAGAGCATATGTACTTGGAATGAGCAACTGTGTTACTATAATTTGCCCATAGGGCATTACCCATCCTTTCTTCCCGCTCTTCTTTGTTTTAATAGAATTTATACAATGGAACAATCCTGAAACCATAGCTCTTCCTTCCAGTGCGTTCTGGTCAGGCTTGGAGCCAGCCTTTGGTTTGGTTAGATTGTTGGGTCCACCTGCCACATAGGTTTTCTCAGCGGCTGATGACTCAGGGACGCCGGCCTGCATTGTGCCGCTGGCTGTGGAGGGTGCCTACACATGGGTCCAGATTCCGGGGCAGCATTCAGAGGGTCTAGCCAGTGGCAGGGTTCAGCTGTGGCTGCAGTGGAGTCTCACCCTTTTTTTTTTTGAAATGGAGTCTTGCTGTGTCGCCCAGGCTGGAGTGCAGTGGCACAATCTCACTCACTGCAACCTCCACCTGCCGGGTTCCAGTGACCCTCCTACCTCAGCCTCCCGAGTAGCTGGGATGACAGGCATGTGCCACCATGCCTGGTCAATTTTTGTATTTTTAGTAGAGATGGGGTTTTGCCATGTTGGCCAGGCTGGTCTTGAACTCCTGGCCTCAAGTGATCCACCTGCCTCAGCCTCCTAAAGTGCTGGGACCACAGGAGTGAGCCACTGCACCCGGCTGGAACCTCGCTCTTTCACCAGAGCAGCTGGTGGTGTGATGTGGGGTCTTGTTCCTGGTCTAGTCTAGTGGGAATGACATAATGCCCTAATGCATTTATTCTTCTGTTTAAACTAGCCAGAGAGTTTTCTACCATGTGCAAATGATTCCTGACTGATCCAGTTTTGTGCATGAGGTGTATATTTGAAAGATATTAAGAAGTTGACTGGAAAAATGCGTGCCAAATTCACAACAGAGGCAGCTCTGGAGGAGGAGAGAGCAAAAGAATGGAGTTAAAGATGGGTAAGAAATGGACTTCACCATCCTGGATAACACGGTGAAACCCCGTCTCCACTAAAAATACAAAAAAACAAATCAGCTGGGCGTGGTGGCGGGTGCCTGTAGTCCCAGCTACTCGGGAGGCTGAGGCAGGAGAATGGCGTGAACCTGGGAGGCGGAGCTTGCAGTGAGCTGAGACTGTGCCACTGCACTCCAGCCTGGGGGACAGAGAGAGACTCCGTCTCAAAAAAAAAAAAAGAAAAGAAAAAGAAAAAGAAATGGACTTCTGCTCTATCTGTAATATTTTATTCTCTCTATTAGAAATCCAAAACATGCCAGGCTGCCAGGCGGGGTGGCTCACGCCTGTAATCCCAGCACTTTGGGAGACCAAGGCAGGTGGATCATTTGAGGTCAGGAGTTTGAGACCAGCCTGGACAACATGGTGAAACCCCATCTCCACTAAAAATACAAAAATTAGCTGGGTGTGGTGGCGCACGCCTGTTATCCCAGCTACTCAGGAGGCTGAGGCAGGAGAATTGCTTGAACCAGGGAAACGGAGGTTGCATTGAGCCAAGACTGTGCCACTGCACACCAGCCTGGGTGACAGAGTGAGACTCCATCTCAAAAAAAAATCAAAACAAATATTATAGATATTAGATATGATAAATATTGTTTAATTCTAGGTAAGAAGGTATGGAGGAATTTGCTACATTACACTTTTCCTCTGTAAATTAAAACATATCCCCAAACAACAAAACAATAAACAATGTAATAATAACTAAAGCATTGAACAAGGAGGGCATAAGACATGCTTGAGGGTGGCGGGAGGAGAGTGGAGAGTGAATACTTGCCAGCGGGTACCTTGCACCGTCTACCACATGTGAACTGCAATCCCACATGTGTAGTGTGAAATCTGCACAGCTGTAGCCGTACTGGGCCCCCTGCATTGGAGAGTTGACTGCAGCAAAAGATTCTTGGCATTATAGAGATAAAGTTGAAACATTAGTTTGTCGTTGGCTTACGGAGTTATGAACACCATGTCAAGATGCTGACGATTTTTGAGTGGATGAATGACTTGGTCTAAAGGTACATTTTTATTTATTTATTATTATCATCATTATTATTATTTTCGAGACAGAGTCTTGCTCTGTTCCCAGGCTGGAGTGCAGTGGCGCAATCTTGGCTCACAGCAACATCCACCTTCCGGGTTCAAGAGATTCTCCTGCCTCAGCCTCCTGAGTAGCTGGGACTACAGGTGCACGCCACCACTCCCGACTAATTTCTGTATTTTTAGTAGAGATGGGGTTTCACCATGTTGGCCAGGATGGTCTCGATCTCTTGACCTCGTGATCCGCCCCCCTCGGCCTCCCAAAGTGCTGGGGTTGCAGGCATGAGCCACCGTGCCCTGCCTAAAGGTACATTTTTAGATAATTAATCAGACATCTGCATGCAGGATGAATTGGTGAGGAGGAAGTGGAAGCTATGACACTAGTTAGGGTGATGGCGGGACAGCCTGGGGAGCCAAACCACCGTTACTGGTAATTAGGAGACTTGGGGGTCTTGTTTTATTCTGTTGCTGACAAGCAACAGTGGCATTGCTAGTCAAACAAGAAGGCTGTGTCCCAGCTAGTAGCCCACTTTCTGCTCTCTCTCTGCAGAGACCCTTGGGTCACCCCCACAGGTTTGGTAGCTGCTTCCAGAATGTCATGTGCTGTGTAAATGTCTGCTCTCAACAGCATGAGCCAGGCTACCTCCTACATGCCAGTGTCTGCCATCTATCAGGACACAAAGCCTTTGCTTTGAAGCCTCCTTGTGATGACTCAAATTCCAGTGATTAAAGCACTAACGTCCTTGACAGTGAGGCCCAAAGTTAGTGTGAGATGCTGGTTTCCCATTTCACCAATGAGAAAATTGCATGCAAAAAGCACAGTGCTCCAGAGAGGACACATCTTGGGGCAATAATGAAACTGGCAGAGAAATGCAAAAGTACTGTCTCCGGAGAATGGCTTGGAAATCATGTGATGTCTATACAAGGAGTGTCTTTCACCTGGCAGCTCACCGTGAATCAACCCCCTGATTAGGCTCGTCTTGTCTTGCAAGTTCACATGGAACGCTCCCCACTTGCTGTGCCTCCAGCCATTACAATGCCAGTGCTGTGACCGACTCCTGCATTAGACAGAGTGGATCTTATCTGGGTCTGACAGAAACGCCAAGGACTGCCGGCAGCCACCAAGAGCTGGGGATGGATTCTTGCCTAGAGCCACCAGAAGGAACCCACCCTGCTGACGCCTTGATCTCAGACTGCTGCCTCCTGAACTGCGAGAGAATCCAGTTCCATTGTCTTAAGACACCCAATTTGTGGGATTTTTCTTTTTTTGCAGCAGCCACAGGAATCTAATGCAAGCAGGATGCGGACTTCTCACGTGATTTTATGACATAGTCTAAGTCTTCAACGCAAATTTGTACTTAGGAATTTGCGTTGGGGGCCAGAAGTAACTGTTTTATTCTCCAGCTATGGAGATTTCTCCACGGCGTTGTGGAAATCCTTCGCCCCCCAAAAAGGGGATTCAGAATACTCCCTAGGGTTCATTGCTCTGGGCTTCCCACTGCCTCACGATGCCCTCCCCCCACACACCTCTCCACCAACCTCTCAGGAGCCAAGGTCCTGGTATGCAAAGAAGAACACCCCATCTTCAGTCTCTCCGCTTGACTCGTAACTGAAACCTGCTTCCGCCATGAGGCCAAGCTTCCTGCAGCCTTCTCCCAAAGTGCTTCTCGGGAGGTGTTTTGTTCTGCATTCTTGGATGAAGGGCACTGAGGCAAGGTCCCACCATGCCTGTTCTCACTAGCAACCCATTCTCTCATTCCTCCATTTGTAGGAGGTGCGTGCTTTCCTGCCTTTTATCCTTCATTGCCTCTCCTGGTTGTCCTCCACGTTTTACCTGGCCATACCCCTTATCATGGAAATCCTTGGAACCTGGTGCATGGTTTCCCTCTGTACCCCCAAGTCTGGCACCCAGTGGTCCTCGATTAATGCCCCATTTATTTCCTTCCTTCCTTCCCTCCGTCCCTCCCTTCTTTTCCTTCCTTCCTTCCTTCCTTTCTTCCTTCCTTCCTTCTTTCCTTCCTTCCTTCCTTCCTTCCTTCCTTCCTTCCTTCCTTCCTTCTTTCCTTCCTTCCTTCTTTCCTTCCTTC